>NC_090935.1:576535817-576838847 GCF_040938575.1 Ambystoma mexicanum
AAATTCAGGATTATCTTCTTCATATAAAGAACCTTTTCTTAGTTAGTCAAAAGCAACAATAATTGTCTTTGTCGGGATGATTTGCAACAATTGAGTATTTCGGAAGAAATGTAACTCTTCTACAACAGTTTTATACAGTTCGTCCTTCAGCACCACAAACAACATAAATTGTTTTTTTATCAGCACCACTTCATAGCACTTCAACAACTTCTACCTGGTTTACTCCCATGCCAGGCCTACTACTTCAAAGTAAAGCAAACATGGTGTGCCATCCTCTAATGTGCTCCTCTAAATATGCCCTTGAGTGTTTATTACACAGAATCCTAAGTGCTGGTTGAACACTTAATAATTTTATGATATATAGGGCCAACAAAACCTCAATTAGTCAATCTTAAGATTCTTGGTTTTTAATTTTCAGATTCAAAACATACGTTGCTGACACGTGTTTTGCGCAGCATGGTCCTTTTCAAGGCAAAACTCAGTTTAACAAGTCTTTAAGCAGGTAAGTAAACAATTATGACAAATGCATCCACAGAATCAAATGTAAACATATAATTAATAGAGTAAAGTGTTTATCAACATCAGAGAACATACCAAACGAAGAGAGGGGACAAATACAAATACAAAAAAGAAACAGACATATTAGATATGCAACATCAGGTAATAGGTACGTCAACAAATCAATAATACATTTTTAGAAATATATAAAGATACATTAAGACTTTAGTTCCACTCACAAGCATTAATACATGTTATTTTACAGCATCAGTAGGCTTCCAATTATTAATCATCACCACAATTTAGCCCATATGATAAGCATATAATCACCATTCCATCCGGTCAAGTATTCACGAGAACAGCCACATTCCCAAACCGCATACGTCAAGCCCCCACCAAGCTTGTGTTCCTTTTAATTGTCTAATGGATTGCCAATCACTTAGATTGCTGCCCAGTTAGTAGACAATAGCATGCACCAAATCAATCTCACTCAAGTCATCTTGACAATCCTAACAACTGCAAAGTGGTCAACCCTTAAAAATGACTCCCCCCTCCATTTTTTTGCCAGTCCTAATCCAAAGATAATAACGTCTTCCCTTAGATACCATTGGCTTTTATTTTCTGAGATGTCCTTAGTACCAAAATTAAAATGAAAACATGTGTAAAATGTAGTGTCTCATTAAGTCTATTAATGGTTAATGATAGTAATTGTGTGTCGTGACTTACCACTGTCACAGTGGATCTCCATCACTCCTTTCCTGGGCACACTCCTGGAAATGCTGGCCATCTCGCAGCTTAACCTTAACTCTGATTCTGTCGGTTGTCTCCACGACCATCAGTCTGTCTTTAGAGCTGCCAGAAGCATGGAAACTGCTCTCCTGAACATCTGTGAAGATCTGCTCTCCAACCTTCACTCTAACATCTCGGGAGGATAGCTCAGCAGCAACGTGCTTGACTTGGAAGCAAGACGACGCGGAGCAACACAGGGCCGATCCCCGGGTATGCGCTTAGAAACCTCTGGGTATTAAGTGTGTTATAAATAGCATATCATATCATATCATATCATCCCATCCCTTCTGTCCTCATCCTACTCGATCTCTTTTCTGCCTTCGGCGCGGTCAACCATGCCATCCTGCTCAATCGTCTCCGTGATTACCTGGGTATCACGGATCAGGCTCTTGCCTGGCTGACTTCTTTCCTCTCTGATCAACCCTTCCAGGTCCTCTACCTGCAGTGTTCTCCAGGGGTCTAACCTCTCACCCTGGCTTTTCAATCAATACCTGGCAACTCTCGCCCGTCACATTGCTGATTTCTGCTCGAATTTTCAATGCTATGCTGATGACACTCAACTCATTTTCAGGCTTCCCTCAGCCACCTCTTCTCCTTCTCTCATCTCTGATTGCCTGTCTGCTATTCAGGAGTGGTGTGCCACCAGCGATCTCTGCTTGAATGCCAGCAAGATGGCCATCCTCCTCATCTGCACACCTTCACCCTCCTTTCCTGTCACTGTGACCGGCCTCCCTTGGCCTTCAACCTACCCCCACTTGCAAGGCCAAGAACCTCGGGGTCATCTTCGACTCCACGCTTTCTTTTTCTGCCCACATCTCTGATGTCTCTAAAAAGTCAAACTCCCAACTGCACCTCCTTAGAAGTATTCTGCCTTTCCTCTCCTTCCCCCAGAAGCTCATTGTCTTTCTCTCAAGCACTGGTTCTCTCTAGGTTGGATTATTGCAACAGCCTCTTTTGAAATCTACCTGCTTCTACTCTCCGCCCTTTATCCAGAACAGGACTGCAAGACTTGTCCTTGGCTTCAAGCCCTGGGATCGTATCTCGCCAGCCCTGGAATCTCTTCATTGGCTCCCAGTGGCTGCAAGGATTAAATTCAAGACCCTTTGCATTGTCCACAAGGCTTTCTGGGGCCTGGGTCCAAAATACCTTCAACTCTCCCTCTGTAATTACCTTGCCTCTCGATCTCTTCGCTCCTCTACCTCCAACTCCCTCAGGGTCAGTCGTTTCTCAAAAGAACCAGCTGGGGGTAGATCTCCATCTTCGGCTGGGCCTCCCTCTGGGACAGCCTCCCTGCTACTCTTAAACTTAAGAAGAACCATCTCTGGTTCCAGAAGCACCTCAAGACCTTTTTCTTTGCTTCTGCCTTTGTTCTTCCTCTCCCCTGCTGATGTGTTCTGATTGGCATCGTGCACCTGGTTACCTTCTGATTTCGGGCCTGCCACGCACCTGCAATGCCTCCTGGAAACCCTTGCACTTGGGTCTGTATCTGTAAACCTACAGCCCCCCCCCCCTTTTCTGCACTTATCAGAAACCCTCTGTATGTACCTTAAACCTAGCAATTGCCACTTGCTGGCTGCACTATCACTGTTGCTGTTTTATTCCTTTGCTCAGCACTTTCCACCTCTTCCCCTCTCCCCTGCACTTGCGCGTTCTCAATGTCCCTGGGCCTAGTAATATCGTTGTTTTTGTTCTCCCTTGTTCCCCTCCCTTGCCTCGTTGCGCTTTGAAACACTTGTGTATGAGCGCAATACAAATAAAATATCAATATCACAGAGCTTAATTGATTAATAGTCGTTTGCTCCTCTATATAGGGTCTTCTGTGTTTCCTATGTACCTACAAGATAAAACATCAGCTGTAAAGCCACTCCCTGCACTTCAGTATGTGCTTCAACTGATCAGGACTATTACTCCTTTTGCAAACTAAGGCTGATTTACCCGATAAACAAGATCAAATAAATCCTTTCGGGTTCCCTCCATCAGGAAACCCAGCCTTCATCTGGCGTCTGCGTGCTTTCGCTCGCGGGTGCTATTTTTGTTATTTATTTATATAGTGCGGTTAACATCACGTGACGCATTATGTCAGATCCATGTTGAAAATATGAACAAAAAACGAGCTTCTGTCCATTCACAATTGCGCTTAGTGTTAACTTGGCCTGGTCTCTAAATTAACTGAACTCTACCTAATGTCCAAGTCCCTAAATGAATTGGAGTTTACATAATGGCTGTTGGTCACCAAAAACATTAGTGTTCAACAATAAATGGAGATTCCGAAATTATGATTATTTTTGTATTTTAATACTGGATTAGGGCATCTATTCCTTAAAGAAATCAGTGCTATCATAATTTTTGGTGGACACAATGTCAAACTAAACACATCAACAGAACCCCAAGTTAGTAGTAAAGGTATTTTTTTATTTTTTTATTTTTTTATTTCAATTAGTTTATACAAACTTTTTTTGAAAGTGTAAAAAGAGAAGAAAAAAAGAAAATACTAATAGAAAAAAAAAATGAAGAAAATGGCACAAACAGACAAAACTATTTGTCACTTTCTGCCCTACTTTTTACCCTTTAAAATGTTCAGTTCATCCTTCTCAGTATTACACTAATAAGTGACTCTTGAGTCCTTCCATTTGACCTTCGAAGCTCCTTTCCCTCTTAATCTCAAACATCACTAATCAAATATAAGGGCTTTTCTCTAATTGGAATTGAATATGCTCCAAGAGTCTCATCGTGCCAATCATCAGCGCTTTGCTTTCGCCAATGTGAAGATGTTTCCACCATTCTTCGGAGTTATACGACTGGAATGAACTCTTCACCTTCCCCAAACAGTTCTCGCGTTGTACACTCAGTTCCGTACAAGACAATACGAGATGTTTTAAGTCTTCATCTGCATTTGCACAGCGTCTGCACTTTACATTACTTTCAGGGATCATCCGTCGGTGTCTTAAAACATCTTTGGTTTCAAAGATGTTTAAACGGAACTTTAGGAACAACCTTCTCAAACGGCTGCAGGGTGATAACGTTAGATATTTTGGGAGTGTGTTGTGTTTTTTCGCTTCAGGTGGTGCATTTTGCATGGATTTATGTGCTGATCTTTTCTCTCCTATGTCAATCCAATCGAGATCCAACAATTTCCTTTTTACTAAATTTGGATTGTACCATAGAAATCTCTCATCCATTCCTAATTGGTTTAGGATCCCTTAACATTGTAATTTCCATTCGTTTAACGCTGATTTTCTTTGCGTCTTCTCTACAACCAAGATTTTGAGAGGAGGGAGATTTGCATCTTCGTGTAATTTCCTAAACAATGCCAATTTACTCCATGTGATTCTCACATTAAGTGTTGTGATCCCTTCGTATAGTACATTGGCCGTGGGCGTACTTTGTGGAATCTGAAGAACTTTCTTCCAGAATAATCCTTCACATCGCAACCATAATTTATGGTCGCACCCGAACATGTTCTCTGCACCGTAGGTTAAGATCGGAGATACTTTACTCTGGTAAAATTTCCTTACTGGATCAATAGAGAATTTCCCATACCTTTTTTGAATTATGATGGCTTGTGAAATCAGTTGTTTACAGCTGTTTAAGAGCTTTTTGGTCATCGACTCATCATTAATACTGGAGCTGATGATTGTTCCTAGGTACCTTGTATGAGGTACTTTATTCAGCTTTTTCTCTCCGATCGACCAGCCTTGTCTGAAATTGTTGGATTTTCTTCCTTTTTTGTTTTCAAGTATCAGGATTTCAGATTTGGCCGCGTTGATCTCCAGTCCCAGGTCTTCTAGGAAAGTTCTTAACGCTGACAATTTTCGTTGAAGGCCAATTGGTGTACGATCTAAAATCACCATGTCATCTGTGTACATGATATGATTCATCTCGATTACATTGATCCTCGGTGGAAAAGACACTACATTTGATAGGGCGGAACCAACTTCTGATATGTAGAAGTTGAAAAGGGTTGCTCCTAATGGGCACCCTTGTTTTACTCCTCGCTTTGTTGCTATGGGGTTCGTTAGATTTCCTTCACTGTCCAAGCGGACTTGGATGTAAGTGTACGAGTATAGCTCTTTAATGGCTTGGATCAGGCTCTTGCTACATCCCCTTTTCATAAGATTGTTCCATAGGGTTTCTCTGTCCACCCCATCGAAAGCATTTGCCATATCAATTAATGCAAGTTATGTTTTTTGGCCAGTTCTAATTGCCTCGATTTTTAGCAGGTTCAGGATTAACAGATTCGCACCACAGCCTATACCTTTAACGAACCCAGTCTGACGGTCGTCGTATATCTTCTCTTTCCGAATCCATGTGGTGAGTTGTGCTAGTAATTGCGATGCAAACACTTTACCTACTACGTCGAGCAGGGCTATTGGCCGATAATTTGCAGGGCCAGTGCGGATTCCTTTCTTGAAGATAGGAACAATTATTCCGGATTTCCATGTGGATGGAACCCGACCTTCATTTATTATTAATTGAAACAAGGTGTCGCAAAAATCCACCCACTCTTCGATGTTCTCTTTCAGATCCGCGTTTGATAAACCATTAGGCCCTGCGGCACGTGAGGTGCTGCTTTTTATAATGGTTGTACGGATGTCTGCTTTGTCTATTGCAATTTCCCACGGCTGGCTCCACTCGCAATTTGTGTTACTTGAGTTTAACTTTTTTTCAAATAACTTTGCATAATGTCTCTCCCACTCATTTTCGGTTACCATATTTGATATTATCGCTTTTTCGGGGTTCATTGCTTCATTTATTATGGCCCAAAATCCCTTGGAGATCCTTTTATTTAGGGCCTTCAGCATTTTTTCGGCGTCCCGTTGCTCCATTAAGGCTCTATGCTGTTTATGCCAATTAGTGTGTTGATTCTTTGCTTTTTTTATCAGGCTCCTTGCATCAACCAGATTTGCAGCGCTAATTCTTCTCAGGGTCTTCCTTAACTTTCTCTTTCTTGTTGCAACCTCGGGATCATATTGGTGCCTTTGGTATCTGGCTCTATTCGGGGCAGTCATCTTTTTAGTTTTGAAGATCTCTAGGAATTGTTGGTATTCAATCGGATTACACCTCCCAACCTCCTGATGTTTGTGCAAAGATTTTGTCACTGTCACTAAGTCGGTATTCTTTACACGCAGTCTGTTCTGTCCCGGAACCACTGAGACTGGTTGTCTCCATTGCTTCCGCAGTACTGGGCTGTCCATTTTCCATTCCATAGACACGATGTTATGGTCACTTTTATATGACTTAAACACATTCAGTGTAACAATGTCTTGGACAAGACTATTCGAGACAAAGATGTAATCTAATATTGATTTTTGTCCTCCTCGTTCCCATGTTGGCTTTGCTGGGATATCACCTCGAGTTGTTCCGTTTTGCATTATCAAATTCCTATGCGTCATTTCGTCAAGCCAGCATTCGCATTTGTATCTTTCCTTGAATGTTCTAGGAGTCTAAAGGTATTTTGAAAGGCTTGACAGACATAGTTATTGGTTGTGTGTAACTTGTCACTTTCTTCACAAGCGCATTTAATAAATGGTACTAGCAGGTTGGTTCCTGTTGTCCGCACTAACCCTGGTAATAAATACGATTCCAGTGTTCATATAGATTGTTCAAAGAAAGGGCTTGATTTATTGTTGTTCAGTGAGTGGCGTAGTTCAGCCAACATGTGTTTGGACACTGGGTCTTTGTCAAGGCGGATATTTATACAATATTTAATTGGAATTGATCAAACAGTGTGTTTAACAGTGACATTCATGTGATTAATAAAGAATTGGTGAACGATACATACCATTGACAAAGTTATGGATGGGGTGGGAGAGGAAGGCAAACAGAGATGTGGGGAAAATCATAAATTGGATTTGAGAATTCAGTAAGCAGCAATCATCGCAAATTGCCATATTCTAAAAGCCTAGAATGTGATTCGGCTCATTTGTGCTGGTGCCGTGGGTGATCGGCAATCATTCACAATGAGGTGAAGGGTGGAATGGAGAAAGCACCCACATTCCCCAACTCAATGGATTGTTCAAATTCATGTGAGGTGTTACCAAGTAACGCTACAATCTAGTGTTCAAGAAACAATCACGCCAATACCAACTGCGAATAACTCTTCCCTCAATATCACTGGTATTGATCACCCTGGTACTAGAGCAGCAGACCTTACAATATGCATGGCAGAGGCCTGCGATATATGGGACTTTTTCTCCTGTCTAGAACTCGCTACATTAAATGGCCTATATAAAAAGACAAATCAGGTAATCGACTAAACAATGCCATCACTATGTGAGAAGGCAAACCTCTTCACAGAAGGCAGCACAGTACTGTCAGTGATAGAAAATGATTTGCCCAGGATCATTCAGGATACGAGAATTAATGCTTTGGTTCCACAGTCTTGAATTAGGTTAGCTTATCGCCTTTCAAGACTAACATTTTATGCTTATCATTAGGGGTGGCTGCCTATATTTTACATGCACCAGTCTACAGAAACCGATTTCTAGACGTTCACCATACTGATGCTATGTTTGTTTTTAGAGCAATCACTACCTGGTGCAGGTATATTGCTGATAATAGCACCTGATGTGCTACAAAACAAAGTACATAGTGAGCCCCCGGCCCAGATGGTATACTACCCTTTGTCCTGAAGAATGATCGACTTCTCTGGATCCCTTATTTGAAGGCCCATTTTGACTACATGTTTGAGACCCATAATATTCCATCCTCTTGGACACAATCTATTGTCATTCCGGTTTTCAAAAAGGCAGACCAGAGTTCACCAAAAGAATTCCAGGCCTATTGCCCTAACTGATTCCATCAGCAAGGTTTTCTCTATTCTTCTGTTGAGAGACCTACATTTGGTTATTCAGCAATCGTCTGTTCTGTCCACATTTCAAGTGGGGTTCACACAAAATATGGTAACAGTCCTTAACGTGACTGCGTTGGCTCATTTACTCTATACAGTGAGACACTGTGGCACTGGGCCCATCTATATGGCATCATTAGACATGTCCTCTGCTTTTCACTGTGTCATAACAGTTAATCTCTGGTCTAAATTGTTAACTTATGGAGGTCCTTATGGTGCAGTTCAGTGCCCCTCTTCATAAAATACTTTAATCAAGGTATGTTTAACTTGAGAAGGTGCTCTTTCTAGATCAATCCCTTCACAAGTAGGTCTGAAGCAGGCTGTATTCTAGCTCCCAGTCTCTTCAATTTATACCTGAGTGACATTGAAGAATCGTAGCAGAGGGATAACATTTTCCCTGCTAGGATAGGCCAGTTGAGGCTGCACTGCTTGCATTTGCAGGTGATTTGATCTTTTTCGACTGTACGCCCATTGACCTGCAGCGTAAATTAGACATATTTCTTCAATATGTGGCAAATAACCTACAGGCCAATGGTGCCAAATCAAAATGTTCTATCTTTTCCAGCAGTACCAAACCCAAAGTAATGAGGTGGGTTTTGAGAGACGAGAGGATAGAGCATATTCCCTGTGTAAGATATATGGGGTACAACTTGTCAAATTCTTCCTCCATAGTTATGTAGAAAGATTCCCTGAGGGCCAAGCTCAGTCCTCTTACCTCACATATGAAACGTCTCTTGTCTAGAGTATGTACATTCTCTAGTCTTCCTGCTCTATGTTACTACCATATGACGATAGAGCCTGCTTTACTTTATGGGCTTGACTTGGCCCTTCTGGATTTAGATAGCTGCTATTTGAATATCCTGCAGGGGCATATGTGGAAGGCGGTTTTGAACCTTGCCTTGTCCATTTCTAATGCAGTTATTCACCATGAGCTCACTCTTGCGCCCCTTCAAGCTCACTACTTTTGGAGACTAATGCTAAATTATTCTAAGTTTCTAAGGCCAGTTGAAAATTCACTTTACTGTGATTTAAGGAAAATAGAAGAAGATCGAACTTCACAATCTGTAAATATGTTAATTTCCTCCATTAATTCCTCTGGGGAGGAACTTCTAAATCGACCTGTAGGGGTTACATTAAAACTCTTTAGGCATGATTGGCTCTTGACATTGAATAGGAAAAAGGGAATAAAGGTGCACACTCTAGATTTTATGGCTTAAATAGATATACACTTAAAGGTTAAGGATTTTTGGGTGCAGGGGAGGAAAAGCGGTCCTGGCACAGGGCCACAAAAATGTAAGAAAGTGAGAAAAAGAGGATCCAAAATGGAACCCTCCCGTCCCATGCACACCTTTCAATTGCGTTGATATGACGCCTAAACATTGATTCAAAACAACTTGTACATGGTTCAAAGTAAGAATTTACAATTTGAAAGCACGTGTGGCTCTTTCTAATAATACAATCAGATGTATGAATATTACAAGTGTTGTTTATTCCAAACGCAAATAGTAGAGAAGATTGAATTCATTGTAGATGGCTGACGCTTTTCGAGATACCAATTCTCTTCTTCTTGAGCCATAAATCATACATACGAATTAAAATGTAAAGAATACAAAGGAAATATAATCAGGGTTGTAAAGCTCTCAAGTCAAGACCGCAGTCTGTATCTAGTGCACATTTACTCATTTATCATGGACTGTAAATCACCATTTGTGTAAAATAACATAGCCCCAAGGCAACAACCAGTTTCTGTGTGGACATTTCTAATAGTATATGGTGATTATCCAAAGCCACAAACAACCCAATCTACGCATAGCCGCCATGATCAATTTAGATGGAAAGAAAAAAATGGAGTTGTCCTTGTAGAGTTATATAATGCCCTATGGCCTAGATATAAGCTCACCATCAATGGGAGGATCCTTAGTCCTATTGCGTTTAATGATGTAAAAGGGTAGGAAGGGTTCAATCAGTCATAAGAGACTCCATCGGGCATCAATTACACAGGAGCCCCAGGCCCTACAATAAGTGGTGAGGGAATTAATGATATTTAAAGTAGCACAGAGCAGCAGCTTATTCATTGTGGACAAAACAGATAGTTAATGATGTGCAAAGAATGGGCACATGGCTGTAACATAATCGGCACAGATTCGGAGCGGTAAAGAAAGAAAGGGAGGTACTCACCCTGGCAAGGTGAGTATGTGTGCTTTTCGCCAATTGCCAGTGGAGTCCGGTAACTTGTGTCCAAAGGACAACGTGGAAGCACTAGGTAGTGCTGAAAGATACACGGTCTGTGAATATAAGGAATAGCACAGAGGAGCTACAGAAAAGTAAAGGAAAGTATTAGAGTGAAATACAAAGCCGGCACAATGCCATGTGTGGATGCAGGAACTTACTAGTGTAAACACGATACGCGATCGTGTATTGGAATCTTCGTCCGTCGCGGAGCCGATCTCAGAAGTGGCACACTAACGAGCCGGGAGTAGATAGAAACTGTTGCTAAGCAGGGGACGCTCCGTCTGGAATGAAGGACCCTCCTGCACGCGTAAGACTGTGTATGTAGTTCGTGATATGTAGAGGTGGAAAAGGAACTCATGTTGCAATACATAGATTGAAGAAAGTTCCTAAGTGTCTGTTCTTGATGGCGGCCATATTTGAATGTACTTGTAAGGGATAAATGTCATGATGCCTACCTCCAAGGAGCCAGGTCTGACCCAGCAACCCCAGAGGCAGGCATCATTCCCCCCAGGGAAGTGCCAGCGGGCCCAAGCTGGGGCCCTTTGGACACAGTCCTGGCGCTTTAGGCACCAGGCTCATGTTGGACCCCTGTCCTGGCGCCTTAGGCGCCAGGCACATAAAGCTAGACATGTGTTCAAGTGTTTTAATGTGCACTTACCTAATGCAGACCATGCTGCTACATCCAGGCCCTCTTGAGGCCTGAATGGAACTACTTTACCTGTGGGACTACTTTACACCTGGGTGTGGTCGGAGAAGGATACATACCTGATCGGTGGAAGGATACATACCTGGAACTTCTTCCAAAGCTATTTAAACCACGCCCGATCAACAACTCACGCTTCGCGTTGTTCTGCTCCTCGCAGCTGGACGCTCACCGTGTCAGCTCCTGCATCTGGACTTCAGCCACGCCTGTCAGCATCCAGGGTCACCTGCAAAGGGAGATAAGAGAGAATTGGCGAGAAAGAAGACCTTACCTACTAAAGCTGCATCACGGAGACATCACACCGATGATCCTGAAAGGGAAGACATCATTTTTAAAAGCATTTCGCTTCAATCGCTGCAGCGCTGCATTTCACTCACCTTTCCTGGGCACCTCCATCTTCAGCAGCGATCATCCGGATCCGCAGCCACTTCCCAGAGCCTAGAGAGAAAAAGACAAGAACACAAGGTGAGGAGAGAAGGAAGGGAATAGGAAAAGCTCAGTTTCCTTCTAAGACTTACCTGTTGGGTCATTCCCATTTCATTTCGGGTCCTGCCGCTTCCTGGCATTCCGGACCCCGGCCCCTATGGGGAAAAAAGTCAAAGACATTGAATGAGTGAATGCAAAGACATTACCCGAACGCTCATCCAGAACTTACCTGTCATTTACTGGAACTGCACGTTTCACTTCGGGTCGGCGCCATATCTCCGGCATTCCGAACCCCGGCCCCTAAGGGGAAAAAGACATAAGCGTTAGCGCTTGCTGCAATAAGACAATGAACATTATTATTAAGCTTGAACTTTTGAACTTGCAACAGAACTCTTACAGCGCCTTACCTGAATAGTCAAGCTTATTTGAACTCCCATCAAACCTCAATCCAGTGAAGTAACTGGGTTTCAACGCGCCCCTGCATCAGAAGCAGGATGGAGAACTCATCCTTCCAGACCCTAAGGTGAGACTTCACGGGGAATCGTGGAAGGGTATCGTGGAGGGTTGGAAGGGAGTGGGAGGCCTGAGCATTATTCTGTCAGTAGGTAATACTCCCTTTTCACGCACAGGGGAATATTCCTGCGAGCCAGAGAAGCCAGAGTAGAGGGGCCCTACCTGTCCATCTTCAGAGTCCTGCGCTTCACCATTGAAGAAGCATCAGCACTCGAAGCCAGACCTGCGCCTCCATGGGAATCAGGTGAGCGTGACAGAACGCGAAGCCTACCCACAATTTCCCAACCGGGCGCTATGGAGACTTCCGAGACAGATCAGCTGGCCCAGCTTTTGGGGGAATTACGGGCAGAAGTGCACTCTGCCCGCCAGGAGACTAACGCTCTCAAAAGAGATCTGATCCTATCCAAGGAAAGAACAGATGACCTGGCCAAAAGGTTATTGCAGGCCCAGGCAGGACGCACTCCTTTATCTAATTCCGGAGGTACTTCCACATCAATGGGTTTGAATAACCCGGTACAAATCAATCTACCTGGACACATGCCTTTGGCCCCGCCTGAACGTTTTGCGGGGGATCCCAAGAAATATGCCGTCTTTATGAACCAATGTCGTTTACACTTTCTATGCAGACCCGGGGCCTTCCCTAACGACCAGACCAAGGTAGCCTTTATACTATCTTACCTCAGTGGCAGTGCTGCCGATTGGTCTATTCCATTGGTAAATCAGGATGATCCCATTCTCCAGAATTTTCAGGGTTTCCAGGCCAGCATGGAAAGATTGTTTGCTCGACACTCTCAAGGACAGGCCCTTGATAACGAACTGCTATCCTTACGACAAGGTAATCAGGATCTCCTGTCCTACGTTGCCACCTTTAATAGACTGGTTGTGGAAACTGGATGGCCAGAAAACAAAAGGATCACATTGTTTCATCGAGGCCTGCGCGGAGAGCTTAAGGATGTTCTAGCTCAGATAGTAGATCCACCCTAGGTCTGCGCAGACTACATAGACTTGGTGGTTCAACTTGATCACAGACTTCAAAATAGAAAAGCAGCTCGGTTCAAGTACAAAACCCGAGTACCGATCAAAACCCACGCTAACTCCAAGAGTACCGACGTATCCGAACCTATGCAAATCGGCGGTGTTAAAGGACCATTAACGCAGAAGGAACGAGAGACAAGGCGGCAAATGCAACTTTGTCTGTATTGCGGGACTTCCGGTCACTTTCTTCGAAATTGTCCGGTTAAACCACCTAAGAAGGTTGGAGCCACTGATAACGATTTATTGACACCTGATTCGGGAAACGACCTAGCCCGACAAGCGTAGGGGTCCGCTTGCCGAGCTTGAAAACAAACTCTTTGACCTTGCATTTTGTCATGCCAATGGTGCTCGTGGACCCAAAACAGCCTCAGCAGTTGCATGCTATAAAAGCATACATTGACTGTGGAGCTATTGGAAATTACATAGACCGTGAATTGGATACCAGGATTAAGCTCCCTCTCCACCTGAAAGTAACCCAAGATGTCATTACTACAGTAGATGGAACCGAAATAGCCTCAGGGCCTGTAACGCATTCCACTGTTGAAATGACACTGGTGGGTCAGGATGGACATCGGGAAGCAATCGTGTTTGATGAGATCAAGGCCCCACAATTTCAAGTAATTCTTGGAATTCCTTGGTTAGAAACACATAATCCCAGAATTGACTGGCGAGCAAAGAAGATAAGTTTTCCTGATTGTGAACCAACTTGTTATCCAAGAAATCCAGTTATGGGTCTAGCCTCAGCAACTTCCACCCCTGTACAGCTACCGTCAGAATACCAAGAATTCCAAGACGTTTTTCAGAAGGAACAGGCTAACACGTTACCTCCCCATCGGTCTTATGATTGCCAAATCGATCTGGTACCCAATGCTCAACTACCTTGTAGTAGGATTTATGCTCTTACGGAACCTGAGAACCTGCATTTGCGTCAGTATTTAGATCAGTACCTAGCCAATGGTTTTATTCGCCCGTCCAAGTCTCCTGTCTCCTCAGCTCTGTTCTTCATGCCGAAAAAAGAGGGCGACCTTAGAACATGTATAGACTATCGCGCCCTAAATCAAATAACGATTAAGAATCGTTATCCTCTGCCCTGATCCCTGAGTTTATCGACCAGGTGAAAGACGCTTGTGTGTACACCAAGTTAGATCTCCGAGGAGCTTATCACCTGGTGCGTATAAAAGAAGGCGACGAATGGAAGACTGCATACCGCACCAAATTTGGGCTCTTCGAATATCAGGTGATGCCCTTCGGTTTGTGCAATGCACCTGCCGCCTTTCAGTACTTTATGAATGATGTTCTTCGGGAACTTCGGGAACTTATCGATGTCTGTGTCATTGTTTATATTGACGACATCCTGGTGTACTCTTCTTCAGAATCCGATCACAGAAAACATGTTAGGGCAGTTCTTGAGAAATTGCACCAGCACAGACTATTTGCAAAGCGCAAAAAATGCATTTTTCATACCACAGAAGTTGAGTTTCTCGGATTCATCCTGACACCTCAAGGAGTCTGAATGGACTCGCGAAAGGTGGACGCCATCCTCAAATGGCTATCTCCTAGCTCGGTGAAGGGAGTTCAGAGCATGCTCGGCTTCGCCAATTTCTATCGAAGATTCATCCCGGAATTTTCCCGAACAGTCCAACCCATCACAGCTCTCCTAAAGAAAAACAAACGCTTTGAATGGACTCTTGAGGCCGAACAAGCCTTTCAGGACCTGAAAACCAAATTCACCTCTGCACCTGTATTGAAGCACCCGCACCCAGATCTCCCTTACATTGTGGAAACCGACGCATCCAGTTCGGCCATGGGAGCTGTCCTGTCGCAAAGAGACCCAGGAACTAACCAACTACACCCTGTGGCCTTTTGGTCCAGGAAATTTTCTCCTCCTGAAATCAACTACGCAATTACCGACAAAGAGTTACTGGCTATTAAATCTGCTTTCAAGGCTTGGCGTCACTACCTTCTCGGGGCAAGACACACCATCACCGTAATTACGGACCACAGAAATTTACAGTATTTAAAGACGGCCAAAGCTCAATCTTCACGACAACTCCGATGGGCTCTATTCTTTGCGGAATTTGATTTTGTAATTACCTATCGCCCTGGCTGCAAGAATGGTAAAGCGGACGCCTTATCCCGGATTGGCATGGAAGAACCCAATTCGAGTTTAGAACCTGTGCCAATCATACCTGAACAAAGAATCTTAGGCCTAACTTCATTGCAAACTATTGAGGACATCCAAACGCAAGTAAAACAACTTCTAGACTCTTCAGCCTTACTGGAATGGAGTCAAAAGGGTCCTCATTACACCGTTAAGGATGATTTACCCTACTTCCAGGAGCGGTTGTTTCTGCAAGAACTTGTTATTGCCCATCATCATGAATCATTAATGGAAGGACACCCTGGTATCGCTAAAACGGAGGAAAAAATCAAACGCCACTTCTGGTGGCCTTCTTGGAGAAAAGACATAAAGTCTTTTGTATTGTCTTGCGGAATTTGCGCCCAAAACAAGGGTCAAAAGAAAAGGCCAGCAGGCCTACTTCAACCCTTGGATATTCCACCGGCACCATGGCACACCTTGTCAATGGACTTTATAACTGACCTGCCTCCTTGTGCTGGTTACAACACTATCCTTGTAATTGTGGATCTATTCTCCAAAATGGCCCACTTTATCCCTTTAAAAGGTTTGCCTTCAGCTTCCACCTTGGCCAAGGAATTTCTGGAGAATATAGTTCGCATACATGGTTTCCCTTCCATATTAGTCTCGGATCGTGGAAGTCAATTTATCTCCCATTTTTGGAAGAAGTGTTGCCAACTAGCACAAATAGATGTGCGGTTATCCACCAGCCACCACCCCCAGACCGACGGACAAACCGAGAGAACCAATCAGACTCTCGAGCAATATCTTCGGTGCATGTTACACCAATCCGAGTTAAATTGGAAAGACATCCTTTGGATCGCAGAATATGCATACAACAATTCAGTACATTCTGGAACCGGACAAACTCCTTTTTATACTTTGTATGGTCACCATCCTCGGACCTCTGACCTAGATCCACCTCTGACCCTGGAAATGCCCGCAGTAAATCATCTGCATTCCACAATAACCCGAGCCTTCAAAGAAGCTGCAACTCATTTACAGCAAGCCAAGAAAAAGTATAAAGAAAACGCTGATTTGCACCGAAGTAAAACTCCTCCTTACCAAGTAGGAGACCAGGTATGGCTAGCAACGAAACATTTACCCCTCAAGGACCCGAGAACCTTCAATCCCAGATTCATAGGACCTTATCCCATCAAGGCTATAATCAATCCCGTGGCCTTTAAACTGGATTTACCGTCCAACATGCGTATTCATCCAGTTTTCCATGCATCACTTTTGAAGCCAGTACAACCAGGGACCCGACTGTCCAAGCCTCCAGACCCAGTTCAAATTGAAGGGGAATTAGAATTCGAAGTTAAAGACATTTTAGACTCCAAGGTGTTAAAGTCAAATCTCTTCTATCTTGTTGACTGGAAGGGATATGGACCTCAGGAGAGATCGTGGGAGCCTAGTAACCATGTTCACGCACCTCGATTAATACAAAGGTTCCACCGGAGATTTCCGAACAAGCCAAAACCCCCGGAGGGAACAACCTTGGGAGGGGCCTTGAGGGGGGGTACTGTCATGATGCCTACCTCCAAGGAGCCTGGTCCGACCCAGCAACCCCAGAGGCAGGCATCATTCCCCCCAGGGAAGTGCCAGCGGGCCCAAGCTGGGGCCCTTTGGACACAGTCCTGGCGCCTTAGGCGCCAGGCTCATGTTGGACCCCTGTCCTGGCGCCTTAGGCGCCAGGCTCATAAAGCTAGACTTGTGTTCAAGTGTTTTAATGTGCACTTACCTAATGCAGACCATGCTGCTACATCCAGGCCCTCTTGAGGCCTGAATGGAACTACTTTACCTGTGGGACTACTTTCCACCTGGGTGTGGTCGGAGAAGGATACATACCTGATCGGTGGAAGGATACATACCTGGAACTTCTTCCAAAGCTATTTAAACCACGCCCGATCAACAACTCACGCTTCGCGTTGTTCTGCTCCTCGCAGCTGGACGCTCACCGTGTCAGCTCCTGCATCTGGACTTCATCCACGCCTGTCAGCATCCAGGGTCACCTGCAAAGGGAGATAAGAGAGAATTGGCGAGAAAGAAGACCTTACCTGCTAAAGCTGCATCACGGAGACATCACACTGACGATCCTGAAAGGGAAGACATCATTTTTAAAAGCATTTCGCTTCGATCGCTGCAGTGCTGCATTTCACTCACCTTTCCTGGGCACCTCCATCTTCAGCAGCGATCATCCGGATCTGCAGCCACTTCCCAGAGCCTAGAGAGAAAAAGACAAGAACACAAGGTGAGAGAAGGAAGGGAATAGGAAAAGTTCAGTTTCCTTCTAAGACTTACCTGTTGGGTCATTCCCATTTCATTTCGGGTCCTGCCGCTTCCTGGCATTCCGGATCGGGGCCCCTATGGGGAAAAAAGACAAAGACATTGAATGAGTGAATGCAAAGACATTACCCGAACGCTCATCCAGAATTTACCTTTCATTTACTGGAACTGCACGTTTCACTTCGGGTCGGCGCCATATCTCCGGCATTCCGAACCCTGGCCCCTAAGGGGAAAAAGACATAAGCGTTAGCGCTTGCTGCAATAAGACAATGAACATTATTATTAAGCTTGAACTTTTGAACTTGCAACAGAACTCTTACAGCGCCTTACCTGAATAGTCAAGCTTATTTGAACTCCCATCAAACCTCAATCCAGTGAAGTAACTGGGTTTCAAGGCGCCCCTGCATCAGAAGCAGGATGGAGAACTCATCCTTCAAGACCCTAAGGTGAGACTTCACAGGGAATCGTGGAAGGGTATCATGGAGGGTTGGAAGGGAGTGGGAGGCCTGAGCATTATTCCGTCAGTAGGTAATACTCCCTTTTCACACACAGGGGAATATTCCTGCGAGCCAGAGAAGCCAGAGTAGAGGGGCCCTACCTGTCCATCTTCAGAGTCCTGCGCTTCACCATTGAAGAAGCATCAGCACTCAAAGCCAGACCTGCGCCTCCGTGAGAATCAGGTGAGCGTGACAATAAAGTAATGCGAGCTGATATGACTCGAAGCTCTAAGGAGTGTAAAAGAAAAAGGAAAATTACTAAAGGAACTATAAATGCAGGTCTATGCGAGTTAGAGTTGGTTGGCTTTGGATTTATAAATTGCACAATAAAGATTATTTTTTATTTTTTGAACAGATGAGAGCACTGTGGGTATACCATAACAAGGTCTGCTGTATAAAGTTCAATCGACAGTAATTCAAAGTAAACAAGATCTGCATGTTAACATAGTTCTAAAGTGCATTGTAAATAGTGGAAGCATTAGATGACCATCCAATTAGATTAAATGATACTGTGTAATAGGCAGAATGGGCTATTCCCCCTACAGAGTATGCTAAACTTTTGAGTAAAAGAGACCATCTCGCTCTCTATATTTTATTTGCTTTCCCTGTATTAAATTTCAATCTGTTTATATGTGTTTCAGACTTAATCAGCTGCCTACAAGAGAACGGACCAAATATTGGGGTTTATCTGAAACATCAGGTCTTACTTTGAATCACTGCTTCTGTAATTTCCCAGGTTGTGTTGAAACCTTGAGACATTTGGTCTTGGAATGTCCAAGTGTTTGTCAGAGGAGAATTAGATTCTAAAAATATTCTGAATGTTTCGATACAAATGGTTCCAGGGAATTACTGTGGGCCAGACTCATGTGGGGGTAAAATGTGTATTTGATGATTTCTTAATGTCATTTTATAAATGCTGTTTTAGATTGTTTGGATTGAATGTATGTTTAAATCTTTTATATTCTTTTGTTCTTGTCAAATCTGTATTAGATGTTTTTTCTATTTTCTTAACATTTATGTAAGGTTTACTGTAAACTGTAAACCAAACCACAGTAAAAAAAAAAAAAAAAGTACATATGCAGGTTTATCAATTTCAGACATCGGAAATGCCTAGTAAGCCTTACTGGAATTTGATTTTGTAATCTTGCATATGAACACAGATCTCTGCATGACTCTTAAGACACTGAACTATCTTCTGAACAATCACAACAATGTATCAATATGCATTTCAACTTTGGATACTGCACAAAATAAATATGAGCCACGCAGAAAGGAGAGAATGCTACAGGAGTTGTGCCTTAGTGAATGCACAAACTATGCATACCACAGTGAACACAGAAAGCTTAAAGGATGAATTAATCAGAGCAGAATGTACTTGTCAAACAAAAGACAGGTAATAGGTTTATCCTCAGCAGCATGCCATAAAATATCCTGACATGTGTGATTTATGTTTGGTGAACAATGGAAACTGACTTCTTAGATCAGCCAGCCTTGTGGGGCCCCCCTCCAAGGTGGGAGCCCAGGGCAAGTGCCCCTTTTGCCCTTCTATGCAGATCGGTCATGAATGAAACATTCATTGGATCTGCAAAATTACCAAGTGATAATGACCTCTCCCAAGGCCTATACAGCTATTAGCACCTGGTAGTAGCAGCAATACATGTTTTGTGGTGAAGTAAGAGTGTCATATATAGCATGCTGCAGCCCAAAAAAGGTACTCCCAGAGAGGAAGTGTCTTGTTTAAAAAAAATTGCATTGTTGTTTACTTGTCTCCTTTTGAAGAGACAATGTTCAGAATGCAGTCAATACCAGTAGGTATTGACTTCCCACTAAACATTCTGATTGGCTGAGAGCAAATCAATAACGATCTCCATGTGCTAGGTAGCTACCAAACTTTCAGAATTGTGGTGGTGCTGTCCTCACTGTGCTTCCTGATTAATTCATTTTCAGATTTTGGGCACGTGGATGTCACAGAGCAACACCAGTGTAGCCAAAGACAAATGCTATTACTGTAAAAAGGGCAGGGTGCCCTTCTGGGATGGATACATATAGATCACTGCTTGAGCCTTGAAGCCACCCGCTCCACAAACATGGCCCAACTCGCAAGACATTGCCAACATCTGCCATTGACTCTTTCATGCTATAATTCAGATTCTGCAAGTGCACAGTACTGTAGAAAGATTTCTTGCTGGAATTCAGTGTCCGCTTTGTTAGGCAAGATTGTGTGCAGTATCCTTTGGAAGACTACAGAAACCTTGACCTCCAGGCAATGCGAACCCAACCTTTGGTATACGTCTGCACTAAACAGGTTGGTAGTGTGGCTGAGCAGCCAGGCTTATCTCAAGAGGAGTTAATGTGAGCAGTAGGGTTGTAACACAGAGTTTCACAGTGACAGTTATTAAAATAAACACTTACACTCAAGGTTTCTTGATTAAACAATTATTAATGTATTTAACAGGCCTTCTTCAGTTATATAAGCCTTCTTCAGAAGGGAGCAAAACATGTAACAATTATAATACACTTTAAAACACACTCTGTTCCTCTAAATCAGATGATACCCATTGAGCATGGCACACTGACACTTCCTACACCCTGAGGTGACATAAATAGCTAGGACACTGTGGACATTGATTTATCACTGGTACATTTAGAGCAATACTGAGTTTCGGGTGCAAAGGATAAAATAGAGGAAGAACACAAAGGTTAACATGGTCAGACCACGACATGGTCACAGTCACCCTTAGCCTATTAGCACTCCCCCACAGGAACTCGAAATTGCGCTGTAACAAAACACTTTGGAAAGACCCTGTATTCTTAGAACAATTGGCGAAAGAAATCGGTGAATACTTTGAACAAAATAATACAGGGGAAGTGTCCAAAAATACAGTGTGGGAAGCTGGGAAAGCAACATGGAGAGGCATACTGATGAAGGAGGTTGCAGCCAACAAAAGGGAGAGAACACTGATGGAAAATAAGCTCAGGGACGAGATATCACAATTAGACTTCCGTGCACAATCCAATGACGTGGAGAGGGGGAAGAGAATAGCAGAAGTGGCCCAGAAAAGGGACGAACTCCAAAAACTGGAACTCAGACAAGTTGTTTGTAAACTCCAATTCCTAAAACAAAAACACTATGAGAAAGGAGATAAAGCTGACGCCTTACTGGCATCCAGACTGAGATGGCAACGGGCGAATAGATGGGTACCATCCATAGAAAACGCAATCAATCTTCAAGCAACAAACCCCACTAACGTCCCAGAGGCCTTCGCTGACTTTTACGAAAAACTATACACATCCAAAACCACACAAGATGTAAAGGAAATGGAAAAATACATGGATGAGATCCCTATCCCGAGACTCACCCGAGATATAGCCGACAAGCTCGATTCCCCCATCACTCCCAAAGAAATCGAGGACGCATCAAAAGACTCCCGGCTGGGAAGGCCCCAGGAAACGATGGCTTCACTGCGGGGTTCTACAAAACCTTTATAGACCCCCTCCTCCCATTTATGAGCGAACTATTTAATCCGATCCTCCAGACCGGATCAGCGCCCAAATCCTTCTCCGAAGCACTAATCTCAGTAATTTCCAAAGAAGGCAAAGACCCTAAGCAGTGTGCATCCTATAGCCCCATCTCCCTCCTCAACCACAATGCCAAAATATACACACAAGTACTCACCGCCAGACTAGAAACACACATGCCCACTATAATCCATCCCGACCAGGTTGGGTTTATTCTTGGAAGACAAGATGCTGACTCCACGCGTAAAACCATTCACCTGATACATGAAGCTAAGCCACGCTGCTATCAATCGACACGGAGAAAGCGTTCGATAGAGTGGAATGGCACTTCCTTGAGGCCACGCTGGAAAAAATAGGCCTCGGCCCAACACTCCGGCAAGGAATTAAAGCAGTATACACCTCACCTCGAGCATCGGTAATGGTAAACAATATTCCCAATGGTTCTCTCTGGGAAGAGGCACGAAACAAGACTGCCCCCTCTCAGCGATACTATTCGCACTATCTCAAGAACCCCTCGCACAAACACTTAGAGCAGACAAAATAGTCGAAGGCCTACACGTCCAGGGAAGGGAATACAAACTGGCCCTATATGCTGATTATATCCTACTCCATTCCAAAACCCCCTGACATCTATACCCCGCGCCATACAACTCATTGAGGAATACGGCGCACTATCAGGCTTCAAAATCAATAGAACCAAATCCATCGTCTTTCCACTACAAGAACCCACCGCACACCAAATCGCTGAATTCTCCCAATTGGGCCTCACTATAGGTGGCTCAACGCTCCGATACTGTAAAATAGTAGGCTGTAGTCGGATGTAGGTTTAGCAATTTTAAGATTTATTGCGGTGTTAACTTAAACAACAGCTCTCCTTGTGCACATCAAACAGTATTAGTTTTCATGAGGTTTGGTTTCCGTGAAAGGGTTAATGCGGTCCAGAGTTCAAAAGAAGCTCCACTTGGCTTCTCGCATCTTTAAAAGGGAAAATAAAGTCAACTTAATTCTTTTTCTCCACGGACTAACTCACCCTCTGTTCACTGGGTTAAGAAAACAAAAAAAAAGACAAAAATCCACATGGAAGGCACAGTCCTTGATTAACGGTTGACGGCTGGCGCTTCTCCTCAGCGAGTCCGCCTCTGATAGGGATCTCCCCTGTGCCTCTCACTGAGCCTTCTAGTACGCCCAGTCACAATCACCTTTCCATTCCTCTCTGGTCTCCGGCTCGGCTTGCAGCTGTAATCAGAAACACCTGGTGAGCTCTCTGTTGCTGCATTTAAGCCCCTCTCTGCTCCTCCCCTCCCTTCAGTCTCCAGCCAGTTTTCCCTCCCATTCCCCACACCTGCAGGGCGTTTTCTTTCCTCAGTCCACCCAGTTTCATGCACTGTTTGACCCCACCCTGTATGTCTCTGGGGCCACCGATCTACATGCGGGCTGACTGCATTATACCAGTGCCAATCTCTGGTACACCTATTTCCATGCTGTATGATTGGGTTGTACCTATGCCGTTTTCCCTTTTTAATTCTGTCTCTGCCCCCTCCTTGGTTTTGTTTCTCGTGGTGGTTTCTGGGACATGTAGTTTTCTTTTGATTTGCTGTGTAAACCTCTTGTTGGCTGGGTCTCATTACTAGAATAGGATCCTCCCTTGATTCTGTTGCCTCTTTGACCACCTCACATACTCCCCCCGGGAACTAGGCCGTTCGGGCATGTTCAAGGCCCTGGACAAGTAATCAGCTACTAGCTGATATTTTCCGGGTTTATGTACTATAACAAAATGATAGGGTTGAAGGGTTAAAAACCACCTAAGGACCCTATGGTTTGAGTCTTTCTGGGTGGCTAGCCATCGAAGAGGGGCATGATCTGTAAAGATGGTAAGCTTTCGACCTAGTAAATAATAACGAAGAGATTCAACGGCCCATTTTATCGCTAAACATTCTTTTTCTAAGGTGGAGTATGGTATCTCGTGTGGGAGGAGTTTTCTACTGATGAAGGCTATTGGGCAGAGGTCTTGTTCTGATCCTTGGGATAGCACGGCACCTAGACCACATCCTGATGCATCAGCCTGTAAATAGAAGGCTTTTGAGAAATCTGGGCAGTGTAGAACCGGTTGGGTTGATATTAGTTGAATTAAGTGGTGAAAAGCTTGCACAGCTTCTGGCTTGATTTGAAGTGGCCGGTTGGTTTTTAAGGCGTCTGTCAGTGGTGCTGCTATGGTAGAAAAATGTGGTATGAATCTTCTATAATACCCTACGAACCCTAGGAAGGCTCGGATCTCTTTCCGGGTTTCCGGTATTCGTAATTTTTTCAAAGCCTGTATTTTGTCCACCAACGGTGTGATTACTCCACCTCCTACAGAATAACCCAGATACTTGGTAGTTTTGGCTGCCAGCTTGGTTTTCTTGGGGTTGATATGCAGTCCTGCCTCTTGTAAGGACGTACTTACTTTGATTAGATGTTCTAAATGTTCCTTCCAGGTTTTACTAAAAATGACTATGTCATCCAAATAGGCAGCTGCGTATAGTTCATGAGGTTTTAGTACCTTATCCATTAATGCCTGAAAAGTGGCAGGAGCCCCGTGCAACCCAAATGGTAACACCGTAAACTGAAATAGACCTTGAGGTGTTGCAAAGGCTGTTTTCTCCTGATCCCTTGGGTTGAGCGGTATCTGCCAATATCCTTTGGTTAGGTCCAATGTACTCAAAAAGGATGCAGCCCCCAGTTTCTCTATTAGCTCATCTATTCGGGGCATAGGGTAGGCTTCATATCTGGAAATGGCGTTTAGTTGCCTAAAGTCCATACAGAATCGGGTGGTACCATCTGGTTTGGGTACTAGTACCACCGGTGAACACCATGCGCTCTTGGAGGGAATAATGGTACCTAGTTTCAGCATGCTCTCTATTTCTTGTGCTATTTCCCCTCTTTTTGCTTCAGGGATTCTATAGGGTCGGAGGCGTATAATCTTGCCTGCCTCGGTTGGGATTGAGTGAGTAGCCATATGAGTCCTTCCAGGTAGACTCGAAAATGTCTTTGCTACAGGGCCCAGGGTGTCAAATAATTCAATTCTTTGGGTGTTGCTTAATTGTTCCCCCAAGCCCACATCTCGTAGGTTACCAGCCGAATGTGTGACCATTTGTTCCGGGACCGACATCTCTACTAGAGACGTACACAATATTGCTGAGTCTCTTTCTTTCCACAACTTGAGTAAATTAATGTGATAGTTTTGATGTTTGTTTTGTCTATCTGGTTGCTCCACCTCATAATTAACTGGACCCAACACCTTTGTTATACTATATGGGCCTTTCCATTGAGCGAGCATTTTGTTTGTGTGAGTGGGTAATAACACCAGCACTTTGTCTCATATTTTAAGCGTCCTAGGTCTACTTCCTTTGTCGTAATTCTTTTCTTGCGTTTCTTGAGCTCGCCCCAGGTTTTCCTGAGCATAGTCTCTGAGTTTTCCCAGGTGATCCCTTAGTTCATTCACATATTCCGTTAGGGTTGTTTCTTCCTGCTGTTCCCAAGTGTCCTTTAGTAATCCCAAGATAGATTTTGGCTGTCTCCCAAATAATAATTCAAATGGGGAATACCCTGTTGAGGATTGAGGTGTATCACGTAAAACCATCAATACCCATGGCAGTACTTTCTCCCACCCCAGACAAGTGGGGCTGGTTGCACTTTTTTATCATTTGTTTGATGGTTTTGTTATATCTTTCCACCAGCCCATCAGTCTGTGGATGGTACACCGAGGTCCTTAAATGGTTGATGCCAAGGGTCTTGCATACTTATTTCATAACGTTCGACATAAAATTACGTCCTTGGTCTGTTACAATCTCCAGGGGAATCCCCACTCTAGCGAAATAGGGTAAAAGTACATCACATACTTGTTTGGCAGACATTCCTTTTAATGGAAATGCTTCTGGATATCTAGTGGCATAGTCCACTACCACTAGTATGAACCGGTATCCTCGGCTGGTAGGCTCCATTGGACCCACAATGTCTAGCCCTATCCTCTGAAATGGCTCTTTGATCAATGGCATTCTTTGTAAAGGTGCTCGTGCTGGAATATGGGGGCTTGTTTTCTGACATATATCACACTCTTGGCAATATTTGGTTATCTCAGCGTAAACTCCGGGCCAATAGAAATTTTGCAACACCCTTTTTATGGTCTTGTTCTCAGCTAGATGTCCCCCTGTGGTGTGGTCATGTGCCAGCTGAATCAGCCCTTTCCTGTAGGACTGGGGAACCAACAATTGCTCCTTCATTATGTTATCAGATCCTTGGGTTACTCGATAGATTAACCCCTGTTTCTCTTTAAAGTAGGGAGTATGAGGTTGGACCCCACTAGTGTCTAGAGCTTGTTTCCTGACCCTTTTTAACGTTTCATCCAGCCCTGTTTCTGTTCGAAATGAAGGCATATGGTCCCCCACCTTCCAGTCTATAATGGAAATGTCTTTATACGCTTCCTGATTCACTCGGTTTCTCCTTTTCTGGGCCTTAGATAATTTTTCCCGACTACATGCCCCCAATAGTTCTGTTTTTGAAAACGGGGCTTCTCTCAACCATCTATCGAATTCAGGTAGATCTGTTCCTATTAGCACCGGAGCGGGCAAGGTAGGAATAACGGCGGCTTTGATTGGCATCTCCTGCCCCTGTATTCCCAACACAATGTCTTTAGATGGATACCCTTTTACATCCCCATGCACGCACTTTATGTCAATGGTTCTCACCTGTTCGCTATCTTGCTCGCTCACATGGGGCTGTATGGCCGTCTGTCGGCTTCCGCTGTCCATCATTGCTTGACGGGGATGTCCATCGACTGTGACCTCTATCACGTAAGGCAGTCGTTTCCTTCGGTATTCCTGTGCTTGTATGGATCCGATTTCCATTGGTTCAATTTTTGGTTTTTTGGAACAGAAACGCGCAATATGCCCCCACTCTCCACACTCAAATCATTGGGGTGCCTGTCCTCTGCTTAAGCCAGCCCCATTAGTGGGTCGGGTTTCGGCCTTGTTCCTGGGTTCGGTTCCTGGTCCTTTATAGGTTCCGATACGTACTTGGGAAGCTTCCACACTTGGTCTCAATTGGGTGGCCGGGAAAGGTCGGGTGCTCCCTGCCTTCTGATATGCTGTTGCCACGTCTATTGCCTCGGCCAGTGATAGATGGTGATGTTGCCTCACCCACCTCTGAATTGGTCCTGGTAAGGCATCAATGAACTGTTCCATCATTACTTTATCCTTAATCTGTCCTTTTGTGGCTGTGCCTGTTTGCAGCCATTTTTCCGCCAAATCTTGTACTCTGTAGAACAATTGTCTTGGACTTTCACCTGGTTTCAATCGGGTTTCTCGAAACTTGAGCCTGTAGGATTCTTCATCCATGCCGAGTCTTTCCAAAACAGTTTTTTTAAATCTCGGGGTAAGGAGTGTCTCCGGTGGGGTTAGCCGCTTGGTATGCCCCCTGCATTACCCCTGTGAGCAAGGGAGCCAGATAGAAAGCCCATCTGTCCTGTGGCCATTGGGCTGCTCTAGCTATTCTCTCAAAATTTACGAAGAAAAAACTGGGGTCTTCTCCTACTTGGTATTTTTGTAATACCGTAGGCGGTATTACTGGATGCGTCCGGTTCGTGGCCACTGCTTCTCCCAGTATTCTTAAAGCTTCCCGTCCTTGCTCTTGGGCAGCACTTTGCACTTGTATGGCCTGTTGGAGGGCTTGTCTGTCCGCCTGCGCCTGGTGACTTTGCACTTGTAAAAGTTGCTGCAGCTGCTGTTGCCCTTCTGCGAGTGCCTTTACCACAGCTTCCATGTCTTCTGCTTGGGCGTTCTCTTGAACCCCACCGCTGCCACCACTGTAAAATAGTAGGCTGTAGTCGGAGGTAGGTTTAGCAATTTTAAGATTTATTGCGGTGGTAACTTAAACAACAGCTCTCCTTGTGCACATCAAACAGTATTAGTTTTCATGAGGTTTGGTTTCCGTGAAAGGGTTAATGCGGTCCAGAGTTCAAAAGAAGCTCCACTTGGCTTCTCGCATCTTTAAAAGGGAAAATAAAGTCAACTTAATTCTTTTTCTCCACGGACTGACTCACCCTCTGTTCACTGGGTTAAGAAAACAAAAAAAAAGACAAAAATCCACATGGAAGGCACAGTCCTTGATTAACGGCTGACGGCTGGCGCTTCTCCTCAGCGAGTCCGCCTCTGATAGGGATCTCCCCTGTGCCTCTCACTGAGCCTTCTAGTACGCCCAGTCACAATCACCTTTCCATTCCTCTCTGTTCTCCGGCTCGGCTTGCAGCTGTAATCAGAAACACCTGGTGAGCTCTCTGTTGCTGCATTTAAGCCCCTCTCTGCTCCTCCCCTCCCTTCAGTCTCCAGCCAGTTTTCCCTCCCATTCCCCACACCTGCAGGGCGTTTTCTTTCCTCAGTCCACCCAGTTTCATGCACTGTTTGACCCCACCCTGTATGTCTCTGGGGCCACCGATCTACATGCGGGCTGACTGCATTATACCAGTGCCAATCTCTGGTACACCTATTTCCATGCTGTATGATTGGGTTGTACCTATGCCGTTTTCCCTTTTTAATTCTGTCTCTGCCCCCTCCTTGGTTTTGTTTCTCGTGGTGGTTTCTGGGACATGTAGTTTTCTTTTGATTTGCTGTGTAAACCTCTTGTTGGCTGGGTCTCATTACTAGAATAGGATCCTCCCTTGATTCTGTTGCCTCTTTGACCACCTCACAGATACCTAGGAATTAACTTAACGAGAAACATTGCTGATATATATGAGGCCAATTTCCCACAACTTCTTGCAGCATTCCAAGCAGAACTCACGAAATGGCGCCCCCTTATGATCTCATGGATGGGACACCTCAACGCTATCAAGATGGTTAGCCTCTCTCGCTTCCTGTACCCATTCCAAGTCCTCCCACTGAAGATCCAAGAGGAGTTCTTCAAACAAGTGAAAGGGGTGATCCTACGATTCCTATGGGCCGGGAAAAAGCCAAGAATAGCTTTTGAAACCCTCATACTCCCCAAAGAGAAAGGCGGCGTAGGCCTCCCCGACCTCAAGCTGTATTATCAAGCAGTCCAGCTGAGGGTTCTTATACCACACCTAAGAAACAAAAAGGACCTGCAATGGGTCCAATTGGACAATGACAATCTGACCCCGGTCACACTCTCTGAATGGCTATGTGTCCCGAGACCAAAACTCACGCGAAAACTCAGCGACCACCCCTTCCTGAGAACGATATGGGTCATATGGAAAGAAGGGAAAGAAATGGCAGGTGTAACAGCATGGCCCTCCCCCCTAAGTCACCTATGGGCTCCAGGAATCAGAGAGGAAATCCCAGAACACTCCAGATATCAATCCTGGTTCGAAGCAGGACTAGAAAGAGTAGGACAGCTCTGGAGGAACGGCAAATCTATCGCAATCACTGAGCTAGAGGAGGCCCTCCAGGTGCATCCAATCCCAGTCTTCCTCTACCTGCGTCTGAAAGGCATGCTATCAAAATGAGAATGGCACACAAAGTTATGCAGGGAACTCAAACCATTTGAAAAAATCCTTGATACAGCTACCACAACGAAAGGACTGATCACATGTATGTACCGAGCACTGCTCGACAAAGGCCCAAACCCAATTACGAACCTCAAAAACAGATGGGAGAGGGATTTCCAGAGAGAATTTGACCAACATACGTGGAACACAATATGCAGAACACCATCTCAAATATCAATCGCCATGCAATAGAAGCTCCACACCATAAAACTTCTGCATAGATGGCAGTACGACCCCCACAGACTATCCAAAATGTTTCATGCCAACAGCCCAAAATGCTGGAGGGAATGTGGATAAAACGCCAACTACTGGCACATGTGGTAGGAATGCCCTATGGTAAGCATCTACTGGGAAGAGATCCTGGACTGGATTAAACAGATAGATGGTATCGATAGAAAACTACCGCCTCTCCTGACTCTGTTCGGCCAAGAGGAAGATGAAGAGGAGGTAGTTAAGAAAAAAAGGAATTATATCCCCACTACTACTAGCAGCACGAGCAGGCATAGCGACTAAACGGAAATCCCCTCACCTCCCCGCAAAAAAGGAATGGGTCGGAATTGCTGCAAATATATATATGATGGAGAAAATAACAGCAGCCCTCCAAGAAAAAGCAGCCCGACACGAAGAACTCTGGTGCGACTTTGCAGCCCTATACGTCCCAATACGACCTCGCCCCAACAACTGTGAACCCCTTAGCCAACAAACTCGATAAAAGAACAGCGGATAACCAGCAATCCATCCTGAAAAAAGCCTGTCGCAAACAATACAACGGACCTATAAACATTTGACCAGTGTCCCATTTATAACTGAAAATACATCTCTGTCAATGAACCCTTGGTGTAACAAGCCTGTCTCAGGGGCATGGGGGAGGGAGAGGGAGTTGATACCTTAACTGTAATGGTAAAGTCAGCTACAACATAGACATGTTTCTTTAAGTGTACAAACTTATTTGCTGAAACCTGAAGACAATACCAGGAAAGTTGTAATGTTTGTTTTATATTCATGTTCTTAAAAACCAATAAAACTTAAATTTAAATAACACAAAGGTTAACAAATAATTCATAAACAGATCTGCAGTTTTTAAAACTTCCAATGCAAAGTAAATTAACCCTTCTCTGGGGAAAGGCAAAAGCACCAAGTCAGAGGTAGAAGAGTCTATCAGAGAGTCAGGACAGTCAAAGTTAGTTAGTCTACGGGAGCTGAAGATGTTATTTGCAGGCAAGTAAAAGTCTTGCACAATGTTTTTAGAAAAGTTTGTAGAAATAAGATTCACTTGAATGGCCACAACCTGGGAGGCTTGTGAGGGGCAAAGCTGCAAGCAGCTCTGCAATGGCAACAAAGAGAAGTCTCAACTGAGAGCAAGTAAGGCTACACCACAAGAGGTAAGTCCTTTTAGGTTTACCGTACCTTTGGTTAGAAGAAATGGTTCCAACTGGCTTCTGTTCCTGTGTGGCTCTGCAGATCCTGCTGTTCCTGGGCCTCAGTCGTGGGGACAAGAGGGAGAACTTCTGGGGACTCCTGCAACATAATGGGAAGGTCAGCAGCAAAGGTCAAACTTCAATTCGGCAGCACTTTGCGTTTTCAGCTCCTCGCGTCTACAGCAAATAGCAGGGCTGCGGTTCTCGGATACCACTTCAGACTTTCCTCGCATCTGGGGTCCAGCACTCTGTTGAGGTGGCTCAGGCTTGGTCCATCCTGCTTCAGGCAAGTCCAAAGGATCTTCCTGGCGCTCGGGTCTGACTTAAAAGCGATGCACTCGATCTGGTGTTCCTCCCCTGCACTTCGGTTCCAGCAGCAGCAGTGGAAGTACAGCCAGCTTCAAGAGGACATCCAGACGAGTTTACTTTGGGATTGATTGGTCCCACCAACCCAAGGTGAGAAGTCGTCCTTGCAGGGCTTCTCTAGTCGAAATGAATTTGACGCTTCAGCTGTCAATCACACAGCAGGGTGACTGTCCTCCAAGGACAGCCAGCTGGCCAATCACCTTAGGGTGCATTCCTGTAACCAAGGGGATTAAGCACAGGGAGTTTTGGGCACCTCCCTCACTTCCTGCCCCTGCCAGACATACTGGAGCCAGAGGCGGGCTTCACTCGTGAATCCCGCCAAAGACAAAATGAACAAAGGGACCATACCTGTTTTGGCGCGCAGAGTAAATCTCAAGAAGGACCTTTCCAACAAGAAATGGCAAAAAAACAAGACCGGGGCCATTTTGACAAATGGGTGCCTTACAATGGTAGTAAAAAGTAAACCATTGCCACCAGCCATTAATTGTAGAAAGGGTAACATAAAAATGTTACATGAGAAACTAAACAAAGGGGATACTAAGTAACCCCTCCAGCACCCTACATTAAGATAGTGTGCACTGGGTCTAGAAAGTTACAAAATGTAAGTAAAGAAAGTCAATTTCACTTCACTGCTCTTGGAAACAGTAGTTTCAACAAGAGAAGGTATTTAAACCTTTAGGAAATCTAAGAGACTTCCCTGTGTCACTGCACTGAAGGTGCTGTGTGTCATAATGTAAAGATGATGCAGAGTTTGTCAGACTCCAAAGTCAAAGGAAACACAGAAAATACATAGAATGAAAACTACAACGTCCCAAAGTTCAGCAAAAGAGCTGGGGGTATCTAAGGTGGGAGGAATTTAGCACTAAACTGAACATTCTCCACACTGAATGACTGGCAGTCTCATTGACGTAATATTTACCTTGCTAACGGGGTGTTGAAGAGGTACATGTTAACTTTGCTGTGTGATGAACTCTGCATGTTTATTACTTTGCTGTAGTTGGTTAACTTTCTTGCTCTGTCTACAATTCAGTCTCCCACTGGGGCCAGTGTTTGCTGAGCACAAAACATGCATGCTCGGAATTTGGTCCCATGCAAAGTATGATGCCTTGTTGTTAGTGATTGCCAATTTAATGATGTAGATAAAGTATGCAGTATATAAATGTTAAACACTGGTATAAAAATATAATGATCAATCGGTAGTATTTGTGAAACAGGCTGAACTTCTACCTTCAAAACATTGCTATGATGGTTTGACCATTTACATTGTGAGAAAAGCAACATTACACTGTATAATCTGCCACTAAAATGTGGGTAGATCATATTCATTTCAGTGACAGTTTGATGGAGCACACAATATACATAGAAGAGAGCAATTAATAACCATGATGGATTTGAAAGTTAATGTCACATGGTAAATTGATTAGTTCACAGAAAATGTGTTATGTTAATAGACTTTTTTATTGCGCCAAATCGCTACCGTAGTAGTTTCTAAGTACCTTTGCCTGTCCGTGGAGTGGCGTACTTTGCCCCGCCAGGGTTATTTAGACCTTCGTCTGCAATGGAAAAGAAAATGAGTAAAATTAAGGCAGAAGGGTGGGAAAGCGGGACATGCTACAAACAAAGGGATGGAGGGATGCATCTGGGGAAGAGTCTTTTGTAATAGCATCGATGCATGTCAGTCCTGGTAGCTCACGCTCAATAGCTCTACAAAACAAGCATTGGCAATGCCAATAGGGTGTGTTGGGTGGGGAGGTGGGTGGGAATGGCCATAGGGATTAGCATGCCCAATCAATGGGTGGGGAAACAAACAACTAAAGATTTTGTGTCCCTCCTCATGTGGCATGTTTCCCTATCTGTACTCTAAACAACACCTATAGACTATGGGCCTCATTCCGAGTAGGGCGGTAAGGGTTAACGGTCACCGGTAACGAGACCGGTGCCGTTAAACCCTTACCACCCTAATACGAGTTCCCTTTGCGGGTCCTTCCTCAACGCCTGCAGGCGTTAAGGACGGGACCCGCAAAGGGACTTTAGTGCTAATAACGGTACCGTAATTTACGGTACCGTTATTAGCGCCTTCCCCATTCCCATTGAGCCCTATAAGGGCTCAATGGGAATGGGGAAGGGCCCTGGTGAATCGGGAATTACTGGTCCCTCCAACCTTGGAATGGACCTGTAATTACTCCATTCACCAGGGCGGAGTCGGAACGATTTTGGAGGCAGCCATGCCGCAAATAGCGGCGTGGTTACCTCGAAAGTCGGAATGAGGCCCTATGTGTCCCTCCGGAACATAACACAGCACTGCCCATACCTTCAGCAAAGCAGTACTGGCCCACGTTTGGGAGAAATCAGTTCACTTATTCAAAGAGTTCAGGGCGTGCACTGTGCCAGATTGAAACTTGTGGTATCTTGTCCCTCTTCTCCCCTGTATGCCCCCTGATATGTCTGTGCTGGAATGGTGTGATCCGATCAGGTCTCTCATAGAATGTTGTTCACCCACGGTTTCATGGGGTATGCAGTGATTTAAACGAATAGAAGATAACTAATAACATTAATATCTGAACATTTATAATGAAAGAAATACCGATTTTAAAATAAAATATATATAGGGGGTGGGGTAAGAGGTTAAAATGGGTGGGGAGGGGTTTGTGTTAGGATTATAAATGAAGGGAAACGGTGGCTTGGGGATACCTCCCAAATTAAAAGTATCTTTTTCATTATAACTGTTTAGATGTAAATGTTATTCGTTATTTTCTATTAGTTAAAATCACATGTAACCGTTCCATGGGTGTGTGCCACTTAGAGCTGGCTACCTAGGTGCTGGGAGCCGGTGTCTCTATCTCCCTCTGCACTTAATATTTACTTGTGACAATGAACTTAAATAAGGAACTCACATTGAAGACTTACTTGCAGACTCCTACTTGCTTCCTGTCTATTACATACCAGGAACACGGTTCCATATTGACATTTGTGGTATCTTGTCCCTCTTTTCCCCTGTATGCCCCCTGATAAGTCTGCACCCCTCTATCCATGCTTGCTACGCGCGCACCCTCGCCACCTCCATCCTCGCATCGATCGTGCTTTGCCTCCTTACCTGCGTGGTGCCTCACAATCTTCCATTTTGTTGCCTTCGTGCGTGTCCCCTGACTTGCGTGGTCCCTCGCAATCCCATGTTCGTGTGTGCTCTAGCGCCCTCCATCCTCGGTAACGCTCGTGGCTGCGCGCCTTTGCCCACGTAGTCCCTTGTAATCCCTGACTGCGTGTTCCTTGCAACTCCTGCCAGAACTTTCTGCGCACTTTCCATCCTTAGTTTGTCACATCGCGTGCCCCTGACCGTGTGGTCCCTCCAACTCCCTATTGTGTGTGCCTCCCGCCCCCCCTTCTCCAGCCTCCCACACCCAACCCCCCCTTGCTCGTCCTCATTGACTGCCCTGTTTTGCATTGTATTGCTCTTTGTTCTGTTTTATTCTTCTCTCCTCTAGGTTATCATTTGTCAACTGCTCTGCTCGTTGTATATAGTTTTGTGTTTTTTCCTCACTGACTGCCCTGTTTTGCATTGTATTGCTTTTTGTTCTGCTGCATTCTTCCTTCTTCTAGGCTTACATTTGTCAACTGCTTTGTTCTTTTGTGTAGTTTTCTGTGTTCTGCAGTGCTCCACCTTCCTCTAGGTTCTCTTTTTAATGACTGCTCTGTTCCTGATGTCCTGGTAACCTGGTTTGCTTACTGGACTGCCTGTTTTCTGCCTCCTCTTTCATCTGAGCTCTTGTCTACTTAGTCAATTGTCCACTATTGTCTTAACCCTTTCCGTCTCATCTGCTTGCACTCCTCCTTGTGACCTCCCCAAGTATCTCCCACCCCTCTTCCTCTCTCCTCTTCCCCCACCTACTCTATGGTGCTCTCTGTTTCGCCTATCTTTTCAAACTGCTTCTCTATCGACTATCCTGCTCTCCTCACTAGGTCTGGTAGGAAGACGTTCAAAAAGGATATCCTGCTCTCCAACCCATGCCTCCCTATCGCTGACACATATACTAGTGCTTCCTTCAGACAGACCCTCACCGACATCCTCTTTGTCGTTCCCTCGCCAGACCTATCGACTCTTCATATGGTCTCTGTGCTCTCGCCTTTCTCTTCTTCTCCCATTAATGGTGGCACCCGGTGGGAGGCCCTCCTGGCCCCCTTCCTCTCCTCTAAGGCCATCATTAATGTTTACCTGAATGGCACCATCTTGGTCCAAGGCCCTCAGGCCAACCTTCTCCTCTTTGATAGATGCTTCCCGCGCCTCATAAATGTCTTTTCTTCTCCTGCTGTCCCTTCTCTCCCTTCTTCGGCTTGCTTGCCTCCCCCCTCTACCTCCTCCTTGGCCACCTTGCCCTCTCCTCCTTCCTCTTCTTCCCCCCCAGGGCTGCTTCTACACCTCCGCAGGGCGTACCTCTGATTTGTACCCCTCCCCCGGAAGTCTTTCAAGGTTGGCAACTTTCTCCATATTGCCACTCTCAACTCTCGCTCAGCTGTCAAACACTCCTCTGACATCTGTCGCGTCCTGGAAGAACTTGATCTTGATGTCCTCAGTCTCGCCGTGACATGGTTCACAGCCTGCTCTGTCACAAGCTTTGACACTCTCCTCCCTGATGGCTACAAGATCCTCTCCGCACCCAGATCCAACCGTTCCAGAGGGGGTGTAGCCTTGATCTTCCCGGAGTGGATTCCTGCCTCTGTCATTCCTATACAGGCCTACTCTTTTTTCGAATGCCTTTTCTGCAGGCTCTCTCTCTCCTGGCCACTCTCTTACCATGGCTACTATTTATCATCCACCTGGTCAGATCACCTCCTTCCTCTGTGAGTGGGCGGACCTCTCCTCCACTCTCCTGGCCTCAACCACTCAACTCCTCTTTTTTGGGGACTTTAACATCCACCTGGATGCTTCCTGACCCTCTTCTGGACTCTTCCGCGACCTCTGTGACTCTCTCTTTCTATTCTCCCCTCTGGCCCGACGCACTCTGCAGGGCACACTCTGGATGTTCTGATCTACTCAGACCTCCCCCTTTCTATCACCGTCACCACTCTCTCTCTCACTTTCTCCTGTCATCACATCTCTCCCTCTCCACCTCTCAGGCCAAGCCAACTCCAGCACTGCCACCTACCTTCTCGGCCATCCGACCCATGAAGCGTGTGTCTGTTGAGGCTTTCACCGCCAGTTTCTCTCCCCCTACTTCTCCTCTGGCTGACTCACATCCTGACACAGCCCACTCCATGCTCCACTCTTCTATCTCTGATACTCTTGATGTTCTTGCCCCTGTCACGATGACCCGCTTGAAGCCCAAAGCCAAGTGCAACTCCTGGTATGACTCTGACCAAGTGCAGGGTGGCTGAGAGGAAATGGCTAGCTTCTTACGCATCCTCTGACAAACTGGCCTGCCGCCTGCTCCAAAGGCAATACCGGCTCTCTGTCCGCACTAAGAAGAGAGCCCACATCCAAGCCTGCGTCTCTGTGGCATCTAACAACTCAGCCAAATCTTTAAAATCTGCAAGGAGCTGGCCAATCCTGCTGCAGTCTCTACCTCTCCTGTATCCTTCCAGGCCCTCTGCACGACCCTGGCTTCTCATTTCATCTCTAAAACCAAGGACATCCTGTCCACCCTCTCGTCCTCTCTTCCTCCTCCCTCTACTCTCTACTCCACCTCCTCCCTCTACTCTCTCCTCCCAGCGCTGTGGCCACCTCTCCTCCCTCTTTCTCTTCCTTTCCTCTGTTCTCCACTGGCAAAGTTCCTAGACAAGTCGGATCTATGGAAGCCTTGTCAAAACAGGTTCTTCCCTGTTCTTCCAAAACCATCAAGGACCACATTGACAACCTTGCTCCTGACCTGGCTGACTTCTGCAGGCACTCCTTCGCCACTGGAGCCTTCCCTTCCCCCTGAAGCACTCTCTTGTGCACCCTCTTCTCAAGAAACCCTCATCCGACCCCTCCTGCCTGGTTATCTATCGGCCAGTCTCCATCACTCCTTTCCTGGGCAAACCCCTGGAAAAGCTGGCCATCTCCCAGCTTAATTTTCACACTAAATCTGTTGGTTGTCTCCATGTCCATCAGTCTGGCTTCAGGGAAGCCAATAGCATGGAAACTGCTCTCCTGAACATCCGTGAAGACCTGCTCTCTAACCTTGATCCTAATCTCCCCTCTGTCCTAATTTTACTCGATCTCTCTTCTGCCTTTGACACCTTCAACCCTGTCATCCTGCTCAATCGTTTCTGTGATAACCTGGGTATCACCGATCAGGCCTTGGCCTGGCTGACGTCGTTCCTCTCTGATCGACCCTCCAAGGTCCAACTTGGGCCCTTCCTATCCTCTGTCTCGCTCTCTACCTGTGGTGTTCCCCGGGGGTCTAACCTCTCTCCCTGGCTGTTCAACCAATAACTGACACCTCTTGCCCACCGCATTGCCGCTCTCTGTTCCAACTTTCAGTGCTATGTGGATGACACTCAGCTCGTTTTCAGGCTCCCCTCTGCCACCTCTTCTCCTTCTCTCATCTCTGACTGTCTGTTTGCTATCCAGGAGTTGTGTGCGCCAATGATCTCTGCCTTAATACCAGTAAAATGGAGATTCTCCTTATTGGCACACCTGCACCCTCCTTTCCTGTCACACTCTGGCTGGCCTCCCTTGGCCTGCTTCCTGCTCCCACCTGTGAGGCTAGAACCCTCGGGATCATCTTCGACTGCACACTCTCCTTTTCTCCACTCTAAGAAGTCCAACTACCAACTGCATCTCCTCAGAGGTATTCTTCCTTTCTTCTCCTTCCCCCAGAAGCTCACTGTCTCTAGAACTCTGGTTCTCTCTAGGCTGGACTACAGCAACAGCCTCTTTCCAAATATGTCTGCTTCTGCTCTCCGCAACTCATCCAGAACAGGACTGCGAGACTTGTCCTTGGTCTCAAGCCCAGGGATCGTATCTCTACAGCACTGAAATCTCTGCATTGCCTCCCAGTGGCTGCAAGGATTAGGTTCAAGACCCTCTACATTGTCCACAAGGCCTTCTGGGTCCTCAATACCTCCAACTCTCTATTTGCAATACCTTCCTACTCGAGCTCTCTGCTCCTCCACCTTCAACTCCCTCAGAGTCAGTCGCTTCTCCAAGCAATGAGTTGGTGGTAGATCTCTTTCTTCGGCTTGGGTCTCCCTCTGGAACAGCCTCCCTGCCTCTCTGAAACTTGAGGAGAACCATCTCTGGTTCCGGAAGCACCTCAAAACCTCTTTTCTTCTGCCTTCTCTCTTCCTCTCCCCAGTTGATTTCCTGTCTGATACTGCACTTGTCACTTGGGTACCCTCTATCGGGCCCAGGTGCCTGCCCGCCCAGTTGCACACCCACACTGCCTCCCGGCAACCCTTGCACGTGGGTCTGTATCTGTAACCCTACAGTCCCCCTACCTGCACTTTTAGACACCTACTGTCTGCACTTACCCTTGCACCTGCCACCTGCTGGCCGCACTTCTTGTTATTGTTTTGATCCCATGTACAGCACTCCCCCCATCCCCTGGCACTTTTTCCCTCGCCCCTCCCCTCCCCTGCACTTGCGCGATCTCAATGTCTCTTGGCCTAGTAAGATCATTGTCTCTGTCCTCCCTCTATTCCCCCCTTCAAACACTTGTGTATAGGCACGTTACAAATGCCATGCCATAATCATATCATAACACAAAACTATTGAAGAGCCAGCCACTACCATAGAGGTATTAACTGGACGCTGATGGTGGCAGTTGCAAAGCCCAAGCTGTTGGCTTTGCCAATGCTTGTTGAGTTGAGAATCTGCCCCAGATTGTCTGTTCACTATAGCACAACTCATGTAGCATTCCAACCCTTCCGCTGGAAATATATGATCACGTGCAATCCCGAAAGTTGAAATGCATAATGATACATTTTTCTTTTTTTGATAACACATTTTATTGGTATTTAACACAAATTAAACAAATAAACAACAATACACGCACACTGCTGGTGATGGTCAATGACTGTCTCGCATCGATATACACATATATTGCAACTTGGGTCGAATTATCCCAACACGGGTACCACATTACTTTCCCCTGTTTTGCAAGCACCGTGGGCATCAGGGGGGTGCTCTTGACATGTGTCCATAAGTCCAACAGTAGCCCTCATTGGGCGTCTTCCCATTTCTGCCACACTTTTTGTGCTTTAGCCGGGCATCCTCTGGCCGAGGTTACCCTGTGCTCCATCGCAACACAAACATCGACATCTGTCCTCCACTGTTCATAACTCGGTGTCTGATCTGACCCCCATTTTTGGGCGATATTCCTTTTCATAATAGCAGTAGTGGTGAACAAGAACAGTTTTTCATATCTAGATAGATCAATTTCCTCGTCGATTCCCAACAGTAATAACTTAGGGTCTCTAGGAATTGTTTTGCCCATGACTCTAGAGAGTTCCTCACAACAGGCCTCCCAGAATAGTTGGATGCATGTGCACTCCCATAGGATGTGGAAGAAGGTGCCTTTCTCTGTTTTGCATCGCAGGCAGTTCGGATCGTTTATCCTTCCCCATTTGTATAGGGCAACCCTGGGGTAGTATACTCTATGTAATATCTTGAGCTGAATCAGCCTAAGCCTTGAGGATATGGCTGTCTCCCTGGGGAACATTAATGCCATAACCTATTCCTCCGGCAGTATAGCGCCCACGTCCGATTCCCATTTAGTCCGTAGTGACAGCAGATCTGGCGTGCCAAAGGAAGTTATGGCACTGTACAGAACCAATGTCACTTTGTGGGTGATTTTTTCCGGGAATAGGTTCCTTTCGATGGGGGTGTAGTCCGGCAGAGAGGTCACTTCGGGGAGGATGTCGTGCAGTGCGTGTTGGAGTTGAGTATAGTGATAGTGTTCGGTCTGGGGGAGTGCAAAGCGGTGTGCCAGCTCTGTGAATGGGACTACATTGTCTTCTCTTACTACATCACCCAAAGTGAGCAAACCATGCTGGGACCAGTTCGACCATCTGGGAAGCGTGTATACACCGGGGAGGTTTCCGTTATTCCATAATGGCTGCGCTTGCGACAGTTTGTCGCCCCAGCCCACAAATTTATGTGCATCTGTCCAGATTTGCGTTATGTGTGCACGCATGTTGAGTTGTTCGGTCCCTTTTCTTATAGAGGTACTGCATGATGGGTTTCTCGGGAGTGTTGGCTTCTAATGATCTATTAAGTGGCGCAGCTGTGTCCCCGTGTAGTTGGTCATTCACTTTAGTCAATTGGCTGGCCCAATAGTACGTCTGCATTCGGGGCAGCCCTATTCCGCCCTCCCATACGGATCTTTGGAGCGTGGCGAGTGCTATGCGCGGGTCGCCGTCGTTCCATAACAGTCTTCGGAGTGTTTGATCTATTTTCTTGAATATGTTCGGGGGGATGTATAGTGGGGCGTTCTGTAATATATATGAGTCGGGGCAGGGCCATCATTTTGAAAAGCGCAGCTCTACCTAATAGTGTCAGAGGAAGGGATGACCAGTGTCGGGTGTCCTCCGTGAATCTTGTCATTACTGGGTACAGGTTTCTGGGAACATAATCGTTCAGATCTTTTGTTATTATTATACCTAGGTATTTGAATTGTTCCCTTACAACCTGGTAGGGGCATTGGGGCGGAATCGATTCATCCTCTTGCCTAAGTGGGAACAAAGTAGATTTAGCCCAGTTAACCCTTAGGCCGCTAAAAGAGCCATATTTCTGGAGTACGTTGGTCACTATAGGGCAGGATCTAACCGGATCATGCAGGTATACCAGCAAATCATCTGCATATAAGGACACTTTGTCCTCCCAGACTTCCGACCATCGGAATCCCCTCCATGTTTCGTTGGTTCTCAACAGTATCGCGAGCGGTTCGATCACTATCGCACATATCATAGCTGACAGTGGGCATCCTTGTCTGGTCCCTTTACCAATTCCGAAGGGGTTTGATACGTGACCATTTACTTTTGTGACAGCTAGTGGAGATTTATACAATAATTTAACCCAACTCATAAATTGGGGCCCAAACCCCATTCTGCGCATTATTTCCCAGACCACCTCCCACCTGACTGAATCAAACGCTTTTTCAAAGTCCACCGCCAGCAGGGCTAATGGCCCCTGGATGGTGGTCGCATTTTCCATCGCAGTGAACAGTCGATGTATGTTCATCCGCGTGGATCTTTGCGGCATGAAACCACATTGATCTGGATGTATTAAGGAGGGTATGACTTGCTGGAGTCTGTTGGCTAGTGCTTTCGCTAGGATTTTGGTTTCAGTGTTAAATAGGGAAATAGGTCTATACGAACTACATCTATCTGGGGGCTTGTCTGTTTTAGGTATTACCACTATGGTGGCCTGTCTCAGGTCTTGTGGGAGGGACCCTTCGCTGCGGGAGGTTTCGTACATTCTCAGTAAGTGTGGTGTAATCAGGTTTGTGCCTATTTTCTTCCACACCTCAACAGGAAAACCGTTGGGTCCCGGGGTTTTCCCGGCTTGGAGATCCGTCATGGCTGCAGAGAGTTCATCCTCCGTCATGTCGTTTTCTAGCAGGGCTCTTTGATCAGGTGTCAAAGAGGGGAGGGTAATATCTGATATCACTGTGGTTTCAATGGGGGAGGTTGGTGTTTTATAAAGTTCCTTATAGTAAACTGCAAACCCTTCCGCTATGTCCCGGTCCGCCGTTATTAGTGTGCCCTCCTGTGATCTAATCGCTCTGACATGTCGGAGCCCCTCATCTCGCTTCTCTAGCCATGCCATCATTCTACCCGCTTTATCCCGGGTCTCGTATACTCTGGCACGCATCGCTGTGTGTGCCTGTTTGGCGTTGTCCAAGGCGACATTCTGTAGCTGTTTTTGTGCTAGCTGTAACACACGGTGGGTTGCTGGGAGGCCCTGGGATAGGTGAGCGATCTTTGCCCCTTGCACTCGAGCCTCGGCTGCCCGGATTGATGTAATCTGCTTCCTTTTATGGGCTGCGATCCGGGATATGAGTTCCCCCTCAGTACTGGTTTATATGCCTCCCACAGTGTTACAGGGCTGTCCACAGAGGTTGTATTCAATTCAAAATACAATTCTGTGGCTTTTTGGGCGTGCTCAACTAACTCGGGAAAGCACAGGTAATAATTATTTAGTCTCCAAGTGGGTGGGGGGACCGGTCTGTGGGTACTAAGCTCTAACAGGAGCGGGGAGTGATATGATATGCCTCTGGGTAGAAGCTGTGCATCAATTGCTTGATGTAGTTCGGAAGCCGGGAGAAAGAAATAATCAAGTCTTGACAGCGAGGCATGTGCTCCAGAGAGAAAAGAGTATTCTCTTGTGCCGGGGTGTAGATGTCTCCATACATCCTTTAGACCCATTGCGTCAACAAATGTGGCCAACTCGGTATGTGTGGAGGGATTTCTCGAGCGGATATGCGTGCGATCAAGCTCCAAATTCATGACTTTGTTAAAGTCTCCCCCCACCACCATCAAATTCGAGGGATCTGCTGCTATTGTGGGCGTTATGTCATTAAGTAGTGCGGTAAGTAAGGTAGGTGGCGCGTATATGGCTAGCATGGATATGGACCGCTCCCAGAGGGTCCCTCTTACATGAACAAATCTACCCCCTGTGTCCTGTGTGACGGATAGCAGACTCAGTGGAAGTCGTTTGTGTATTAGAATCAATACGCCCCGGCCTCCTATGGAGAAGCCTGAGTGTATCGCAATTCGGTAGTTGGTTCGCTTAAAGAGGTTGCAGTTTGTGCCTGCCAAGTGCGTTTCTGTCAAAAAGGCTATATCGGGCGCATATCGATTCAGGTATTGTAGTACAAGGCGCCTCTTAATGCTGCTGCCCAGCCCATTCACATTCCAGGTCATTAACTTAATGGATTTGGTCTTACTTTCGTTGGTATGTTCTGAAATGTTGGTTGGGAATTGGGGGTGCCAAGTAATGCTGCGTGTGTGCCGGGATGGTGACCTCTTTCTGCCCGATGGGAGCCAGACCCTAGACCAAAGCGTGCAACAATCCTAAAACAATGAACTAAACAGGCGAATTCTGTCGCAAAATCAAACTCCCCTACCCCCTCCCCATACTCCACCCCAACTTGAAGTACCTGTCGCCCGAACATTAGTCCGAGTTTGACTAGGGTCTACTCAGACTGAACAATTAATGTTAGACTAAAGAAGTTGGGGGGGTGCGCGCCGTAACTTTACCCCAAGTGCGATGGCGGTACGCCCCCGCTAGCCGCATTGTGGAAGATGTGAACACCTTACGAAAGTTACTGTGGCTTCACTCTGCACATTCCAAGTTATAGTTCAGCATCTGCATATCTGATCCGGATCCTCTGAGAATTAAGCGATGTCAGTTCCCTTCTTCCGCCGGCTGGTTCGGTGAGGGTGGTTGAGTCGGGATCGGATGCTGGTCTGCTGGTGGTCTAGGGTTTCTGCCCCCGTTGGCCCGGGGAGTCGACCAATCCCCCTCAATGTGCTGTTCAGCCCATCGCCAGGCTTCCTTAGGATCATTAAAATGGACCGTTGTGCCGTTATGATAGATTTTTAGTTGGGCGGGAATGAGCAGGCCGTATTTGACTCCTAGGACTTGAAGTTGCCTCTTAAGCTTTTCAAAGGATTGCCTCGCCCTCTGCACTTCCCTCGTCTAGTCAGGAAAGAAGGCTACTTTAGAGTTATTGTAGGTGATTGTGCCTTTGGTTCGCGCAAGGTGCAGCAGTATGTCACGGTCCCGGTAGTTTAGCAGTTTTGCAATCACCGTTCGTGGGGGAGCGCCAGGCACGGGTTTGCCTGTGGGGATTCGGTGTGCCCTTTCTATAGAAAAGAATTTAAAGAAGGATTGCTGGTCGTATATATCCATCAGCCACTGCTCCAGGAAGAGCTCCATACAAGGGCCCTCGGCTTTCTCGGGAATGCCGAGGATTCGAATGTTGTTGCGACTGGATCTGCCCTCTCCCTCTTCAACTCTGGCCTCCAGGAACTTAAGTTTGGCCGAGACTCCTTGGATTTGTTGTTGCACGGTGTGTAGCCCATCCTCCGTGTTGGAGATTCGCTGTTCCGCTTCTCCGGTTCGTGCTGAGAGCTTCTGCAGGTCGTGTCGGAGAAGGGATACGTCCAGGCTTATACTATCCATTTTCTGCTCCATTGAGGAGCGGGAGTCCGCTATCGCTGCCATTATGTCTCTTAGGGAGAGTGTGGGCGCGTGGTCCACCTCTTTGGCGGGCAACTGTAGAAGGTCAGGGGGTTGTGATGGGGGGGATCGTGTATTGGTCAATCCTGTTCTGCACATTGGGCCTCCTGGTTTTCTCCTTCCCCATTTTGCCGCTAGGCCTAGCGGGCGTGCTTTTATGTCCCAAGCCTTGTCCGGTCGCTCGAGGGGGTGACTTCCTAGGATTGTTGCCCAGTTCGGTGTACAGTTAGTGACACTATGGTAGTGTTGGGAAGCCACCTCGTTCTGTGACAAAAGGGAAGGGGGAGGAATCCGACAGAGCAGTGCCCCCTTTATTGCAGGGCGCCGAACGTTGGTAGTCCCTAGGTCATGTGCGCGGCCGTGGTAGTTTGGCCTCTCCGGTTTGTGGTCGTTGTTGGATCGCACAGGGAGGTTTCTCGCTGTTGACCGGGTGGGTGTCTCTGAACCCGCTCTTCGATTCTCTCTTCGGAGCCCGGTGTCCACTTGAGTGAGGCAGGGAGGGTACTTGTGGAGGGTTTTGCCCGCAGCGATATGCCACGTATGACGGTGGGTCCCCCAAACGTCCGCCACGTAGGTGGTAGTGGCGGTAGTTCAACTTGGAGAGAGTTGGCTGCGGAGCCGTGTCCCTGCTCGCCCCGGGTACAGTGGTCACCCAGTAGTATTGAATTCTTGTGTGGGGATCAGGTGGTTGGTTCGCCTTGGAGAACGGTATGTCCACGAGTGGGCCGTGCCTCCTGTATCTCCAGCGCATGTGTGCCGGTGGCCGGGACCAAACTGGGCGATTGTGTGAGTCTTTATTTGCAGCGAGCGGGGAAGCCCAGCACCGTGTGCGGCGTCTACAGGATAGAGGGGCCGCTGGGGTGTGTTTCGCGCAGGGAACTCCAGCGCTGGCACTCACCAGTGGGGGCGGACCTCTCCGCTCACGGGTCGCCTCGGCGGTGTCCCTTCTCCCAGTCCGCCGGTCCGGGGCACTACTGGGCTCCGCCTCCACTCCCTTCCTCCACCGCTCCTTCGACGAAGGGCGCCCGGGTCCTCGCCACCGGAGGCACAGATCGGCCGGGTGTCCACTTGCCTCTGGCACCGCGGCGGCCGTCGGTGGAATGAGGCTGTTGGTTTCGGGGGCCGCTCCGCTTCACTGTTGGTTCGCGCCCTTGGTTCCGGCGGCCATCTTGGGCGCCTGATGCGTTGTTTCGGAGCTGCCTTCACACGCCCCTATTTCTGCCGCCCGGATGCGTTACGAGCTGATTCTGGAGACAAGTGTGCCCCAGGGCATCAGGGTGTATTTTGGGGGTCAGTGGATGTCGGCAAACAGGCGTTCGGATCAGGATGTTTTCCGCGGCGGCGGGAGATTCTCAGGCGTACGTCTATCGCATCTCGCTGTTGGCCACGCCTCCCCCATAATGATACATTTGAGGCCACAATTTTTCAAAAGATAGCTCAGTGGGTGAAGCAATAATTACACAAATCTATGTCTGCATGTTTGCAGTTCCAAATTCCAGCAAGGCCAAATTAGCTTTTCCTATTTCTGAGGTTGATAAAGTTATTTGTGTATGTACTTTTGTGATAGTAACACCCACTGCACTACAAAACATTGTACACCAGATAGCAGCAGCTATAAAAAAAAAAAAACAGCATGGCATTTGTATGGTGCTAGAGCTTGGATCCTCCAAACGAGGCTTGTAAACACTGGGTGGTCACCCCAATGAACAGCATAAAGTGTTAGTCTGGAGAGATGATCAAGTCGTCAAATTCAAGACTGTGGATCCAAAGTGTTCAGGCTCATATCCTGGGTTTGCCACGCAATGACGCAGTAATCCTGGAAAAATCATTTTATACCACTGCATAGTACTCTGCAGCCATCTCTGAGAAGGTTTTCCTTCTTACGAGTGCCATTGTTTTAGCCTGTTGCCTGATCTTTCTTTTTATGTATGCCATTTGAGTGAAAGGGGTCATAGACAGGCGAGATCCCACCAAATGAAGACTTCAGATGAGAACATTTTCAGGTTGCTTATTTGGCAAAAAAAACTGTTTTCTTTTTCATACAATTTCTAAGGTACTTCTGCACACATCTTAAGTATGTGTGCATTTAAAGCTTTATAATACAATAGAAAAACCCAGAAGAAAGCTTTTAAGCTCACATCAATTAATATTCTGGTACTTCTATACTTACCTTTATAATGGAGACATTGAAGCTAGAATCATTCAACTTTTGCATAACAGGCTTCTATACATTTTTGTTTTTGTCAAGCTGGGTTATGTGATTTGTGTACTTTCAGAGTCATTTCTACAAAACTCTATTATTTCGGTTCATAAAAGTCAAATAATTGCACCTTGCACCATGATAAGAATTGTGAAATAATGCGTCAAGTGCAACAATTGCAGATTGGCTCACATCCCAGCTTCGCCTTTTAACCAACATGTGCAATCTGAGCAAATAATGTTATTTGTTTATTATTTTGATTCCAGCAAGTCTGCTGAAGGTAAGGGGAATGGAAATTAGTTACCATGCATAATTTAATTCCTGCGGGAAAGGAGTGGGTGGCATAACCAGAGATTCTGGATCCCTTAATTTGGTTCTGGAGGGGACCCAAACCTTTTCTGCTCCCCGGGCTGGTAAAAACAGACATTCCAACATTTGCGAGCCCCTGAGAGGGAGATTTCACCACAGCAATTGGGAGAATATATTTTTCCCAAAGGATTGCATCAGGTGATAATTATTTCAGGGTGAATACAGTAAAAAATAGCCAGATTTTTCAATTAAAAATCAGGAGTCTCCCGTCTAAATCGGGAGGGTTGGCATGTATGCAACAAAAATCTTTAAGATGCCTCGTTGCCTGCAGCTTTCTATCGTGCAGCATAGATGCCAAAATTCCGACGCACCTGTGAGGGAGATTTCGTCAGGGAAATCGGTAGACACACATTTTCCCATAGGAATGTATTGAGGGTATAATTATTTTAGGTGGGAGAATGAGAAAAATAGCAACATTTTTCAATGAAAAATAGGGAATCTTCCGCATTGGCATGTATGTCCATGCAGGCAGGCACAGGGGATGTCATGAGGCACCAACATGACCCATACCTGTAGGTGCTCATCCAGTCCTGTATTTTCTTTTGCATTCTGGGACTTGTAGTGCTGCTTTTTCAATTATAAAACTCAGACTACAAGTCACAGAATGAAAAGAAAAACCAGAACGGGATATGCACCTACAGATTGGAATGGGTCATGTTGTTAACTATTTAAAAAAAAAAAAAAAAAAAAAAAGAAACCAGAGGCCGCAGAGAGCTCAGCACCAGCTGCTTTCCACCATAACCAGCGACCCCCAGACTAAGGTAAGGAGTCTCCTGACCCCTACCTCCCAAAAGCCCAATTTAATAAAAAATATGGTGCTTATAAGCACCATTGCGCACTCGGTGCGTGTTGTGTCCCCCTGTGCCCGCCCGCTTCCTGGTTGTCCCTCTGCCCACCCCCCAACCCGCCCACTGGATCCGGATTGGTCCACATTCCATATATCAAGGACATCCCAGGGCAGCCCTCTACCCGGCAGCCTCTGTGGCTAAGGGGGGCTCCAAGATGTGTCTGCAGGTGTCCACAGGGGAAGCCAAGGAAGCCAGCAACTAACAGACACCAACAAAACCGTGAGTGTGGTATGGGTGGGGAGTAGAGCAAGCACTCTACTCCAGAAAGCCAGAAAACCCATGCCACTCTATCTTACCTCCAAATAACATAGACTGCCATAATATTAGCATGTCCAAACCTAGATAGAATTACGAATATTAGCTTGCGTCGAAACTGGATGGGATTTTGAATGTTAGCATGCCCACACTTAGATAGAATTGTGAGTATTGGCACGTCCACACCTAGTTGGAATTGTGAATGCATACATGCCAACCCTCACGATTTAGGCGGGAGACTCCCGATTTTTCGGTGAAAAATGTAGCTATTTTTCACATTCTCCCACTAAAAATTACTGTAGCCCCAATACATTCCTATGGAGAAATGTGGTCTACCGATTTTCCAGTGTGGTCTCCCGATTTTCCAGTGGAAATCTCCCTCCCAGGTGGCTCGGAATGTTGGCATGTATGGTGAATGTTAGCCTGCGTCGCATCTAGATGGGACTTTGAATGTTGACATGCCCACACCTAGACAGATTTCTGAACAACGGCCTGCGTCACATCTAGATAGGATTAGGAACGCAAACAAATGCCACATTTAGACAAACTGTGAATGTTAGCATGCTAAAGGTCAGGTAACCCACTAACCAATATAAGCTCAAACTCTGTTTACTTTTCTCACTCAAAAAACTTGCACAACAAGCTGCATGCACGGAGCAACAGCACATGCGGATTGAAACTGATCCAATACCCGCACCAGAGCTCAGTATCTGGTGTATATCCAGCTGAAGCTGCCAACAGAACACCACTCCTCTCACTATCCTACTCCTCTTCACCTTACTAACCCATCCCACCTTATCATTTGCAGATTATCATTTGCAGATCCGCCAGAGCGCCTGGGGACCAATTCCGTTGGTGACGGTGCGCGGTACAAATACCTTTAACATTTAACATGCAATATGTACAACGTGTGCAGCCTACGTGCTCAAGTAGGAAGTGGTTGCCGGGGCACAATCATACATTCTGTCTCTGCATCACTCACTCCCTGACCGGGACACTACGACCTGCTATTTTTTTTAGGTAAAAAGACAATGTTTATGTTCGGGGGGGGCGGGGCTAGGGGTTTGGGTGCAGTTGGATTGTGGTAAAATTAATGGTGCCACGGGGTATGCAAACTATAATGATGGGCACAAACTCTCCAGAAAAATGAAATCTTGACCTTGGCAACTGCGTCATTTGTCAACAATAAATAACCATTATTTAACTATTTTGTAATAATACATGTGGTTGGATTTATATTGTGTTTATAGTTATTACTATGCATTATGCTATGACAGACAATTAACATAACTTATAAGTGTTTCGATTTTCATGAAATGTGCACTTTCTTACGGACGTTTCTTGTCCAATGCCAATGTTAAAACGTGACAAACAAGAGCTCCAAGATGGCCGCCACATTCGGTACATCGAAGTCGGACTCTAACGGCACTGTAAAACATGAGGTGACGTCACTTGCCCCCCCTCCGTTAACTGTTCCTCTTTATTTACCCCACCTTTACCACTGTCCTTTGCTGAATCCTGACCCGGAAGCTGCCTGCAAATCTCATGCCTTAGGTCACCATGGGCAGCAAGATGGCAGCCGCCAGCAGGGTCGTTCAGGTAATTTTACATATGTTTCTCTGTAAGCAAGAACGACCGGTACCGGTTGAAATCAAAGAATGGGCTGTCTGTCCTAGTATTGACTCATAACTTCTGCTGATAAATAGCCCAAAACGTCTACGGGCGCTGACAACTGTCGTAAGGAAGGTCAGAGAGCTACACAGTAACTGTGGGTTCTATACAAGACTCTTACTTTTAAGCATGTTTAATCAGGGTGGTGCACAGTTTTTACATACACCCGTTTTTGTACACTTGCTAAATATCTTGCTTTTTTATTGTGCACTTTATATTAAACCTCACACACATAAACATACAACATCACAAATCTTTTAATAAACAATAGATTACAACATTCTTTCAGTTAAATAATTATACAGTACAGTAAATATCTTGCAATTCATTCTCAAACCTCGGAATCAACGTTTTTCTGTTAATACGTGAATTGTTTAATTAAACCATCTGATCTCGGGGTATTACAAACAAATGACACTACAAACTCCTGCGGTCTACCTTTTTTCTCATTAAGAGCCAAGTAAGTGTTACCCACCTCCTGATTATGTGCAAAATAATTGTGTTGAGAATTATATCTGGTATACGAAACTATGGCGTGGGAGGAGTGGAAGGTGTTCATAACTTTTAAAAACGAGCATTGCCAATAGTTTGGGCTTTTGTGTAGGCATGGGAAAGGCACTTTCTAGGCTCAGCCGTAGTAGTGTTATTTATCTATTGTTGATAGCAGGTGCAAAATGGTATTAGTACCGTGGCACGTAATCTCAGTGCTTGGCAAAAGCTTAAAACTCATGCACAAGTCAAAAAGGTTGGCTTTGCCAATGCTGGTTTTAAACTGGACTTAAGTGAAGGACACGGAGAGTGCTTATAAATTGAATGGCTGATTCCAGGTCTGGCAAGTGTTTACATCTCCAATTAAGTCATTAACTCTCTGAAGACTGGTTTGAGCAAACACCGGCAGGCACTTTGACTGCAAAGCCTGATGGTAAGGCATGATTAAAGCGAGCCAAAGAGGTCCCTGGAGGAGGTGTTTTGGGCAGCAGAGGCAGGAATAGGTTCGAATGGCCATATGGATTAGCATGGCCATGGGAAGGCAATGGGTGGGCCCATAACCAAACCACACCAAGTGACTATGGGTCCCTCATATGTCATTACTGTGTGTCTCCTCACATGCCATTCCTCCCTATCAGATCCTGACTAGGGATCTGGGCGTGCACACCTGCGCATAGCAGCCACAAGGACATAGCCACACAGTACGGGTGCTGGCATCAACTAACTTTATTGGCGTGCTTTGCACGCGTACTCTAACATTGGTCATGTGACCTCATTGATGCATCGCCGCTTGTCCCAGGCGATGCTATACCTTCCCTAAAATAACATTGTTCTACCCCATTTCTTTGATCCATCGTCTCGGCTTTCGAATGATGCAGCAAGGTTTGTTCGTACCTCAGGTTGTGCATCTTGTTCTCCTTGTCCTCCTTCAGGAGAACTGTGTTCGATTCCTCTTCGTCACCCGAGTATCCAGATACATCTCAGGTGCATTCCATCTTCACTTCGGAACTGGGGTGTGCAATGATCTGTCCTCGTGAAAAAAACAATCCGTTTCTCGTCACTGACCTACCGTCTCTCTCTGCCGTGACCATGGATCCCTTCATCTCTGTGATGGTCAGTGGCAGGGCGTCAAATGGCGGCGTGTCCTTGTGGGTCTGAGTCTGTTGCACCAGGACGTGATTGCCAAATCTTAAATTGGCTTCCCTAGCCCGCTTTTTGTGATTGGTGTATTCTTTCATCCTGTTTTTAGCCTTGTCATCTCTGGTCCTCACTTCCCGCTGGATCTCCAGGGGTAGCCGTGAGCACACGGGTCGGCCAAACATTAGTTCTGCTGGGCATACTCCCGTGGAGTCATGGGGTGTGTTCTGGTAATCCCGCAAGAGCTGATACAGTGATTGTTCGATGGGCATGTGGGTAATGTTTGCTATTCTGATGGTCCTCTTGATATTATCCATGAATCGTTTCACTGCCCCATTCGCCTGGGGCCACAGCGGGCTGACCTTTCTGTTATGAAATCCCATGTATTTGGCAAAATAATGGAAGTCCTTTCCGGTGAACGGGTGTTCATTGACGCACTTTGGCGACCCTGTATGTAGAGAATATCATGCCGAGAACAGGGATCACCGCTGCGGTTGGTGGGGAAGGCACTATCTCGGTTTCTGAGTACCTCGAATGCTCGTTAAGTGCTAATAGTACATATTCACCTGATCTCAGTGGACCATAAAAGTCAATCGCAACCTATTCCCACACTCCCTCTGGGAGCAGTGTCATGTGCAACGGTTCCAGGAATGATGGGGGCTGTACAGTGAGGCATATATGACATGAATTCAGTGTTGATTTGATCATTTTGTCCATGCCGGGGAACCACACTTTCCTCCGGAGCATATGTTTTTTTAGACACAATGCCCCTGTGACTCTCGTGTTCAATGTCGATCACCCGCTGGTGGAAGGATGTTGGTGCTATGATTCGGTCCTCTTTGAGTATTAATGAGGAGGGAGACAGCGACAGTTCGTCTTTCGAACTTGCCAGGGCTTTGAAGAGTGCCCCATCGAGTGACTGGTTATTCCTTTTTGACGCCTCCGTTGAGGTCCTTCGCCTGTTCAGGATGCATGAGGTTGTAAGGTTCAGTGTCTCGTCTTCTGCGGTGCTCCTAGTATGTTCTGCCATGACGTAGTTTATGTATCCATCCGCCCGGTCATTTGACAAGTAGGGTCCTGCAAGCGGATGGCGGGAAAGGAAATCTGCAGGGTTCTCGTTTTTACTAGGCTTGTGAGTGAAGACACATTTGTACTCTTGCAGACTGAGCCCCCATCTTGCTATCCCGGGTGGCATTTGGGTGGTTGGCTTACCGTAGATGGTGACAAGGGCCTGGCAGGCAGTGATGATGGTGGAAGGCTTTCCGTACACAAACAAATTAAAATGTTCACAAGTCCAGACAACCGCCAGGGCCTCCTTTTCGGCCTGCGATTAGCATTGCTAGGCCTCCGGGAGACTCTTGCTGGTGTAGGATACCATCCGTCTCTGTGCGTGTTCGCTACCTGAATGTTGGGCGAGAATGGCTTTGAGGCCCACAGGGTTTGCATCCACCGTTACTTCAGTGTGCATGTTGGGGTCGAAATTGGACATAGAGACAGCCGCAGCAATATCTCTTCTGATTTTCTCAAAAGCCTTCTGCTTTGTTGGACCCCATTGAAATAAGTGGTACTGTTTGGTGAAAGCACGCAACGGGCGCTTGTAGAGGCAAAGTCAGGCAGATAACAGGTGCAATAACTCACCAGTCCTAGGAATGACCTCACCTGTGCAATGTTTGTCGGGCGAGGGGCTACTGTCCGTTCTCAGATCTTGTCCTGTTCAGGCTGGATGCCTTTTTCTGAATACAATGTGTCAAAAAAGTGTGGTCTTGTTGAAAACAAATTCATCCTTATTGAAGGTTAGGTTTGCATCGTTGAGGGCTGAGCAAACTCATCAGTGTCTCGTCGTGGGCCTCCTGGGACTGACCAAAGATCAGGATATCGTCACTGTAATTTATTCAGTGCAGTATGTGGTAGATGATTTTGCAAATTTCTTCTTGGAATATTTCTGCGGCCGAAAAAATTGCAAAACGTATAGCAGAATACTTCCAGGTGGGTAGTGAAGGTTGTGATATACCGCAATTCTATTTGGTGATAACCTTTGTTCAGATCCAAATGGAAGAAGATTCTAGCGCCATTGAGTAAGTGTGTCATGTCCATGATGCGCGGGGACTGTTGATGTTCTCTGAGTATGGCTTGATTGGGTGCACACATGTCTACGCACAGCCTTATTTGTCTTTCTGCCATTTTTTGGCACCAGTACCACCGGGGAGACCCATGGGGTTGGGCCCAACGTTGGTTCCATTATGGCAGCTTCCGTGCGGGCGAGGGGTTCTTTTCTCTCCAGATGCTGAATGTTAAATGGAATTCCTTGGAAGTGCTGTGCTATAGGTTTCACCGTCTTGTCTATGTGTAGTTATATCTTTCGTCCCTTTTGTTTTCTGACCCCTTTCAAGAGTTTGGGGAATTTTGACACTACCCTGGTGCTGGGCGATATGTACTTGTCTGCCATTACTTGATAAACTATGTGAATGAGTCCCTTCTGTACAGCAGATTAAAAAACTAAGTATGCATCCACTGGTCTGTGGCAAGCACGTGTATGAATATGCGGTCCTGCTTGTCTTTGTGTCTGCACAGAGTTATGAAGGCTCCAAGGCAAGGAAGAGGTTCCTTCGCTCCATATGCATAGATTGCTGCATGTGATTTCTTCAGTTTGGGACTCTTGAGTGAGCTTGAGTGAGCTTGTGGTATTTGTGGTACCTGTATCTTTAAAGGCACACACGCGGCAGAGTGACGTAACACTGCTGCATGTGCGGAATAAACTGGGCAGTCCTGGGATCACCAGTGTGCCCGTGGAGCCTGGACAGTGAACACGTCATACGCAGAACCCAAGAATGTTTTGCGAGAAAACTTTATGCCACTTGCCAACATGGACTATGAGTGTTTTTTCATGTGCAGCACCAAACAAAAAAATGAGTCTCTGGACATGTTTTATGGCCCTCTCTGGCAAATGTCATTATCGTATGCCTGGGACAACGATCAGGCCATGATCAGGGCACCGCTCATTCAGGGCTGTTCATCTGGTGAGCTTCGAAGGCAGATGCTACGCGAGCCTGGCCTCACGTTGCCCCGCATACTGGGGTTGGGCTGGTGCCATGAGGTGGCTGAAGTGAGGGCATCGAAAAGGGATGCCGCAATTCGGCCGGGAAGACTGAGGAGGTGTGTGCCGAGGTCCAGGATGGAGAGGTGCCAGTCGACCGGGTGGTAGCCAGGGTGACAGAGGGGGCAGGACTCTGGAGTCGTTCCTCAAGTGCGTGTATGATCTCCCAAACTGGCGGAATGCTTTGCGCAAGGGAAGGCGTGTGGACGCTGTGGCACACTTGATCACTATGCCCGCATGTGCAGAGTGCTGGTGGTGGTACAGAGAGGGCCAGTACGGGCAGGTTTCTTTCGACAGCAGCAACCGCTCAACAGTCATTGGTGGACCAAGGAGAAGAAGGGCTGACTCAGGAAGAGGATGATGAAGAAAACATCTTTTTCATTTCCAGCGTCAGTGGGCTGCTGAGCTGTGCAGCGGCCGAAGCTTTGGGCATCGTAAGTTTCACGTATGGAGTGTATGTGGAGGACGTGCAAGGAGTTCTCACGAAATACAGTCGGCTGTTTCGGGATAGGTTGCGTGGCTGGCGAACCTGTGAGGCTTCATATCGTCATATCGACAAATCCATACAACCAATAACCCTCAAGCACTGAAGAGTCCCGTTCCACCTGCGAGACCTGGTGGATAAGGAATTGGAAAATCTGGCGTCACTTGACATTATAGAGAATGTGAATGGACCTACACCATTGGTGTCGCCCAGTCTCATTGTACGGAAGCTGGTACTTCCTGATTTGGTGATCTGTGTAGACACGATGCTCCCGAACAAGGCCATAAAGCGAGTGACACCTCACGCCCATGATCAATGACATCATTGTGGAACTGCAAGATGCCAGGTTCTTCTCGCAATTGGACCTGCGTTCTGGCTATCCTCAAGTTGTGTTACACCCGGACTTGAGATATATCGCCATGTTATCTGTTGCCACTTTTTCGCCTCAAGAAAATTAGACACACCAACCTAGCGCTAGCATTTTGTAAAAGCACCACTGATGTGAATGCAGTCTATTTTAGTTTGACGTTTCTCCAAGGGCCTGGTTAAGAAGATAAAAAATTGTATAGTAAAAGTGTGTTCAATTACTGTTTAATGGATTTGAGCATATACTGATGACGATTTCTTGCTCAAGAATTTTTAGTTTTATTAAGGGAATGTTAGGTGATTTATGTAATTGTCGATCATGGATTTCTGGTTTTAAGCATGTTTTATATCTCTATTGTGATGTTGCTTTCATGGTTTTTAAAGCCAAATAAAGCTATGTTTGAACATATAAATATACAAAATCGTGGGTGGCAGACATGCGTGAATCGACGACTGCGGCCAGATGTGCACCATACAGGGCACCATGATACCAAGAAACCCAGGTGAGCCGAGACCTTCTCACTCCACACCTTACTATCTATCAGATATCCCTCTGACCAACCCTAACATTTGTTGTTTTTCATGCTCCCTGAACAAGGGTCTCCCAGTCGGTCTTCAGTACTTCCTTCAGTCTTCTCCTTTACTTGGAATGAACATTTGGCACACTGGGCCTCATTACGAGGTCGGTGGTAATCCGCTGGTGCGACCAGCGGTTTTCTGCTGACCTCGTAACACTGTTCCGGCATCTAGCTTCCCGGTGGCACCAGGACATTACAAGTCCCAGCAGACCGGGAAGCTAGGTGCCGCAAAATGTTAGCCCCCCCCCTATTCCCATGGAGTACCCTAGGACTCCATGGGTATGGGTGTTCACGGAAGCACCATCACACACAGTGCCAGTGCTTCAGTGATGAGTGTGCCTATCGGGTCCGCTGCGCCTGCCAGGGTCAGACCTGTCGGGCGCAGCGACCCCGGGAGGCAGACTCAGAATGTGGTGGTCCAGAAACAAGGGTGCCGGTAAGCTTACCGGCACCCTTGTTTCCGGGCCGCCACACTCGTAATGAGTCCCACTGTCTTAGTAACTGTCAAACTTAATTCCCTCAATGATCCACAAACGTTGGTGCGACTTCACAGTATTCCTCAAACGTCTCCCTTTTTTTATACTTATCAGGCATTAATTAGATTTGTATGCATTTTTTTGGGGGGGGTTTTGTTTTTTCTCATCATGCATTGTACTGTACTCGTTCAGTGATTTAGTACAAAATGTTTTAATTTAAAAAATCCTTTTTTTTGTTTTTTTTAATTTTTTATTTCCCTGCATGCACTATAGTATAGTTTTTTTTAACTGATAATTAAACTTTAAATGGATTTCACTTCCCACTGTGCAGCATACTTTATTCTTTCAATGCATGTTGGACTTTGAATAGTTCCCCAGCATTCTTCACACCTTAGTACTTCAGTGTTTGTTCTTTGAAGAGACCTTGTCTTCCAGTCTGCATCACATTGTAATCTCTCAGTGCTTGTTAGGCTTTGAACAGTCTTTCCTTCTCGGCATACATAAGGGAGAGAGAGATTTACAGCAATTTCCTAAATGTCTTTGTGTATGCATGCATACAGGGCCTGCTGGTCTGAAAAATTATCACAAAAACGCTACAAAGCGGAGAAGGAGCGTTGCGTTCTGAAAGCCATTATGGGCCTCATTACGAGGACGGCAGTGACCCGTGGGTGCTACCGGTGGGTTGCCACCGTCCCTGTAACACCAAATCTGCCACCTGATATCCAGGTGCCACCAGGACATTACAAGTCTCGGCGGCCCGGGATATCAGGCGGTGGAGTTTGTAAGTCCCCATTCCCTTGGAGTCCTGCAGGACTGCAGGACTCCATGGGAATCGGGACTCTGAAGCACCGGCACCATTGCTTTCAGTGACAACTCTGCTTTCCGAGGCTGTTGCGCTCAGCAGGTCAGACTTGCCAGGCGCAGAGGCCCCGGAAAGCGGAGTTGTAGACTGTCGGTCCGCAAAGGGTGCAGGTATGTTGCTAACGGCACCCTTATTTCTGGACTGGCAGACTTGTGATGAGACCCTATGATGTGAAATGCAACACAGCATCCAGGTGAGTGCTACAGATTGCTAAATTGCATTCCAAAACAGAAGACTATTTATTTGGGGGGCAGGGTCAAATAGTATTACATATTTGCAAGGAAAAAATGTAAAACCCATGCACTTCGGGCACTGCTGAATAGTGACTTTGTACTGCCGACACAAACCCTGATTCATAGAACTATGCAAAGTGTATTTTTGCAGTGCTAAGTCATTTTGTACTGCAAAAATGACTATGCACAGACTTTGCCCTTCATCTGCCAGCCATTCGTTGAACTTCCCTCCAACTATGTATAATACAGATAATGGTAGAATAGCAGCAGCGGATTGGCTTCTGCAACATTGTATGCTCCCCATTGCAAGGCCCTTAGGATTGGTTGGCATTCTCTCCCAACCTTGGACATTCTGCTCGTTAGCAGCACATAAGCAAAATGAAATTTGGGTGCAGAGAACACCACCAGACACCTGCCCACTAGGCCAATTAGCCATGAGACGACCACTGCGCCGTCCCAGTCAACATAAAACGGCCCCCCTTTTCAACACCACCATAAACACTGCCGCACCACCACACAACAGCCACATCTCTCAACCAGCATCAAGCCCCCAACTGCGCAATTCATCACCTCACCATTCAAATATCAAACCGGTCACTGGACCACTTGTCCCACGCATATCCAAATAGCCCCTTTTGAGCTGTGCACTCATCAACGCCTGCTCCCTGCCCGCACATGCATTAGACATAAATGACCTAATCTCGGAACACAACCATGACGCCCTAGCCACCTCAGAGACCTGGCTTCACGAGGCTATCCTGACTATCCCTAGCAGTACCCCAGTGTTACACCATCTACCGGAATGACAGAGCATCCGCCAGAGGAGGAGGCGTCGCTCTTACAGCCAGAGAATCCCTCACCATCAGAAGCTGCAAGTACACCCTTAAGGGCCCCTCCAACATCATCTCACTTAAATCTTTCCTCACCCTCTCCTACATGCACTATCACCATCCACCTCCTCTACTGCCAACCCGGCCCCCCCCCACAATTTTGACCAAAACCTACTTCACATCCTACAGGACAACCTGAAAGCCTCCTCTCAAATTATCTTACTAAGAGACTTCAACCTGGGATTTCTTGGCCCTCGGGCATCCTGGTCTATCTGATGCCCTCCACGCACTAGGATTCTGTCAACGCATCACCTCTCCCACACATTCTAAATGATGCATGCTAGAGTGGATCGCTGACCACCTGTAAGATCACCACTAGCGCCATCACTCCCTGTCCTTGGTCTGACCATGACATCATCTTCTTCTTGATCCCACAGCCCACCAAAGTCAATACGACGTCCAATCCTCTATCTCCTGCAGTGACACGTGGCTCACGCAAGCTTACCGGAGACCACATCCTTCTCCTGCGTAACACCCAAGAGCTCCAGCCCCCTTTCACGCCTAACCCCAACATACTTGTTGCAAGATACACCTCAACTCCTCACAAATCAAAGACCGTAAAACATACAAACTCCTGGTTTACACCAGACCTCATGTTGTTGTAATTTTGCATTCGTATATCACCTTTATATACCATTGGTATGGTCTGAAGGCGCTGGTAGGTTGAACGCCCTTGGGAACCGAAGTTCAGATCAGTAGAGAGAGTAGGGAGAGTCAAAAAGGTGCGTGTGGGCACCGGGTATGTGTGCAGCTCGTGCGGTATCAGTGTAATAGCTGCTTTCTAGCGGTAGGTGTGGTGGTTGAAAGATCAGGAGTATGTGTTCGTCCTGGCAGGATTGATCCAGAGCGGAGGTGGCTGCGTTAGGCCTGAGGAGAACACCTGGCTGGGGGGGTGAGTAACCAGCAGTGTTTACTTAGAATGATGTGGGGTGAGCGGTGGATGTTGGTATGAGAACAGTTATACCGAATGGTGTCATAGTATCTATGTGTTCTAGTTGAGTGGTGATGTAAAGGAGAGAGTAAGCGTGGTGATGTGATATGGTGTGTTGCATGGTCTTTCAAGTTCTCTGTATTCAATCATACTATATACATCACGCAGTTCTACGCGCTTCAGTCCGTTCCATGCACTCCTATCCACTCATGCATCCCAGTATGCTCGATACACTGTGTCCTGTTCCATGCACTTGTGCATTCCGGCTCATCCCTCACGCTCTGCACGCTCCAGTCGGCCCCACGCATGTACTCTTGTCTGCCCTTCACATGTACTATACATTCACCTGTTTTATGCACTCATCCCCTCTAGGCACTCATCTGCTCCCCGCACTCATCCGCTTTAAGCACATATATTCATCTCTATACTCGCCTGTTCTATGCCTTCATCCGTTATGTGCACTCATCCTCAGTGTACCCTTATTTGATCATTCACTCAATTCATCCGCCCTATACAGTCATCGGGTCTTATACAATCATCCGCTCTATCCACTCATCCGCCATATACGCACTCATCCCTTCTATGCACTCATCCCTTCTCCGCACTCATCCCTGTGTTTGTGGCTCACAGCACCTAGAAGAGCCAACCACCCATGACTGGATTTGTGATGTCCACACCTCATGCTAGCATTTTGTCGATAAAAAGGTGGGCTTACCTTGACTGTGGTCTCAGACAGACTCAGAGATGCGGCCAATTGGAACTGTGTGGCCCGGGACAGGTAGCGCTGCTCGTAGTACTCCTGCTGGCCAACTGCTCTGCGCTGAAGATAGTCCTGTAACATCTGGTCTTGCACGAGTTGGTCGGCAGGCTTTGTGGTTGCACAATGACCTTCTCCATTCTTGCCGTTGCCTGGCTCGATACACGACCGTTCGAAGTCAGCGCGGGTCTGGGCATGCTGGCCTCGGCGCTGCTTCTGGATGGATAGCCCGCCAGGTTTGTGTTCACTGGGACAGTAGATGTGGAGGTGTGGCGTCGGCACGTCCCGGCTCTGCAAGGAACATGCGATCTTGGACTGGCCTTGTTGGCAAAAGACGGCCATCTCCAAACTGGCAACTTGATAAGGACTGGGCGCTCCAGACTGGCAGAATCTAGCAGACAAGAACCCTTGAGACTGTGGCCAGCAGATGCAGCTTGGGCTCTCCAGGGCAGTGGACGTCACCTGCCAGGTGCCTGTAGACTGGGCAGGGCCCGGATCCCCATGGACTGGATACCAGGTCCCCAGCAGGGCAGCGGAACTCAGTGGCATGGGCAAAGTGTGCAATCTCCAGACTGACGGCGTAACAGGTGTACTCCAGCAGGGCAGCCTTGGTGCAGGACAGTCGCGCTTCACTCAGACTCATAAACTGGCAACACAGGTGTAACTCCGTACAATGAAACGTCAAGCCCAACTCGCTTGGCGGAAGGACCCCTCCGACCTTCTGAAAAATGAGTTCATGACCCATATCCAAACAATACAAGGCAGCCACTATCGCAGCTAAATCCAACTCCTTTAACTCTAGAATTAAAGATGCCTCCTCCAACACCAGAGAAATATTCACCATATACAGGTAATTAGAATCCCCCACTTCACCAACCGCCATCATCACCAAAGACGCATCATGATGCTCGGACATCCAAGATGCAGTCTAAGGAAAAATCGACACCTTAAATCAAAAAATACTTTCTCAGCAAGCCACATTTAAGAACGACCAAGCAACTATCAACTCCAACTCATTTCCTCCCCTCCCAACTCATTCCACAAAAACTTTCGCCTTCAGAGACCTGACCAAAAGTGAAGTCTCAAAGTTAATTCAGAGCCTGAAACCCTCTAAATGCAAAGGTGTCCGATTCACCACCATGCAGGCAAGCCGGGGCATTGGCTCAGGACCACACGAGAGCTGTTCAATGAGTCCAGATATTCAGCCACTGCTGGCATAAAACCCCAGTGGGGAATTGACCAGACCGGACCCCCTCTCACTGAGGGAACTCTTTTTGGCAATGGACCTTCCTGCTGTCTATAGGATAACGGCCAAGATAGTAAACTACCCAAAAGAGCGGGTATACCCACACCGCTTTCACCAAGCTGTAAAGAAAGGACGGATGGTTAGAACTGAGTAGATAAGAAGCAATAATGAACACAGAGCTACTGCTAGGACGGCTACCTGTGATACAGGTGATGATAGACTGGTCGTACCTACGGGGAAATGGGAGGTTGGAATAAGCTATGGCCACGGATGGATCAACAGGAAAATAATAGGAGAAATACAAACGCTTACCCTCTGTAGGCTAAAGAAGTGCCAAGTATGGAGACAATGATTGGATAAAATAAGAAAAGGGAAGGTTAGTACAGTGAACTCCCTGAATGGAACGAGGGCTGCTGCTAGGTAAGGGATGGTGCAATATAGGCAGCAGAGCGTTCGTTTTATTGCACTGGTGATTCTTGGGTAATGTCCAGTTAAGTTGAATATGAACAGGTTCAGTTTAAAGGTGTTCTCAGATAATATACGGTTATGTTTAGAATGAACAGCTTCAGTATAGGATATTTGGAATGATTGGCACAGAGGATAGTGGTGTGGAGAAACAACCCCCAGAAGAAAATTACAGATTCAGTCTTACCAAGTTACTAGGTGCGAAGGGGCTGCAGCTGGCATCAACTGATCAATGTCCACGGGAGAGGCAGCGGATGGTTTCCGCAATAGCAGCATTCGTGCTTTGAGTCTAGTGGAAGGCAGTATGCTGTGGAAGTGGCAACAGGTATGCGTGGCTCGAAGATCGTATCCCTGCTGGACGGGGAACACTCAGAGCGGGAGTAAGCAACAGGGAGCTCCAGGGAACAGCGGAGCGCTGGGTCTAGGGTGGTCCAGGTCGGATACCAGAGGTCAAACCCAAGTACAAAGGGAGAGACAAAAGAATGGTTGAATCAGGATATCCAAGGTCGGTTTCACAAAATACGTCAGTAAGTGTTTAGGAAAAATAACGCTAATCAGAGGCGCCAACTCCGGCGTTACGAGCTCCTTTTATGGACACCTGAGCGTGAATTGAGTAGGCGTGTCGAACCACCGGCTGGCAACGTTGCGGTCAGCTGAGCAGTCACATGACCTTGCAAACACAACCTCTGTTTCCCTAGCAACTTCTAGTGTTGCCAGAAAGGAGCTGTTCTCTGCAATCTACGCTCCTGTAGACGGGGGTAACGCAAGTGTCGTAGTGTGAATCGGACCGCAGGTGTGACAGCAGGTGATATTTGCCCAGCTTTCCTCATCAGAGACTGTGCTGATGTGCTAGTCCCCATCATCACTGCCTTCATTAACGCCTGATTTGCCCGCAGTACCTTGCCAGACAGCCTTAAAGAAGCTTGGGCCCTCCCCCCTCCTAAAAATAAAATAAAAAAACTCACTAGATCAACCATACCAACCAACTACCGGCCATAACAGTCCCCTTGCTACATCACATTCATTCTGGTTTACATCACATTCATTCTGGTTTACAGACCACCGACATACGATGCAACCTTCGTCGACAACTTCATAGAAGCCATCACCAACATAGCCATTGAGCATGAACATCTAATAATCCAGGGGGAATTCAACATTTGGTTTGAAGAAAAATACGCCAACTCCCAAAACTCACTAATTGGGCAGCTAAAAACCAGGAAACTGCAACAGTTGGTCAAAGGGGCAACACACTCTGCAGGACACACCCTTTATGCAATCTTAGTCAAGGAAAAACATATCACCATGGCACCACCAATACAAATACTGTGGAGAGACCATCTCGTCATCCCATTCGGGATCACACTACCAACTTAAGTCCACATGGAGTCCCCCCCACCCCCAGCTCACAACCACCACAAAAAGAAACTGGAAAACCGTTAAAGCAAGCAATCTAATGGAACAACTGGAAAAGACCAAACCTTCAACTACAGAGCTGGAGCTGGCAGGGCTAGACAGGAAAGTAGAGCTACTCCACAAATGGATTACTGATCCAACTGGAAACCTCGCCTCTCCAAAAAAAAAAAGCAATGGGACAATGGTTCACCCCCCTACTAAGCGCCATGATAAAGAACAACAAGAAAACAAACTTGAATTGAGGAAAGAATACAACCAAGACAAGAAAACACTGTTCCAGAACCAAATTCGCGCATACAAGAAGGAAATTCAAAAGGCAAAGAGAAGGCATTATGATGACAGAATCACCAATGCCACCAACACACAAAAAGAAATGTTCAACATCATAAAAGAAATGAGGGAACCACCTGGTTGTGACAACACTCCAACCCCCTCGGAGAAACTTTACGACTTGGCAGACCATTACAAGAACAAAATCAATAACATACGACAAATCGTACAAGACAGACCAACCAACCTTAACACCCAACCAACTTGACCTAGTGAAGAGCCACAGCAGAAACCCAAAAACCTTCTGAAATATCAGCAGAGGCATTTGCAAGCTGGTTAAACACAGCAAGAAAGCAGGCTCACCCATGGATCCCTGCCCCCCTGACCTCTACAAATCAATCCCCGCACAAGGAACGCCATCGGAATACTACAGAAATCTCCTAAATCTTTCACTTCCAACAGGAACTGTACCACGATGCTTCAAATCAGCATTCATCAAACCTCTTTTAAAAAACACAAGTGGTGACATGGAAGACCTCTCCAACTACAGACTGATTTCAAACATTCCCTTCCTGGCAGAACTCCTAGAAAAGTATGTATACAAATTACCCAAGAATATGTAGAAAAACATCACTTGGTAGACCAAGCACTAATTGGCTTCAGACCTGCAAGAGGAACCGAATCGGCACTACTATCCATCTGGGACGACATAAAAACAAACGCAGACTCCAACTCAACCCAGGATCTGCGTGATATTTACAAGGCGGAAATGTTTGCGTGGGAAATGTATGCACTACAAATGTTCGTACATTTCCCATGCAAACAGCCAATACAAAACCATATATACATCCACCCACAACACACCCCCAACACCCTACTTACCTTTCCTTCCTTTGCGCTGTGTCCCTGCAGTGTCGGTTCCCTTTCACTTCCTTGATCGCGAACTGGCGCCGCAGGGTCCTTCATCGTTTATTTTTTTTTGTTTTTTTGGGCAGAGGCAGGGGTTTCCACCGCTCACTATACTTTCTAGACACCCCTGCAACCCTTTTTCTTCTGTCTGGAGAGCTGCAGGGGTGTCCCCCCGCAACCGCTGCTCACTATACTGTACAGTCTAGTGAGCGGGGTGTTGCGGGGGACACCCCTGCAGCCTTTTAAAAAAAATGTTTTAACCAACCTCACCTAAACACACACACACCATGGAAAGTTCGAACTTTTGGTAGTTAGAACTTTTCGTGGTGTGTGTTTTAGGTATTTTGGTGAGGTCTGTCATTTTTATTCAGACATTTCGTCCTATTACACAACCCATGCCCTGATTCTGCTCGACCGCTGTGCAGCCTTCAAAACAGTAAGCCATGACACCCTAACCAAATGATTGGAAGATGGGTATAATGGACATGGCACTACTCTGGATTAAATCATTCCTAGCAGACAGAACAGAAACCGCATAGCTAAAACCCTTCAAATGTACCACACGAGTTAACGACTGTGGAGTACCGGAGGGATCCTCACTATCGCCATTATACTTCAACATCTACCAGACTCCAGTAATCAGGATCTTCAAAAAACACAAAATTACAGGCTACAACTATGCAGACGACACTCGAATCATCTACAAAATCGAAGACACTCAAGCCGATCACTCAACCCTAATTGAGTGTCTAAAAGAAGTCTTTAACTGGATGAACACCATGTCGCAGGTTTCCCCCTTTCTCACTTGTTTTCGCTGCTTGATGGATTCCGTTGTAGAAGTTTTCTTCCTTATGGTTCGGGTCTTGTACAAGCCCGCTCGGCCGTCTTCGGCTTCCAGTGTTCGTTCAACTTCTTGTCCGAGATCGATAGTAAACTCCAGGAAATCCAGGAAGAAAAATAAGGAAAGGCACTCAGAGGTGGATGCACGGATTCCAGGAGAAGGTTGGGTAAGTAGAAGGGATAGAATGAAGCAAGGGTCCGACAACCAGGAAAGCAACAAAGTTCTGAGAAAGCCAACTACGGAGCACACGTCTAGCCACAGCTAACAGTAGCGTTGAGACGCGCAGAAGCGCGGGGGTGTGGCTATTTTATCGAGCGTGCTGCAATGAAAGTGAAGGCTGGCAGGCAGCGTTCAGCGTTTGCGGCCATGTTGGTAGTACAACAGAGTGCAAGCCCCGATGTGACGGGGACTAGGAGGCCCAGAAGGGGTGTGTCCGATGGGTCATGACACACCAACAACTTGAAAATCAACCCAGGAAAGACCAACCATGATTATATCAAAAAACTAAGAGAACACCACTACATTCCCTGGCTAACGGAAATGGGAACCGCGCCCACACCATCTAGGTAGTAAAAAATCTAGGAGTCCTGATGGATAACACCCTTACCTTAGAACCACAAATAAATGCAATAATCAAGAAATGCTTCTTCCTCCTTGACACAAAAAGAAGAATCTTACCTTTCCTCTCCTTCACCCACAAAACCCTCAGAATCGTCGCCCTCATCATGTCAAGAATCGACTACGCAAACAGCTTCTACCTAGGAATGCCAGAATACCGCCTGAAGAAACTACAACGCATCCAAAATGCATCAGCCAGACTCCTCCTCAAACTATCCAGAGGAGACCACATCACTCCAGCACTAAAAACACTACATTGGCTCCCAGTCAAACATTGCATCACCTTCAAAACAATGTGCAAAACACACAGGGCTATCAGCGGACAGGGAGCTGAGTTCCCACAAAAGAAAATAATCCTCAAGCCAAAGAGACTCCTCGGATCAAGCAAGGAAATCCGCCTGGAACCAAAACCATACGTCAAGAAGAAACGAGGGGGCTCCTCCTTCTCCCACATGGTCGATAAACCTGGAACAACCTCCCGAAAGAAATAAGAAACAACAAAGACCACCTACAATTCAGAAAACTACTAAAAAACAGACTCTTCAACACCACAGAATCAAATTGAAACAACTGAAAAATCAAACAGGAAACACAAAAACAGGTTGACAGAACTTAGGATAACACAAACACCCAGAACCGACTAATATAAACTCCTACAATAACAAGAGAGACGACGCTGGGTGAAATAGGACACACACAGTAACCCCATGGCGATGAAATTAGCATCTCTGCCCAATTCCATCCTACATCCTGCCCACTCCATTAACGCCACCAAGCACCATGCTTGGATGGCATTGTGAATGTTGACTGTTGCCGATTTTGGACGGAGTTGTGGATGTTGGCATACACTGGGCCCGGACGGAGTTGTGAATAATGGCAGGTGCCGCGCCTGGACGTAGTTGCGAGTGTTGGCATGTGGCACGCTTGGATGGGGTTGTGAGCGGTAGTCTGAGTAAGCAGCTAGATGGGATTGTGAATGCCGACCACTGCCACATCTGCATAGAGTAGCGATGTTGACCGATGCCGTGTCTGGACTGCATTGGGAATGCTATCAAGGCCAGATCTGAATGAAATCGCGAACATTTGCTTGCCTCACATAGGTCTTCAAAGATGACATGGGGCCGATTTGACACAGCTATGAATATTGGTGGGCATCATATATAGAGGGGATTGCGAATATCGGCCGCTGCCAGATCTAGATAGAAATGCAGAGATGTTCACGCGCCACACCTAGAAAGAACGTGGAAATTTAGTACATCACCACTAGACAGCGATGCCAATAACCAATTCACTAACAACTTCAACCCTCTGCATACAACTCTCAAACTCTAACCAATCACAACCCTATAGTACAACAAACCGCACAAACTTCACTACACTGCAACATCAAAACAAACCGCACATAGACTTGTACAATAGCACACAACGGATACCCGCTGGAAAACACCCCAAGCCCAGCGAACAGTGTTAACCGGGTTGAGGCTGCCAACCGCACATCAGTGCGCTCTTGCACTTTTCCCGCTTATTCGCACTAACTCGCCCCCCCTTCCCTTTCAGAGCCGCCAGGGGACCACTCCGGTGGTGATAGTGCGTGGTATAAATATCCTTTAACATTAAAAGCTTCTTAAACTTCTAGACCATACAACCTACCTGCAAGTTCAGCAATTCTTGGGGTGCGCCACTCCGGTTTCTGCCCAGGACATGGAACGGAATCTGCACTTCTAGACCTCAAGAACCCGATTAGGCATAAAGGAAATTGCGCCCTCCTCCTCCTCCTAGATCTAGCCGCAGTGTTCGATCTGGGCAACCATAAAATCCTCTGCCAACACCTCACTACCCATGCCAACTTTTTCCCACCTGCCGTTGCCTGGATTGCCTCTTTTCTGGAAGGCAGTTATGAGAGTCTTCTCGGACACAGCCAATGCCCCTCCCTCCCCTATCACCTGCTGTGTCCCCCAAGGCTCCTGTATCACCCCCACCCTCTACAACATCTTTACCAGGCCCCTCTTCAACATTTTAGACTCCCTCAGCATAGCCTACACCAGCTATGCTGAGAACGCACAAATCCTGATTCCACTCTCAGGTAATTACCCAGAGGATTCCAGTAATCTCAACAACATTTACTCTACTATCCAGCCTTGGATGGCTGCGAACCACCTCCTTTCTAAACAGCGACAAGACAGAAATCCTAATTGTCGGCACTCCCTATGCCCTTAAGTCTCAACTCCCAATACACTTCTTTCCAGATTGACCAGTATGTGGTTCCAGTCTTAACTACAGTCAAGACTCTCAGTGTCTACCTTCAAAACATTGTCCATTGCCCACAAGTGCCTCGCTAATACAGTGCCTCTTTGCCTCACACAAAGAGTCACCAAAGCCCATTCCCTGAGACCCACCAGGACCCCCTTATTCGGACAGACTCCTCGTGCCTAAAGTGAGATGATGTAAATCGGGAGGCTCCAGCTTTCCCTACTGTGCCGCCAAACTCTGGAATGACCCCCTCCTCTCCCCCTTTCCGTGAGGTCTGAGAAATCCTACGGGGTCTTCCTAAAACCCTCAAAACTCAGCTCTTCTCCTAAACTCCCCTCCCTTACCACCAAGTCAGCTACTCGGTATGCTCAGCATGACCAGTATGTCATGACCAGTATGTATGTAACACTGCCACTTTGAAACAACAAATGTAACCTTACTTATGCTCCCTGTCTTTCCACCTATACCTTACTGCCTGACTAATTGTGTTTTCCCTACCTGTATCTGACTTGTACGTGCAACAGCGCCTCAACTTTACAAATGAAAATAAATAAATAGACTTACCATCTTTCATCAGTTAGGCCCTAAACCAAGGCCTCTTAGTTGTCTAAACTTTTTTAAATTTGTTTATTTATTACACTTTGAATATAACAGTATTTTTACTGCATTTGTATTAGGAAGCATAATCAAATCAAATACATTCTCGATGGTCGCACACATAGGTATAGAAATCATAGCAGAAAAGGGAATTGGTAATTCACTTCAAGTCAGCCGTGGCCAGATAAGCTCGAAATTCAGACCATATGACCTTGAGTTTGGCGACATTAGACATGAGGGTGATATACAATTCTTCAGCATCATTTGCCCAGACCATGTCCTTCAGCCATATCTCCTTCGTGGGAGGCTGTTTGCGCGTCCACCTCATAAGTATTGCCCTTTTAGCCAACAATAAAACGAGATTCAAGAGTCTGCGCTGGGTACGCCCATCTAGCCAAGCATACTATTGCTCGCTGATAATTCTAGCTGCCCCAAAAGTATTTTGGTCAGAGTGGCCTTCACGGTATTCCAATATACGTACAGTTTGTGGCAGGAACAGAGCATGTGCAGCAGGTGGGCATTGCTATTGCCACATCATTGGTACAGAACAGAATCAACCTCGTCGGGGGGGTAGTATAGCCTGTTCAAAACTTTGAAGTGTATAAGCCTCAACTTTGAATTCAGTGAAACCCCTTTTGACAATGCGCAGTGTGCCCTCCACTGAGTGTCAGTGAAAACTACCAAAAGGTCTGCACCCTATTTGGAGCGTGCATTACTTGGAGTACCAGCGTCCATCAATTGTGCGAGTTTATATAGTGTTTAGATACTTTTCTTGGTGATGTTCCCCTGTAATATGCATGCTAGGCATGGGTGTGATGGAGGCTTCCCCGGGAATGCCGGCCAATGTGTCTGGACCGCGGAGCGCATCCGCAAATCAGCATTTGACTCCCCCCCTCCCCCCCCCTAGAGCTGTCCTAAACACCTTCCACTCTACAAAACAGCCATCCTTCTATAAGTCGCCAGCCGTGCGGACTCCCAGTCCACTCCCAACTTTTGACTATGCCCGGGTTGGAGGGAGCATCGGGATATCCCACAGGGGAAGAAACCTGTCATACAGTGGTGTTTGGGTCCCTCTGCCCATTTGTCTGTTCCATGCCTCCCAGGTGGCCCCCACTGGGTCTAACCAGTGCTGCGCCTGATGCATACCGCCAACTGGGAGGGAGGTCAAGGAGGCCGGACCTGCACATACTTTTTCCAGTGGTGAATGTGGTAGTGTGTGATCAGACATAGCCCAGTAGGTCGCATAATGCACCTGCGCCACAATATAATACAGTTCAAGGTCAGGCACACCAAAACCCCCCTCCTCGTATGGCGTGGTCGGATGTGCCCACCCACCTCACTCGTGCCGCCCTTCTGGCCCATATAAAAATTGTACATTCTGTCTTAATGTCATGAAACGCCAAAGCAGGATATTGTGAAACGTGTAGAGTAATTTGGGATGCATCACCATTTTGATCAAGGACAGCCTTCCCGCCATTGACATCGGTATCTTCCCCCACTTTTGTAGTTTAAGCTTCACGACCACCATGTATGACCCATAGTTCAGTTATCGGTACGTGCTACCACTATCCCTAGGTAATGAATCGAGTGTGTAGCCCACTTCAGCCCCATCGTGTGAGTAATTTCCTCTGTCCCGGCAGTCTCCCTCCTAATTGTATTCCATCTGGACGGTGCTCGGTTCTTATCTTATCTGCCAATTGTTCTATTAGTGCAAATAGCAAGGTGCATAAAGGGCACCCCAGTCACCTGGTGCCCCCAGCCAGCTGTAAGTGTGGAGAGTCGCAGCCGTTTGTGCGCACGCAGGCATATGGACATGGGTATAGCAGCTTCACCCAGGATATGACTCTCGGCCCAAATCAGTAGTTGGCTAGGACCTGAAAGAGAAACGGAGAAACGGCCACAACACTGTATCAAAAGCCTTCTGCATGTCCAATGACACTGCGACCGGCTGTGCCTCGCGGGTGGGGGGGGGTCATGGTCATGATGTTATATAACCGATGAAAGCCTAACGCAGTCAACCGCCCAGGTATAAAACATGCCTGGTCGGGATGCACCATGTGGGTCATCAACAGGGAGAGGCGTGTTGCAAGTATTTTGGTGAATATTTTGACATTGACAGGGGCCTATATGACCCCCAATCCTCTAGTGCTTTATCAGGTTTAAGAAGGACTATAATGATAGCTTCCCGAATGGTGTCCGGCAGCATCCCCACTTCAAGCGCCTCTCCCCTGAGATGCAGTAGATATGCAGACCGCTGATCAGAGTATTCTTTATAAAACCTAGCACCCAGCCCATCCGAGCATGGGGCTTTACCACGGGGGAGATCTATTATTGCTGTCTGAATTTCCACTAATGTAATCGGTTCCTCCACAGCATCTCGTGTTGCGACGGAGAGTAAGGTGATGGGCATCCCGTTTAAATATTGCTCTGTATCACTCGCAGAGGCCCTTAGGTTGGTTCAGGGCCTGAGAGAAATCAAAGAATACTTTATTAATATCAGCATTGGTGATTGCTACCCCGCCTTGGGGAGTACGGACGTAAGGAATGTGTGCATTCCCAGTCTCCTGTTTCACCAGACGTGCCAGGGAACGCCCCGGTCTGTCCGTCTTGCTGTACCTCCTTGCCATTTGTGGTCTATCCATAAACCGCACCTCCCTGCTCGCTAGATCCCTATATACCTCAAACGCTAGTTGTATCTCAAGCTGTAAATCCCTATTTGGAACAAACCCGCCCCTCCGCTGCAGAGCTGAGGTCAGCCTCCTTTTTGGCCAAATCTCTTTTGATGCTCTTGAGGACACCAAACTCAGCTGACATTGGGACAATTCATCCCCTCCTCCCCCGAACAAACACATTGAAAGCCTGCCACATGATGGCCACCGTTGAAACAGAACCCACTTTTCTTTTCGAAGTAGTGCTACCTGTTCACGCATGTGCATCGAGAAGGCCTCTTAGTTGTAGTTGACCTTGCTGACTGTTCTCCTCTCCAGAACTTTTAAGGGAGTGAGGGTACATTGCTATCTTCGCCTGGAGTGTTATAATAGGCCTTGTTTCCTGGTCTTATAGCACATGTGAAGAGACTGATTTTGTCCATTTCACCTTTCTATTTAGTGCTATTTGATTCAATTATGTTGGATGTCATTACCCTCTTTGGCCTCTGGAGACTGGTTGTTCTGTCCCACACATGCTTTCTGCATCTTCAATTGTTCAATACTTGGCATTCGCAAAGGTTTGCTCGTTACTTTAATCTAAGAGAAATATGGCCCGAGTACATTGCTTATCCTCGTTGACTCCCTTTGTACCCTGCCGTTGCTCCTTGCTGTGGCATCCTTGATCTCTGGCCAACAGCTATCCTATGCAGCCCTGGTCTCTCTCCTTCAAGCCTTTCACTTACTAGTATTCAAAGCCGACATCAATCTTTTCAACATGGCTGCTTTACCCATGTTTGTTTTCTACTGCAGGATGCTTCTATGTGACTCGTCTACCTTGCGTTTCTACGTAAATATACCTTTACTACTGATCTGGTTGCTCATCATCTTTGTATATATGGTTTCTCCTTTCTCGTATATATGTTTACTTTGCTTCTTCTATTACATCCTCATTCTTTAAGTATTCTCATATCGTTTTGGTGCGTCGTGTCTTCTCCTTATGGCCTCAGTTTGCAACTATCAGATTTCCTCTACAACTCTTCGATATTCAACAGTATCTGCAACTCTCCTGCTACCACTTCAGTTTGAGGGTACATTCGGTATGGTTCTCCGAGTGCATAACGTCTCTCAGACATTCAATGCGTTGTTAGAATTATACTTGGTGTCATGCACATTGTCTTATTGTTCTTCATCCAGTATGTTGGAGGTGAGGGGGTGGGTTCAATCAATGATGAACACATCTGCTTATCTACAACTTCATTCAAAGATTGGGATGGGGAAAGGATCTAATTACTGCCTACTCAGCTTTTCTTTTTCCAGGTCTTTCCCTGCATTGAAAGGAAGTAAGACGACGCTGCGCAGCATGTGTTCAGTACCCGATCCTGCGCTTGGAGCCTCATGCTCACGCTCATGCCAGAGCATGGAGCATGATATTGAAGCCCATTTTATTTTGGCCTTTACAAATTGCAACAACTTTCCCTGATGCAGTATATAATACTTAGCAGACTAGACGTCTGCACTGGTATTTTGCATACTGACATCCAGCAATAATTCCTGGCCAACTGCATCTTTTTCACCACTGGAGGGGCTTCTCAGCTTAAATCTGTGAATAGTAGAAATTCTGGTCTGGGCATTGTAATCCTTTTTCTAACACCAGGTCTCGCAGTGTTCTTTCACATTCAAGGCATCCCACACTTCGATCATGACTGTTCCCTGAGCCTGTACTTGGGCTTTAATTTTTTTAATCATTCTTGATGCCCTAAAACAATCCCTCCCTGCCAGTTATGAACACCAGCAGCAAATCTTCTATTAATACTTTAGTCTTCCCCTTCCTTTAACACAGGAGAACCCATGATTATGTCGGCTGCTCTTATGTTCTGAAACCTCTGATCCGTCAAATACGTTCTGCAGAGTTCAGCATCTACACTTGGGATCACAAATAAGAGATGCACACTCCTCCTTCATTTAATAGTTTTGTAATGCATTTTTCAATCTGTCCAAGTGAAATCTTGGGTTCTGTCAATATTGCAACAGTTTATGCCCTCATATTTTGGGATATTCAAATCCCTTCATCAGCTGCTTTAGAATTTATATCAAAGTTAAAATCCATCATTCTAATGTTAATATTTCTTATGAATGTGAATTTCACTCTCCCCGGTGGTCTGTCCCTTGAACCCATTGTATACCTGTGTTGCTACTTGGACACATCTACATCAAACATTGTTTTTGAAACCCGTACCCAGAAGATGGCTGGTAATTGACATGACCAAAATCTTCACTATCTAACTAAACTCGCCTATCTCTTTTGTATGGCAGGTCTGTCATTCATCAATACCTATCTGAACATCTTTTATTTCTATTCTCTTATGCAAGCAAAGCATTCTAAAGATTTAGGCCTAATATGAGATCTATAGATGGCCTCAGCCTTATGGCATGCTGCAGCATTTCGGACCTGCAGTAAAATATTTTACTTCAACAGTGCTGCCTCTGTGTTTGGTGTTACAATGGCCATTTCCATTTCACAAAGCCAGTGGTACACTTTACCAATACTAGTTGGGGCAGGCGGGTGCCAATTCTATTAAAGACATTTAGGTGAATGTTGGTGTGATACTGGAAATGCTTTGGAGGGACATGACCTCCTCGTCCTTGTCCCACTACTACCCTAGTATGTGTTTTCTGTATGTTTTCCGCACAGGAGTCCAGTTTGGACCCCTGGCAAAGCAGCTTCTTCTTTATCGTTGTTGAACAAGACCCATGGGGATGGCACCCATGGGTAGGGGTACACCTTGTTAGTGTGTGTTTATGAACACTTTTGTGTTGCACCACAGAACAGGGTATGGCCTGGTGGCAGCTACATGCTGATTTTATAGTGGCTCTGGGACACCCAGGCCCTGCCATAGGAATCAGTGGATTCCTGAACAAAGGCAAGATAGACATTCTAAGCCCCATGGCTTTCTGCCTTTTCCTCTGGTTTACCAATGTCCTTAGAAGCTCTGGCTCTGTCTCCCTTCCTCTGATTGGATGTTGGGTGGAAGGACCGTGTATGGCTATGGGGCTGCCTCCTGCTTAATCAGCAAGAGCCCTCCCCAGAGACTGCTTGTTTTGGGCCCTGACTGAATGGAAAGCATAGTCAAATCACATTCTGTGTTGTGGGTGTCTGGTGTTTGCTGTGTGACACAATGCCTATGGTCTTGCCTGAGCCAGCCCTGTCTCAAACGGAGCATACGTAGTGTGTGCTCTGAAAAGCTGGGAGTTGTCCCCAATCACATCCACTGTTTATAGGTATCTGGTTTTGGGAGAATGGACTGAATGCCTGTGAGCCAGATTGGTGAAGGGATGGCATTCTCCTGCTGCAACTCTTCATCAAATCCAAAGACTGCTGTGCTGATTCAAGGACTGGTCAGAGAGGACCTGGACCGGCAACCTCTTCCAGTAGCTACAATGGGACATCGTGCAACTGCTGTCCTTAACCTGAAGTGTCCTGAGCGCCAGTCTTGAGTGGCTGCTGTCCTGAAGAGGTATCTTCGTGGGTCTTGATAAAGAGTGACTAGACATCTTGTGCCCAAGAAGTACACCTTCGTCGGGGTCCGGAGGTTGTCCTTGATCACTGGAAAGCCAGACTGCAGTATATTGCCCAGAAGAAGGGGATGGGGGGGGGGGGGGGTAACCTGGCTTAGTGTTAATCGATGCCTGGCGCTTGCGAAGTTCCAATCGACGGAAGAAATCTTCAAGTGGCACTGCAGACTCGACATCTGTCTGCATTTCCATAGCTAAGGAAGCGTAGCCGCCTGCATAGGTGCTTGCCGGGTCCAAACTTGGTGGAGGTCCGCAGGGAAGTCCACTGCTCTAGTCCAACTCCCCAGAAGCCATCCTGTCATCTGTGCTGTGGCTGCAGCACCAAAGACTCAAACGGTGGCAAACCACGAACCTGCAATACCCAATACCGACTTCTGTCACTACACCCATCGCCACCAAAGGTCATCGGAAATCAAAGAACTCTTCCTCGTCTTCCAATCCTTGTTGAGGTCCACAGTGAGTTTCAGCTTTGTGGAACATTCCCAGCCAGCATAGTAACCAGAGCAAGGAAACAACTGCAACATCACTGCTGCCCTTTTGACACTGCTTGGCTCCCTTCTCCTGCTCGCCAGCAATGACCCAGCTACAACCTATTCTAGAGAGAGAGTCCATCCTTGAAGTGCATTGTCGAATAAAGCTCTGAGACTCACCACTTTGCGTTCCAAGGTACTGTGATGAGGAAACTGGACTTTCACCCCTAGGGTCCTTGAATTTGTTGTAAGGCTGGCTCCTCTGTTTCCCAGGTACGTAGTGGATACTGGAAGCTGTAGAGCTAAAAACCGACAATGAATGAACACATGGACTGGGCATTAAAATAAAAGCAAAGTATAACGTGCCTTTATTTGCAGGCTGCCCAGATGAGGAAGGGGACATCACCACAAAGTGGTGCATTTTGCTAAAATTGATTCTGCCAGTGTTCTCAACCAATTGCTTGAATTTCTACATTTGTGTTTTGAGGCTAAACAGTGCTTTGCAATTTTAATGCATTTTATGACAATTACTAGTTGGTGCATGGTTGCTGAAGCTATGACTACCTGTGGTACCACCTAGTACTGCATATATTGTATTAAATGCTGGAGTAGTGTTTCCTGAAGTGAATCTTATTTATGTGTATATATCCACCTAAACCTAATCCTTTTAAATTAAAAAAAAAAATGTGTTGGCACATAACAGTGTGTGACCATTCCTTTGTCGGGGCTTGGGGATTCACTGTACCTAAGAACCAGCCTGCATCACCTCCTGTGAGTCTCGGCCTTGGCTGCTCGTCCCTTGCTTCCTTTTTTAGAGCCTTGGCCAGGGTGCCTCTGTGTCTCTACCCCAACCAAAGTGGGTAGTATCGGATACTCCACCCCCACACCAGTGTGTACAGTTGTGCTTCTGAATCTTCACTTCAACTTCATGCAGCAAAGGAAATCAACCCAAAAAACTACAATCTCCACAAAACCTGGGGGCCTATCGTTGTTTCTTTCTTGTAATAGCCATAGGTCAATCTAAATGACATTGTCCGTGATGATGTTGTAGATTGTTTAGACTACCTTCTTTCTTTGGTGTAAATATCATACCATAGGAAATGCCTGACCTGTCCAGAAATGGCATGGTAGTAGGGCAAAAATTCACCTGGCCTTATCAAGAGAGGATGGGAACCCCTCTACGTGGGGGCTGGGAGGCATACCAGGGAGGAATTGAGAGCCATTCCTATACCTCAGATGGAGGCTGGCACACCTACCAGTGTCAACATGTTTCTGTGCAGACCGCTAGTTATTCAAACCATGCCTCCTATACAAGTTGCTTGCCATATCTTTCAGAAATACAACATATGAACAGGACCAGAAAGGTTAACAGGACTTGCAATCTGAGAGAGAGCGCCCAGAAGTGAACATTAGATGTGCTGCCGCAAGCCATGTCGGAGAGTACCCTCTGCCACACGCAGGAAATGCAATAGACCTCACGAGGCTCCCGAAAAAAAGACTAGCTCGCTCAAGAACCCAAAGGCCCCTTAGACCACCAGGGAATGAAAGCGGAGAAGGATAACCCTTTCCTGATTTACCGGGAGACCCCATGGAACAAGTTCCTTGAACACGCTCGTTGTTGTTCTGAGCCGCTGGCTCAGGTTGCATGAAGCACATGTGGAGAATGTGGGCTAGCTAGGCTTAGCCCCTACGTATTTGTTTTTGCTACCCACACACATGTCCCATGTGGGGAAGACTGGGCCAAATTGTCCAGGGAAAGGAGAAAAGAGGGGCAGGCAGGGAATGATATTAACAAGGAACATGAAGCCTATGGTTTTTCATGTGAGGTAAGAGGTGGAGGATGACCAAGAGACAAATTGAAGGAAGGCGAGCATGACAGAGTATGGAGACTAGTTGTGGAGCAGGTGCGGTATTGGCTATGTAGTGAACGTGTTACTGAAGTGCGTGGTTTTGTGGTAGGTGGATATGCAAGGTAGTGTAAAGCGTGATAGTGAAGCAAAGGTTCCTGAACAAAAGAAGGGTGTTTGAGTAGTCTGGAGGAGAGAGTAGTCCTTTTGGGGAGAGACTAGTTTTAATGTCTGATAATAATGTAATTAACTTAGATGAATTTGGGTACACACACGGTACCTTATACTTAGCCACTAATCTCTAAATGTGTATGAGGCATTGGAGACCCGTTTGAATTTTTGACAACTATGGACTGAACTCGGATGAATTTGGTTACAAAGTACCGTTCTTAATATTTAGACATTGATCTCTAATTCTTTAAATGTGCATGAGTCATAAGACTAACAGCCTTGTATGAATATGAAGTATTAAGTTTACTCTGAAACCTTTGTATGATTACTTTCTAGAAATATTGCCCCTGAAGAAGAGATTGTTCTCGAAACGAGTTGGGCCCTATCAATAAAGACACTTTGTATAAAATTACCACTGTTCTACAGTTGAGATTCAAACTTTTATTGACTTCACCAACAACTATACTGTGACTCCATATATTGATTCCAAAACGTTATTTTTTTAATTGGATAAAGTACATTCATTGAATGTTTGGCTGATAGGTTTCGGCCTATGTGTGTTATTCTCAGAACGATTCAAAATCACAGGGAGGGATCATCAGACTTCTTACTCTGTGAACATATAATCTCTATATATAATAAGAAAGTCATATATTTGATAAAGTGTCGACTTATGCTCTTTCCACATCTAATGGAGTTCTTTGTCACACATTTTATTAATCAAACCTCAATACATTTCATAAAAACAATCCTAAAAATAACATAATACAAAAAATACATACATTATATTAAAACCACACAAGTAGAGCCACCATAAGTGAGTGATGTTTCAATAAATTCTTAAGGATCGTAAATGTGTTTATATATCACACTTTAATTCCCATGCCTCATTATTTTCAGCTAATTCCCTATTAGTGTAATTTCAGAATAACCCGACTTGTACAAGTTTCTGTCCTTAATAAACAAACATGTAGGACATTCTTCAGGGGAAAGTGTCTTGTGCTGTTAAAGTGCCTTGTGCCAGAAAGAAACTTCTTGACAAGGGGAAGGTGCCCTGTTAATTAAAAAAACAAACACCCTATTAATACTTAGTCATAAGGTCTAAATCTCTATTTCCATAAAATATCACCCTGATCCCTCAAAGGGTGGCCAGATATGTTTCTTATTGTTACATACCTCTCTATCCCAACCATGACTCTTGGGTCTTTTGTAGTGCTTCTTGCAGATTCCCAATTATTTAAGGAATTCTTGCATTTTCCGCTTCTATTCTCTAGAAATATGTGCACAAATAAAACCTATTGGAATTCTGTGACGTCATATCATTTTTGTTATTGAAATATCTGGTAAGCATGAGAAAATCAAGCTTACCTATCTGGATGTAGCCCCACAGAATTTCTTCTCCTATTTCTCTCCACTCAGGACACAAGAAATGGTTACTGCCCTGTGTGACAGAGTAGATACACTCTGTTACACCTCTATTCTATTCCAACCAGTTTGTCTCCAAAATTACTATTAAAACAGTGAAAGTAAAAAGGTAGACCAAAAAACACTCACTTGTCATGTATGACATTCAGAGTATAAATACTTTCATTCTCATTCTCCAAGGGACTCTTGAATCAGGAGGGACTATACATCCCACTTCACCAATTCCTTTTCTAATCAAAGCTCTGTGGAAACATTAAGTTATACAAAACTTTCCATGAGTTCCAAATTTCTGTAGTCTCCACTCTATGAATTGGAGGACGTAGAGATTTAATTTAAGCCACACTTACTTGAAAGTTTCAGTCAGGAGGGTTCCCTGTTATGTTGTGCTCCATCCATGGTGGCGCATCAAATTTGCGGCGAAAAAATGCGTACCCGCATTACGTCATTATGTCACATACCGCCATGACATCATTGCGCAACGCGCCACATCATGACGTCACCACGTAACGCCATAATGCCATCGCGTCCGCGCACGTCCATGATTACGGGCGTCTCGCTAATCAGAGTCAAAACTTATCCCGTGTTATTATGGGATATGTAGTTATATTGAAACCTTCTTACCTATGTAATCATGTAGTTATGTAGTATTGAGTGTCTTCACCAAATTAGTACTGAACATTACTTTCTCCAAAAATGTGTAAATTATAACACATCTATGTTCTCTAAATCTCTGAATTGAGATTGAGGAGAAAAGCGCTAACCATTTCTGCATGATTAATGAACAACATGGAGACACCAAATTCATATTTCTAAGTAGGGCAATTATTGCAAACATTCCCTTGTATCACTATCGGAAAAGTTCTTAATACTGTGAATCATATGGCTTCCATAAACAAGCTACAGCTGGAATTCAATTAGGAAGAAGAGCACAAAATTGTACCCATATACATTTTTACATTCATCATTAAGATATCCATCTCTTGGTTACATCAATCTCTTGAGTCAATCTTCCACCATGTAATAATCCTCAGAAAATGATACCAATACAGAGGACAGAGTTCAAACATGAAGAGAAATGGTCACAATTTGTAGCTATCCACACATTCACTTTCACAGGAAGAATATACATTTTCAATTTTTGAGAAGTACTTGAAAACCACTCTACTCACAGTTTACAGAATGTATGTTATCTTGTCTCCTAATTAAACATTATGCCACTCGACTGCTTCATTCAGACCTTTGATATCACTTTTAGATAGAAAAATCAATTTTTGTTATTGATCACTGTTTGGGATTGGCCTTTAATTTGTTTCAAAATGCACCACTCAAAATCATTACATGAATGTTTAATTTCCATAAAATGCCTAACCATAGGAGCTTGTTCTACCTTATTCTTAATGCAGCTCCTATGTTCAATCATCCTGGTTCTACACTTTCTGTTTGTTTTACCAATGTAAATGAGTTTGCACGGGCATTTAATCAAATAGATGACATTGTTTGTATTGCAATTAGTATGTTCATTTGTGCTCCATACCCTGTCCATACCCAAATCTACATTCAAAATCTTTTTTTTTCGTTTGGGCGCACATAGAACAATTCCCACAGGGATAGTGCCCGATTACTGGAGGCAAACCCCATAAATTGTTTTTTTTGCGATGGTTTCTTCTTAACACTCACATCATTCCTCATTACCAGATTGCGTATAGTCATGCTTTTTTTAAAAGCCACAATAGGTTTCCCTACTTCCTTGGTCATAATATTATTCCAATTCCTTGTAATAATACCTTTTAATCTTTTATGACAAATTACTGAACGTGTTAACAAAAACCAGAGGAGACTCCTTTGTACTTTTTTCTCTTTGAATTTGCTGATCTAAAAGAGATTCCCGGTTATTATTGAACGCCCTTTTTGCTGCTTTCTTTACCAGAGGGTTGGGATACCCTCGATGTACCAATTTGGTGATCAAATTATTGGCTCCAGTGTCATATGATTCATTGGTACTACTGTTCTTTTTCAAACGTAAAAATTGCCCAAAAGGGAGGTTATTCTTTACATGTTGTGCATGGTGACTCTTAAAATGTAGCAAAGCATTTTTATCAGTGGCTTTGGTATATGGTCGTACAAAGAGTGTCCCATTTTGATGGTAAATGCAGATATCTAAATAGTTCACTTCCTTATTACTCACACTGCTAGTAAATTTAAGATATCTGTTTTGTTGGTTCAACCACTGTACAAAGTGGCCAACTTCCTCTTCATTGCCTCTCCAAATGACGAATACGTCATCTATATAACGTAGCCAACAAAGAATGTTACCCTGGAATGGGTTGTGGTCGTTGTAAACTACAGTTTCCTCAAACATATTCACATATAAATTTGCAACATTGAACTCGGATGAATTTGGTTACAAAGTACCGTTCTTAATATTTAGACATTGATCTCTAAATCTTTAAATGTGCATGAGTCATAAGACTAACAGCCTTGTATGAATATGAAGTATTGAGTTTACTCTGAAACTTTTGTATGATTACTTTCTAGAAATATTGCCCCTGAAGAAGAGATTGTTCTAGAAACGCGTTGGGCCCTATCAATAAAGACACTTTGTATCAAATTACCACTGTTCTACAGTTGAGATTCAAACTTTTATTGACATCACCAACAACTATACTGTGACCCTATTTATTGATTGCAAAACGTTATTTTTTTAATTGGATAAAGTACATTCATTGACTGTTTGGCTGATAGGTTTCGGCCTATGACAGTGTGCAGGGGACAGGAGTTACCCTATTCTTGGGAACTCGTGCTCTTTTACAGCTCATTTATTTGGCAATAAGGCTGATGGAAGCCTTGAAAAGCTGCAGACCTCAAAAGCGGCAGCGAAGTCCCTAGGTGCCGCCATCAGGCAGCCACAGCCATTGCACCCCAGCGGATCATCTTGCAGTGGTAGGTCCTTTTTGTTTCTGTTCCTCAGTTGGAAGAGCCAGAGGACAGGCTGTTCAAAGAGGACAAAAAAAAGATTCCCTCGGTGTGGACAAGGGAGAGGCGCAAAGCCCGCCCAAGTAGCAGTGGGAGGCAGCATCTGAAAGAACGGCAAGGTATTACTTCGGATGCATGGGCACTGGAAACCGTAGCCCAAGGTAACTGCCTGCCATTAATACAGAGACCTCAGGATTATCCACTGGGAAGCCATTAGCTAAATGTTCCAGGTCCATTCCTGTTGCAGCACGTTTTGAGCCTGCTAGAGAGAGGTGCTATAGAGCCAGTACCTATAATGGAGAGGAACAAAGGATGGTACTTGCCCTATTCCTTGATCCCCAAGAAGGATGGAGGACTGAGACCCATCTTGGACTTGAGATACGTAACAAGTTCCTCAGAAAGGACAATTTCAAGATGGTCACACGTTCTTAGATCCTTCAGGCCCTCCAGCTTCAGGATTGGATGGTGTCCTCACGAGCAAAGAAAGTACCTGAGGTTCGCCGTCGGCAGTTCTCATGATCAGTTTCGCCTTCTGCCATTTGGGCTGACCTCAGCCCAAGGGTTTTCACCAAGCTGATGGAGATGGTGGCAGTCTCGGGAGAGGGGGATTCACATTTTTCCCTAACTGGACGATTGGCTGATCAGGGCATGTTCACTCTCTCCACAGATCGGGCTTCTCTCTAAGTTAAAATAAGTTCCACGTGATACCATCTCAAAAGCTCCAGTTCATCGACGCATTCCTGGATGTGTCCTCGGGGTAGGGGGGTGGGAAATGCTTGCCACCCGAGGTGAGGGCGCAACACATTCTGCAGATGGTCACCAAATTTCAGAGTGCCCAATGTCTCCCGAGCCTTTGACTTTTTGAGGTTGCTCGGCCTCATAGCATCCTGCATTTTCCTGGTGCCATAGGCTCTCTTGAGAATGAGATCCCTCCAATGGGTTCTCAGCACACAATGGTCTCAATTGTCAGGCAGAATGTCACACCTACTTCAGGTTTCGAGCAAGGTCGCACAGGATCTTCAGTGGTGGGCCTGCAAGGACCACATTCTGAAGGGGGGAAACCTTTTGGCAAGCATGGCCGGGGATAACTGTAGTTATGGACGCCTCCATCACGGAGTGGGGAGCCAACGATATGATAGTAAGCGGTTGATGGTCTGCATCAAGTCCAAACTACACGTCAATCTTTTGGAGCTGAGGGCAATCGGACTAGCGCCGAAGACCTTTCTGCCCTCTGTACGAGGAAAGTATGTCCTGATAATGACGGACAACACAGTGGCCATGTACTACCTCAACAAGAGAGGTGTATGGTCACTACCACTGTGCAGAGAGGCAATGCAGCTTTGGTACAGGCAATCCAAGAAGGAATCTCCCTATCTTTAGTTCAACTAGACAGAGAGGAGATAAAAGCGGTTGACACTCTGAGCAGGTAGAGCACAGTCACAAACGAGTGGGAACTAGCCCAGGAAGTCCTTCAAGAGATCTTAACCCTCTGGGGAACCCCGTAAGTGGATCTGTTCATGACCAGTGTCAACCAGAAGTGCAAACTGTACTGCTCCAGGGAATTTCCTCCAGGAGGAGCTCTAGGAGACGTGTTTGCGGTGGACTGGGAATTTCCACTCCTGTATGCATTTAGCCCATACGTGCCTTGCCATTTGATAGCTGCATGTAGCCCATATGTGCCTTGCCATTTGATAGATGCATTTAGCCCATATGTGCCTTGCCATTTGATAGCTGCATTTAGCTCATATGTTGCAGCTGGTCAATCTGTTGCCTTTGTTAAATGATACATTGTAAGGCAGCCCGCTGCTCCTGTTAACTGTGTGTAGTGATTCTGCCTGCTGTTCTTTTAATTAGGTGATTAGATGCTGCTCGCTGAGCTTGCCGACTGTTGTGATCGATAATTAGCCTATCGTGCTGCTGAATCAGCCCTCTGCACATTGCGTATGTACCCTTGACTTAGCCCGACTCCCTCATTGCTCCGGCCTAATTCAGCCTGCCACAAACCCAGTAATACTCATGATATACTCTAAGCTTAGCATGTATACCACACTCCTCTACCATAGTATGTTATGTACACTTCTCATTTACAACATATTACTCTTCCCTGCCTTGCTTGAGCCCCTCAACCAAGACAACCCCTTCAGCCTCAACAACACCACCATGACCAACATCCTCGAGCCTGACAGTCCCACGCACTACACCACTTCCTCCCTCACGCATACGCCTAATTGCCATTCTAGACTCCTCAGACTTAGATCTCGCACCCCTACCGTGCACATCAACTCTTGCCCAATGCACGTATCTTGGAGGAACCTCAGACTAGGATCTCGCACCAATGGCAAACGATACCTTGTCCATTCAAATGCACACAACACCACTCGCAGTACCAGACCACACCTTAACCCTAAAACCAAACGTCATCTCAGCAAACCTCCGAAGTCCACGCTTAAAACCAAAAAACACTCCCAATTTAACAAAAATAACGATGCCACACATTATAAATGTGCCCTGCTTAATGTCCGCTCTCACTGCTCACGCCACTGAAGTTAACGACCTCAACCTAAGCCAGGATCTGGATATATTGGCTATTACTGAAACCTGGCTTCATGAAGCTTCTGGCCCAAATATAGCATTAGCCTTACCTCCCGGATACACTATCCTCAGACAGGACAGACTCACCAAAGTAGGAGGCGGGGTCGTCTTGATTTTCAAAGAGTCACTTGCCTTTAGGATCATACCCCACAATTGGGAGGGTAATGCTGACATACTATCAGCTAAACTATCCCCATCACCTAAAAGTACCATAAATATGCACATTATCTATAGACCACCAGGCCCTATGGCCGATTTCCAAGGACGACACATGCACCTACTCAGTGAAAATATTAAGAAATCCACAAAAACCTTACTCATAGGAGACCTCAACCTAGGCTATAGTGACCCTCTTGATAAATCGCCACCTCTATGGCCAAAGACTTGATAGATCTAGGCTTTTCCCAGAAAATCACTACCCCCACTCACATCAAAGGCCGCACCCTTCACTGGGTGGTTGACCACAACTGTGGCTCTAATATTACTTCCAACACAGCCCTTCCCTGGACAGACCACACCTGTATAGAATTCACCTTACCCACCGCTCCAAACACCAAAATCACTCCTGCCCCTTCCACTATAGTTAGAAGTACTAAAAAGCTCACTGCAGACAACCTCCGCCCCCATCTCGTCATCCCCTGCCTTGCACCTCCCTTCTCGCAAGATCCAAATGTGTTAGCTGATATATTCAAGTACATTATCACCCAAGCAGTCAACTTGGTCTCCCCTCTAGAAGAGAAGAAGGAAAAAAAATCTCTAAGCTCTTCCGTGAACCAGGAGTTTGAGTGTAAACACCTATGTAATGTCAAACGCCAGGCCTTAAAAAAAACTGGCAGGCAAATCCCTGTGTCACAGCCAAAGAAAGTTTCAAAAATGGTGCTAAGAAGTACAAAGAAGCCATCTTTATAGCCAAATCAGAAGTCTACAATAGCCGAATAGCCCAAGCCAACTCCCAATCTAAAGAACTCTTCACTAACTTTAAGGAACTCCTAGACCCTTCGATCTCTACGGACGAAATTATTAAGGATGAAGCATGGTGCAACAGTATACAAACTGCTATGCAAAAATAACATTGAAACGCTACAGAACAAAATTCTATCACATTACCAAACCCTTCTTAATCAGAATAAAGGCCAGCCAGCTCTGTCCCCACACAGCAGCAAAAGTACCAATTTTCCCAAATTCACATTTAAAGACATCACGGAAACAGAAGTCATTGACATTCTTAAACATCTCAAACCATCACAATGTAAGGGCGATCTAGCCCCCACCCCCCAATATTATCATGGATTGTGCCGAGCCACTGGCCCCTCTCCTTACCGCTGTCATTAATGCCTCATTTAAATCGGGCGTCGTCCCTAACAACCTTAAGGAGGCATGGGTGCGCCCCCTCTTAAAAAAACCGACACTGGACCCCTCCCAACCTAACAATTACAGGCCTATAACAACCGTCCCATTTGTACTCAAACTACTAGACAAAGCCGCTCACACCCAGATCCAACTCTATCTAGAAACCAACTCCATACTAGGCAAAAGGCAGTCAGGTTTCCACAAGGGGCACGGCACGGAAACCGCACTGTTAGATCTAAAAAATCAAATAACTCCAATCCTAGACAATGGCAAGCCTGCCCTCCTCCTCCTTCTTGACCTTTCGGCAGCGTTCGATCTTGTGGACCACAACTCTCACATCACATCTCACCCATGATGCTCACTTCTCCGAGCATGCTGCTACCTGGATCAACTCTTTCCTAGACGGGAGAGCGATGAAAGTCTTTTCCAACATTGCTCATGCTACGCCCACCATCATCCACTGTGGTGTACTGCAGGGATCATGTACTGCCTCCACGCTGTACAATCTCTTCACTAAGCCTCTCTTTGACAGACTGGATGCACTTGGGATTGCATACACTAACTATGCTGACGACACCCAAGTGCTCCTTCCCCTAACCATTTCATACACCCAAGATGCCAACACCCTTCAACAAATCTACGCCACCATACAAGGGTGGATGGCCACCAATGGCCTCTGCCTCAATGGGGATAAGACCGAGATCCTCATCCTTGGCCAAAAATCCACCCTAGCCAACCTAGACTGTCTACACTAATTTCAACATCGACAACTGTACCATTCCAGTGCTAACATCTGCTAAGACATTAGGGGTGCATCTGGATGCCACGCTGTCCATGAACAAGCAAGTCAGCGCTATAGTTTCTGCCTCCGCCCTCAGCACCAAACTCATCAACCCCATCAAACCCTTCCTAACCAAGTCAACTGTCTGTCTATAGCTAGAGCTACTATAGGAGCCAAGCTTGACTACTGCAACGCTCTACTCGCTGGTTCATCCACAAAACACATAAACGGGCTCCAAACCACTCAAAATAACGCACTAAGAGCAGCCCTAAGCATACCAAAGAGAGATCTTGCAAGCAAGAAAAGCTGCACACTGGCTCCCAGTCAAAGACCGCAAAACATTCAATATTCTCACTACTGCACACAAATGCATCAATCTCACCGCACCATCCTACCTCTCAGACACATTATCTAGACCCACCTCAGCTAGGCCCACTAGAATCTACTACACGAACCAACTTACCATCCCACGCATCCACAGAGCCAAAGCTGGAGGAATAGGCTTCCCATATCTAGCCCCCAAGTTATGGAATGCGCTCCCTTCTGAACTTAGGTTAGAAACATCCCGCTTTGCTTTTCGCAAAAAGCTCAAAACAGCTCTCTTTAATTAAATCTATCAACTAGCTTTGCTGCGAACTGTCTGTTTCCTCCATGAGTACTCTTTGCTGCTTGCGACCAATGCAACTCAGTTTTGTTTTTGCTGTTCTTTGTAACTAAGTTTTGACCTCTTTGTACTGCTACCTATGTAACTAAGTTGTTCACCCCCTTATGTAACCAGTGCCACGATCCTCCCGAGCTGTTGCACGCTTTACAAATCCGAATAAATAAATAAATATGCGTTTCCTCCAGTCCCTGTCATTCCTCACGTGATCGGGGGTTCAGAAAGTTTGGGAAACGCATGCTTTAATTGCCCCAGAATGGGCCAGAAGGACTTCGTACCCGGACCCTCTGGACATGTCCTTCTGCCCTCCAATATATCTCCCACTAAGAGAGTTTCTTTGCGCGTGAGAGGAGAGTTGGCTTTGCCATCCAGAGTTCAAGACTCTCAGCCTTCACACATGGTTTCTGAGAGGCTGAGATGTAAGGATTGGGACCTCACGGATGATTTAATGGAGATTTTGCTTTCAGCCAGAAGACCAGCAACAAAGTCCTTGTACCGCTGCCGTTGGAACAAATTCTGCAGCTGGTGCAAGTGCAAGAATGTAGACCCTTTACTATGAAAGACACCAGACCTACTGCACCTAGCCAATCTTCGGGCTCCAAGTTGGAACAATTAAGGGCTATTTGGCGGAGCTATCATATTTAAGCGCTCGTCAGAGGAATCTTCATATTTCAAGATCCCACTGGTGACACAATTTCTAAAGGGGCTCGCCAATGTGTTCCCCACCCCAAACTCCTTTCCAGGTTGGTACCTTAATCTGGTATTCATATTTCTTGTGTGTGCACCTTTTGAACCTCTACGTTCATGTCCATTAAGATTGCTAACATTTAAAACTATCCTCTTGGTGTCATTAACTTCAGCCCGTAGAGTGAGTGAATGTCAGGCACTATCAGCCAAGCCACCCTTTACTATTCCCCGAATGATGAGGTGGTTGAGGGCTAAGCCTTTGTTAGTCATTTCACATGTAGGAGAAAACATTGTATTGCCCACTTTCTATCCTCCACCTCACCCTCTCACCCTGGCAAAGAGGAGGAGACGTTACACAGATTGGATCCACATAGAGCTCTAAACTTCTGCATCTCTAGATTATCCAAACTTCGTATTGATGACCAGCTGTGACTAAACAGACCGTATCCAGATGGATCATTCTGTCAATTTCAGAATATTACAGGTTGGTGGGCAAGGATCATCCAGAAGGTTTAAGGGCCCATTCCACCAGGGGCATGGCTACCTCTACAGCTTTGCAAAGGGGTGTCCCGATCAAAAACATTTGTGAGGCAGCTAGGTTCACAAAGCATTACTACCTTGAGTCTTCCCCTGGTCAGGATGCAAGCCTTGAAAGCTTCTGTGGAGTGCTTCTGACGAGTGCTGTTAGTGCAGGGAGACTCTGCGCATTGGATTTCGCCTTCGATCTCCTGATAGCTATCATTTGAATACCTACAGCAACATCTCATGGTAAGACTCAATATAATTTGAATCTTTATTTGAAACCAGAATACCTTGTGAAAAGACTCTAAACTGCTGCTTTACTTATTTACAGCATGAGGCTGTGCCTCTTTTCCCCAGCCCACCTACAAAAACACAGGCACACGCGCTTCTGACGAGTGCTGAGCAGCTGACGGCACTCGTCACCCCCACTCCCATTCACTTCTCCTTTCCTGTCCCTTGCTAATCGCAGCCGGAATACTTGACATTCAAGCTTCTAAACATGGTAAGCTACAATTTGAAAACTGCCATGCCCGTGAATATGTCTAATTCTTTGAACGAACACACTCATCAAAAAAAGACAACGAGGAATGCCAAAACGACGACAATTAAAGACTCAAGATCACGTGATCGAAATCTATGTCTGCTGACATTAGAAAATTCTGGCCCCCCACGTGTGAAGACGCATCTTGAGACATGGCACGCTACCAAGCAAAAGAGTGACTTGACCAACAACAATCGCTATGCTCAGCACAGCAAAAACAACAGTCCTGCCATGTCTGCACCTAATTTGGCCACCACAAGCCGCTGCAACGCGCTGCCCACCCAAATATCAGATGAGGACTTACTGCTATGTCGCATGCAAAATAACTTGACTGCAAATGATTCAGTCAAAGCCACCAGCCCAAAAACGAATGACATAGCGACCGGAAACATTAAAAGGTAACCTTTGCATCCCCCAATCTGAATTACCAGCCAGAGAAGCTGATGAGACAAACCCTTGTGAAACCATTGACCCAGTCAATAAAAATGGTGATCAATTTTACAAGGAAAAACGGCATCAAACGCAAACAAGCACAATTCTGGAAACACATTTGCACCTATTGACAACAGAGACTTTAACATGTCTCCCCCGTAATGCACCATGCTTCTCCTAACCCAGATCTCAACTCTACGGTATCATCGGCTATGTCTTTTGTTAGGCCAACTCCCAGGCCCTCATTTGGCCTAAAGCACCTACCCATACCTGCTTAAGAGATATCTCTGGCTGCGATGAATAATGGAGTATTTTTACTTTCAAATCTATATGAACATATCAACGTAAAAACAGACCTTAATACAAATCTGCTAAATCAAATTGGCATACTTTGTATGTGCCCAACGTTGGCCAAACTAAATTTATTCGTAAAGTCCTCCGTCATGGATGAATGGGCGGAAGGCGCTAAGATTCTTGGTGGAGATTTCAATCTCATTCCAGACCCCCGACTGTATTGGTGATCCGCCAGAGGGGTGGGGCCGAAAGCACCCACAAGGGATAACCTAGCTATGAGGGACCTACTACGAGAATACTACTGGGTAGACGTATGAAAATGCTGGCAAACTCCAGGGGGTTACACGTTCTTTACCCCCCCAGCCCCTCCCCCCCTCATCAAACCTATACCAGAATTGACCTACTATTGATATCGGAGGAAGGGGGGGGGGAGAGGTTGGTAGCCCTATGGTTGAATCGGTGACCTGGTCGGACCATGAACTTCTAGTAACGAATGGCGACTGCAAGACCCCCCAAAGTCATACAGGTGGTGCTGTAATGACACCCTCATGAGGGACCAGGTGTTTATGGAATTCAAACGGAAAGAAATGGAAGCCTTTTTTGTAACAAATGACACAGGGGAGGTCCCAATGGCCATAGTCTGGGAGGCAGCAAAGGCCACGTTCAGTGGTCTCCTTATTGCAAAAGGTTCAAGTCAAAAAAGGGAGAGAGCTGTAATAGAATCTTAACTTCGTGAGGAACTACGGGCTATGAGGGCACAGCTCACTGACTGCAACGTAGACCGTGAAAAACTCCTGGGCGAAATGAGAGACAAACGACAGGCCCTGCACACAATCCTAATTGGTGAGGTGGTTAAGAAAATGAGATGCACAAAACAGCGATATTATGAAAAGGGAGATAAGGTGTGAACACTCTTGGCCCATAGGTTGAGAGGAAGTAGAGCTAGTAGGTGGATAGAGAGGGTCAGAGATGGGGTGGGTAAAATCCAGACCACAACCAAGCACATAGCCAAATCCTTTGCAAGCTTCTACAAGGAGCTTTATGCCACACAAGAGGATGAATCACTAATGATATTCAGTGATATCTTGAGGACCACCCCCTACCTAAACTTACGGATTTGGAGAGGGAAGCTCTGGAAAGAGAAATGACTGGGGAAGAGGTGGAGGGGGCCATTAAAAAACTGAAAGTAGGCCAGACCGCTGGAGGGGACGGTTACACAGCCGATTTTTACAAACAATAGCAATCGGTGCTGATAGAACCGCTGGCCAAACTCTTTACCCAAATTAGAACCTCGGAAACCATCCCACCGACATTCCTGCAGGCCATGATCACAGTAACTCCAAAGCCCAGTAAAGATCCGGTGGTTCATATAGACCTATCTCGCTCCTGAACACGGACACGAATATCTTTGCCAGGATCTTGGCGACACGCCTAGAAAAATGCCTTCCCAGATTGATCCACCCCGACCAGGTTGGTTTTGTGTTGAACAGACAGGGGGCCATTAGTATGCGCAAAACCCTGCATATATTGAGCTCAAAAGGAGTTAGAAAGGAGGGTGCTCTTCTCCTGTCCCTAGATGCGGAAAAGGCGTTCGACAGGGTAAGCTGGGCCTTCATGGAGGGGGTTCTATCATCCCTGGGGAATGGGACCTAAATGGCGTGGCTGGATGTCGGCTCTCTACTCTCACCCCTCAGCAAAAGTGGTAGTCAACAGGAGCGAATCTGACGCCCTTCCATTGGGAAGGGGTACAAGACAGGGGTGGCCACTATTCCCCCCCCCCCATATACGCTTTAGTGATGTAACCCTGGGCCATAGCTATCAGAGGAAACAACAAGATCCAGGGCATTAAAATGGGGGATGCCGACCATAAAATAACCCTCTTCGCCGATGATGTCTTATTATATCTCTCTAACCCATCCCATCAGTTCCTGAGGTGCTACATAGCCTAGTGCAATACGGGGCCCTTGCAGGCTATAAAATAAACCTAGACAAATCAGTCGCATTCCCAACAGGCCAAATTAAAGACGTAGAGAAGCGATACATTGAAGACCTCCCATTCTGTAAACAACCCGAGGGGTTCTGTCAACTGGGGATCCAGATACCATCAGACCTGGCAGACCTCTTTAAAGCAAACTACCCTCCCACCCCCCTCTGGTCAGCGATCAAACGAGACCTTGAGCGTTGGACAAAACCCGGCCTCTCATGTTTGGCACGCCTTAATTCCATAAAGATGGTGATCCTCCCTAAATTCCTATATTTGTTTCAAATGCTGCCAACCCAGATACCAAAGCCCTTCCTCCTGTAGGTCAAGCGGGCTCTTCTCCGCTACCTCTGGGTGGGAAAATACCATAGAATTGCCTATGACACCTTAATAAGGCCCAAGGATGAGGGTGGAGTTAACCTACCGGACTTGGACACATACTATAAGGCATCACAGTTGCGAATCCTGGTGGACCACTTGGTGATGGGCCCGAAGAAGCAGTGGGTGGGCCTGGACAACTTGCTTTTCGAGACGAGTGGTTGTGGGTTCCTAGGGCAAGTATCCTGAGAAGAGTTTTGAACCATCCAGTACTGGGAGTGTTATGGTCTATATGGAGGGAGGAGGGCTACCTCAGGTGGCTCACGACATGGCCCTCACCACTGAGCTGCATTTGGGCTTCTCCACTCTGGGAAGGGATCAACGAAGCACTGGCCTTCCAACAATGGTACGAGGCAGGTCTCTGTAGAGCCGGACAACTCTGGACAGAAGGGGAGTTTATGTCGCTGGGAAATTTGAAGGACGCCTTGGGCCTCCCCAATCTTTGCCCTTTTAGATACTTGCAACTCAAGGGGGCCCTTACTGAGAGCAGATGGGGGGGGATACTCTTAGGCGAGACTTAACAGACTTTGTGAACTTTCTTATCACACACAAGGGGACCAAAGGGGTGATATCACGGCTCTACAGCTTTTTGCTGTTCTCCACCCCATGGGACCCCCCCATCCTCCCAAGTACAATGGGGAAAAAGACCTAGGCACACCCATAACCGAAAGGAGATGGACCAAGATATGTAGATGGGCCAATCGCTCCACAGCTGCGCCCCAATACCGCCATCAGGCCCTCAAACTGATCCACAGGTGAAACTACCCCTGCAGAGGATAGCCGGGATGAGAAGGGGCTATGACCCACACTGCTGGAAATGTCATACTGAAAAAGCGAACTATATACACATGTGGTGGAAGTGTCATGTGGTACAAACCTATTGGAACGAGGTCCTGTCCTGGATTAAGGAGGTAGATGGAATGGAAAGGACCCTGTCCCCCTGGCTAATGTTGTTCAGCATTGAGGTGGAGGGGGGTCCAAAGGTAAAACACGACCACATGCTACACGTGATGCTTGTTGCGGCTAGGTGCTGTTGGGCCCAAAAATGGAAATTACCCCAACACCCGGGGGAGGGAGAGTGGGTCTCTAAAATACAGGCAATCTATGACATGGAATTTTTAACCCATCTGATTGACAAATCTAGGTCCAATATTGAGGGCCTATGGCTTCCCTTTGATAAATATGGGAGAACAGTATAAGGCGCAAGAAACATTTTGGACGGACTCTTTGGACTCGAACATTGCTGTCTGGGTAATTCACCCCCCCCTAATATGAAGGGATAAGCTGATGCGGGAGATGTCGATGCTAGGTCATGGCCCTTGCTTCTTGAGCGACCCCTACCTTATACCTGCGATGTGTCTTTGCGATATAATGTGTTGGACCCTGCTGTTATCACTATTTACTGATCCATGGTGTGGGAAAGGGAGAGGGGAGAGAGTGGGAGGAGGGGGGAGTGGGAGGTAGGGGGGGGGGGTGATAAAAAGTTGTGATTGTCCAGGTTTACTCATCCTGCTGGTTGCATCATCGGATTGTTTGTTATAATCACAAAACTTTAATAAAAATCGAATTTTCAAAAAAAATAAAATTCCCACTCAATATGATCAAATATTTGCAGAATTAAACCAACAAAATCTAAGATTACAGGAAATCTGTCAACAGTTTGCTAGAGAAAAAGTGCCTGAAATATATAACGCGGAACTCACCAAATACTATCAAATGCGAAATTGACAACTATGCAAACTTAACATAAGAACCAAAAGGTAATGATCCACTGGAACCCATGATTCAACCGAAAGCGGCTATTACCTCATCTCCACACCAGAGCGAAAAAGAGGAAACGGACCATAACAGAGAATCTATATTACCTGATGCGGAAATAACCACGAACCAACCATCCACGCTCCAGGACTCTGTTTTCAAAGTCTTCTTAAATTCAAAAAGCAAGAGGAATCCCAAATGAAAAAAAGCAAATCCAGAGAAAAATACTAAACAAAAGAGAACCAAAAACCTAACGGCTACAAAAAAACACCAATATTACAGCTGAAAAATTCATAAACGGATTGACCACTCCACCAACACAAAAACCAACTAATGCACACAACAAATCTCGCCAGCCCTTAAAAAATCACGGAGAAGAAACACATGCGATAAATAAGCAGGCAACAAACAAAGATGTAATTCCAAAATATGTCAAACACAGGAGGAAATGGAAAATGAAATTATGAACTTTTTGACATATTCTATAACATCACTTCCTGAAGAAAATGTCAAAGATGTATCCATGCAGGATATATCCTTGGACATATTGACAGCGCTTTCAAGGGATCATGACAATGAAGATACACACTTTCAAACTCTTGAACAGAGATGATCCGCCCTTCATAAATAATTTTCAACAGAGGAAAATAACCTTCTACCTAAAAGCGATCATAACAAAAATGCGAGCAGAAGGTATCCTGTGAAGCCTCATAACTTGGAGATCACATCTTGAAAGCATCAGACAACATAATTGTAACCATGTCTGAAAGAGAAAGGGGAGACCCATACCCGAATCATGCCACTTTATTAGCCCTATCCGGAACCAACCCCAACCTCGAACAAATAAGATCAGAAGACATTGAAGCCCTATACATGATGAAAATTAAAAGAATGAATTTGGCGGCAATGTCAATTTCATCGTGAAGCAACTGATCTGGAAGGAAAAGCTCTCCAAGAATGGCTTCGACCTCTCTGTTATAAAAACAGTGAAAATGACGCACAAAAACACGCACGTAAACCCCCACTTGAGGATCTCAACGAAAAACTCAAATATCTACTCATCAAATGCAAAGATTCTATGTCTATTTTGAAGATTAAACCAAAAGACAAAGCGAATCCAAATGGTCATGGCTGCAACAAGCTATAAAAACAAAGGCAAAACATCAGAATGATTGATGCCCAATCAATGGTAACTGCAAAAACTGGAGAATAGCGATATAGAATACTAGGGGCTTCACCCACCTCATGAAACCTATCAAAACTCACCTTCTAGGCACATATGATTTGATAATACTTCAGGAAACCTGGATATGCATGCGACCGACATGGCCTAATTACCAAGTCTGCTGGATTCCGGCAATAAAACAAACTAAAGGAAGACCCGTGGCTGGCTTCCTGGTGGCTCTGAAACTAAACGCACTAGGAACACTAATTCCATGGCTGTCGCCCCACCCATGCATCCAGATGATAAAATTAGAATTAAAGACTGCAAACACCCCTTAGCCCCATGCACAGCAATAATGAACATCTACTGAAACCCGGGCATGCTAACTGAAGAGGACTTTTTCCACCACATAAAAAGTTGTCTAGACATGATTACAGAGGGATCCACAATCCAAACGACAATCATAGCGGGCGATCTGAACACAAGATGCATATCGCAAGCTGATAAGGCGATTGCTCCCGAAGCCAAAAAGATGACCACATTTCATGACCAACAGGAACTTAATTAGGCTCAATGGAAATATAGAAGGTGACATCCCTCCATGTGCGACATGGAAAAGAAATGAATCATGTGCCATTCACGATTATGTGTACATATCAAACAATAATATAAACCTTGTCAAAAACTTCACTATCATTGAAACTGAGGAACGCGACCACAACATCCTGGAAATGACATGCATGCCTCCTCCTCAAGACCACAGAGGATATTATAAACCGACCATACAACTTAACGAGGTCAGAAATAGAATCAAATGGTCGACACAGACTCGAAACATTCCTGTGCAGAATAACAAACACCTGCCCCAAGAGAGGGATACAAGATGTCACATGACCTATTCACAGATAACTTATCTATCTTCACTGAAACATACCATTCGTCCGACATTCATAACAGCGCACACTTATGATCCTATTATCAAAATAGAAAAAGCCAGCTAAGACGAGACTTAAAGAACATAAAAGTTAATTCGATCATGGAATATTAAAAAAAAGGTCTCTATACGCACTAAATACAAAAACGTTTTAATTCAACACAAACACCCAAAGAGAAAATGAAGAAATGCTCCAATACCTAACGACAAAATCAAGAGCACACATATATGCAGCCTACTTAAAAATGGGGCTAAAACCAGAACATCATCTCGCCTACTGAATACCATAAGTGAACCTGAATAGACAGCGCACTTGACTACATGACAATACAGCACTCACCACCCCCAATTCTCTGTGCAAAAACCATCATGATGAACTTTCCATCGATATAGTAGACATAGTAGACATACTTCCTCAAATCAAAAAATTAAGCACATTGAGAGCAGTGGGGCCGGATGATTTGATAGGTTTGATAAAAACCCGCTTAATACCCAGAGGTTTCTAAGCGTGGATCCGGGGATCGAACCTTTGGTACTCTGCATCGTCTTGTTTCTAAGGCGAACACGTTGACGCTGAGCTATCCTCCCGAGATAGATGGAATCTGAAATGCCACCATCAAAGCACATCCTGATTTATGGTCCCAAATAATATTGCTGGCAATATATAAAAATATAGATGGAACAGGCGCCATACCAACATCCTGGAGACAGTCCATACTCATCCCGATATACAAAATAGGAGACTGATGGAAGCCATCAAACTATCGCCCTTTAGCTCTACTAAATACCACTGGCAAAATATACGCAAGGCTATTGTTAAGAGATCTGACGGGCAGTATGAAGGAAAATAACTTGCTGAACCCACACCAAGCAGGATTCATCAGCAGAATAGGTACTGCCCCAAGGCTATTGATCATTTCCACACTAAAAAAAAAAGCCATAAATGCGAGATAGTGATTGTTTTTTCATTATTGACTTCAGGCAAGCCTTTGACTCAGTTTCAAGATCTATATTATGGAGGAAAATCGAAACCGCAAAATGCCCCCCTTAGATACTAAACTTACTACAACAATTCTACAGTGACCATCCGCATCAAATTAAATAACGAGGGACTTCTTTCTAAGCCCATCAAAACATTCTGCCGACTAAAACAAGGTTGCACACTTGCATATAGATTATTCAACTTCTACATAAGCGATATCACCGTTAGGAATTTTTCACCGAAACTGACTAAACAAGAGATACCCTGCCGCCTGTATGCTGATGACCTCATTCTACTGGATCCAACTCCTATTGGCCTCCAAAGATTACTCAGTGTGCTTGAGAAGTATGCGTCACAGAATGAACTGAAGATGAACATCCTCAAATCCAACATACTAAAAATTGAAACCATAAATAAAATAAAAAAATGCAAGTTTCAAATGGAGCCTCGACAATACACCCCTACCAATAGTACAGGAATACGAATGTTTGAGAGTGAACGTAAACCGCTAAACAGATGTTCCGTACAAACTAGAAATTAAACTGAAAATGACAACATTACGATCCTAGGCTTCACTGGTTCATTGCAAGTATGGAAGATTCTCTTGCCAGCCAGTTCTCACTTTCTACAAACAAAGTCATCCCTGCCTTAACTCACGGAGCACAATCTAAATTCAAAGTGAATCAGCCAAAGTGGGTCTATTTTAGAAGGCTACTATTACCTAAAAGCTTTCCAATCCCCATCATAAGATAAGAACTAGGGCCTATCTCTCTAAAGGCAATCGTAGAATGGAATTAATTAGCCCTTTATAGACGGTCCCTAATGAAAGAAGAATACAAAAACACCATTGTATCTTGCCTGGCACTAGCTCTTGAAGATTGCCATAACAGCAAGTTTAAACATGTGGATTAACGCATGTACCGAAAGCAAGCATAGATAAACAAACTTTGATATTGAGGGGCCAAGCTAAAAATCTGGCTCAATGATTGGTTGGAAACTGAAAACTTATGCAAGAAATGCAACATATACAATCATGGAATCTTCTCTCCGAAACGATTCAATCAGATACCAAAATATCTACAAAAATTCCCCAACGCAGAATACAGATCGCAGATTATGAGGTTGCATTTCAATTTACAGCCGACGAGAACTTTAACTGTAGAAATCACCAAAGCAACAAAACATCAGTGTTTAGATTGTGCGATAATACAACAGAGGAAGAAACATTTGGAGCATCTTATGACACAATGTACAGAGCTAAGGAAAGAAAATGTTCACAAGCACTTCTTAACCCTCAAAACTCTAACCCCGGATTCAATGTGACAATGATTCTGAGTGCTCACTATGTGTCTCTAAGCATAGCGACAATTAATTTTCTTTTAAAATTGCGACTTGATCAAACTTCTTGTCCCTCTACCATCCCATCCACAAACCATTGTACTCTTGCCAGTCCACATCTCTCTCCCTGCTTGACCAGTGTCCTCAATTGTATCCCCCACCATCCATTCCATTTCCTACCTTTTTACCTGGATTTCCTCTGTCTTTCCCACCAATAAGTCTTCTCGCTCTGTCCTCTTCAAGCAGTGCTCTCTCCATTCACCAGGTAACTGGAGGTAAACATAAAGGAGTAGCTCACCAACTGGTTGATGTTGCATGTGGTTGGGTGCTGGTGGCCTTGAAAAGCTTATAACGAATGGAGGATACCTAGGGCTCAAACAGTATAGCGAGCTTACCGCTCAACTGCGGCACAGACCACTGTACTGGAAAGGCCATCTACTACTTTGGTGCCCGTGTGCTCCACCTTGGAATCGGTCAGACAAGTGGCCCCTCCCATATCCAGCCCTTCAGATAGGCATGTGTGGAAAACCCTTCTATAGGAGCTTGAGCTTTGGGGAGAGCCCTATATGTGTTAACAGACTTGTGCACTTCCTTGATCAATTGACCCCCAAACAGGAGGCCATCGGTCTCCGTATCAGTTCTTGAAGATGTAAGCTTTCCTAAATTGAAATACATTTTCAGAAGCAATGCCCCTGTGCCGTTCTGCCAACATGGCGCTGTTCGAGTTGCCAAGCATGCACACCTCTGCTGGCTAGTTAGCTAGCACAAGCTGCTCAACTCAATTTTTTTTAAATGCCAGTGGACCTGTGAGATTATAGAAGTTTATCCTGGCAGAATTGCCATGTGTTGTTTGTTCTCTTTCTTCTCCCTTTTGACCTTTCAGGACTAATACTGTGATGCAAGGATCCATACCTCGAGTGGCCATGAATGTGCCTGTCTAGATGGATCTGGGGCGCACTTCCTTCATTAACGCTCTTGCCTCGTTTAGGGGTTTCCCGAACTATAAAACCACATAGTCCACCACACAAGGTGATGAAGTCCATGCAAAGCACGGATGCTCAATGCAGTCCGGTTGGAACATCACCAGAGGATACTGTCCCCATGCAAGACCTGTTGAGATCCGCTTAGCTGTATTTGAATTTCCTTGCTCGGGGATGAGCTTGAGTAAAGTAGGAGCTCCATTGGAAACGTGAATAGTGCAGAGCCACTGTTCTTCATGGAGACCAGTCTATGATGCACATGCATTCAGTGAGTGACACGTTTTTATTTAAAAAAAAAGTGCAAGCGTTTGTTTAAACATCAAGTGCAATGCGCTGTCTTGGTAAACTGGGATTGCCTGGGAGAGATATTACAACTGGTAGTCTGCTGCTCCCCCTGCTCGTAATCGGTGGTCTAGCACTAAATGCACAGCCTAAAGTAATGTATTTAGGAAAAATGACAGCCAAATGTAAACTCATGGATTTGGTGTGGAGAATTCATGGTATGCAGGACAAGATGGAGTGTAAGTTGGGGAGAGAAGGTTATCGTAGCAAGGCATCTCAATATTGATGAGCATTGTGAAGTGGCTGCAAAATGAAACCCAAGGAATATTAAAGGTGTTTAGGAAGGTGGACAGTGTCTTTACTGCTCCAGAAGGTTAAGAAGACACAGGTTGTGCCTGTTTGGTCTCTTATTGAAATTCAGTATTCAGCTTGGAATGGTTTCCGCACGGAACTGGCATTGAAAACCTTTAATTTCTTTTTGTTGCTTGTATATTTCTCTTATGACTGTTGACTGTTTAGATAAGGTATTCAAACAGACCTCCTCATGCCCATACATTCTTTGTTTGCACATTTCCTGATCGTTAATATTTTAATTCTTATTATCTCCATCTCTTTTATTTTAGGTTGTCAAGCCACACGCTCCTCTAATGAAGTTCCCAGACAGAAAAGGCAGTCCGAGACCTGATGGTGTGTCCTTTTTAAAAAAAATTATAGCACTGATGGCACATCATAATCCTCTGTAGCCATGCCTTTGGCAACTAAATTGTAGCGTGAGAACACCTTTCATGCCAATGTGTATTTTATTTTATCTAAATAACTTCAACTAAGATAATTAATACAAGACTCTGAACAAATTAAGTATTTCGTATTTCCTTAATACAAAGTCCAATTGCACTATAAATAAACCTTAACTCGCATTGTGCGCTACTTTAAATCCATGCGTTCAGCATGGATTTTGACCTACATCGGATTTCATAATATTTAAAGTGAGACTGGTGGAGGTATAGGAGTAGTAAGTTAAACATTTAACTTTCATAGTGTGGACTTTTTGTTAGGGGAATACTTCTTTTGGACGGAGTGTTTGTATTTTAAATTCTCAACACCCATAGACCAATTTTTTACAGGTAGTCATCTACTCCTGTAAAATGTTGTTTTTCTTACACTACCTTTTTATCTATTTTTGTATATGGCTATTGTGCTGAATTTTATTTCACTCTTTTTACTTTGACCATGTTATTCTGAGTGTATTGTTGGTCATGGTATGCTCCTGTGGTGGGATTGTGTGCAGTGACTGTTGTGTATATGGCCATTGTGTTGCAAGAAGGTTACTCTAAGCCTATAGTATTGTTGTTCATGGTGTGGGTTTGCATACGGTCCAGTTGTGTATGTTGATGTGCTGATTAATATTGCGTGCATGTTGTTGGTCATGATGTTGGCTTGTATGAAGGGCCTGAGGCTTATGGTTACTGTGTTGATTATTGTTTTGCACTATGTTTAAGTTGCATGCCTGATCTTACTGGTGTGGTCGCTACAGGCGCCAGAGTCTACCAGAAGCCATGTGATTCTGGCCCTTGGGGTTTCTAAGGGATCCTGCCCACACTTCCCAACCATGCCACACATTAGAGGCAGGTTCTCGTATTGCCGCCTTAGAAGCACCTGTCCCTTTAAGGCAACATATTATGGGGATAGAGCCAGTAGCGCTTGCACTTCTGACTCTCCTTCACACGGTTCAGAATTCACAAGAACAAGCTTCTATTCTCCTGTGTAAAGTGTCTAACCTTTACGATAAATTCACGACTGCGAGAACTATATATGATTATGTATATGTCTTATAAAAGAAGTTACCGAACAGACATTGCCTGCATCTGGGCATAGATAAAAGGGAGACATAAAATATTTTGGGGTATGCTAATACACAAAGTAAGACAAAGAAAAAACAATTATTTTAAAAGGATGTTTTCCAGGTTTTTCCAGAAAGTCATCTGGGAGTTCAGAGAACAAAGCTGTTGCAGAGGTTATTCCAAAGGCACAGGCCCAAAACCGTCCGTTTCACCTGGTATAACCACGTGATGGAAGAATATGTAATGAACAGTAATTGGTACACCAGAGGGTGTCTGCTGTAAGATATGGTTTGATTTTCTTTTTTTCTTCCAGTCAGAGATACTTAGGTGGCAGTCCATGGATACATTTAAAGACCATGCTCAAAATGTTAAGGTTATCCATTGGGAAATGGGTAGCCAATGCAAAGAACATTTGGCAAAAGAAACTGGATAGAGGTCATGGGTACTTTACAAATGAGCCCTACTCCCATATTTTGAGTAGTTTATAAGCAGCTCAACAGATAACTCGGCAGTCGGGTATACAGGGCAGTGGCATAATCAAGTCAGGAGTTTACTATGGTGTCCACTACCATTGCATGAGTAAAATGCATAAGGCAAGGAATAGTACGCCACTGCTTGAGTACACTGTAAAAGGAGGATCTGACAACATCATTCACTTGGTTAGTTAATTTCAGGTTCTCAGATGACTCCTAGGTTCTCAATCTTCATTGCAAAATTGGTAGGCTGGTCAAACATAATAAGCGTTACAGGGCGTCTCACTGGTTCTTTAATGAAGTTCCAAGGGCATGGTCTGTCTCCAATGAAATTAGTTGAAGTTTATTATTACTCAACCAAAGTTTATCCTCCAGGACAGGACTAAAGATGGGAGAAATTCTCCTCGGGAACAGAGACTTTAAACAGTTCCAGATAATCTGCATAGAAATGAAAATGAATATGAAAAATATGAATGATGGACAACAGGGGGAAAACCATTGATGTCGAATAGAACCCTGCTTGTGATAAAAAAAGAGGCTGAAGTAAATGGGCCGATATTAGCAACTTCTACCTGTTGGAGAGGAAGCTTTGAAATCAGTACAATGTGGATCTTGAAATACCTGATAAAGTTGAAAGTCGGGATGAAAGGATAGGGTGGTCCACAGTATCAACGGTAGATGATAAGTCTAACATAACCAACAGTGACAAATGGCACTGATCCGAGTTAAGTAATGGGTAACCCCATACTGAGACCTGGTCAGTTTCCTTCTCATGTCCCGGATGTAACCCAGATTGCAGGGGCATAGGAGCTGGTTGTTCTCAATAAAGGCAGCTAATTGTTGAGTCACCACCTTTTCTAGGATCTTGGTGATCCAAGGAAGCCCTGCAGTAGGTTGATGGCAATAAGGGTGGTTTTTTTAGCCCTTGGGGATATTCCTTGTGGGAGGGACAAGTTGACTAAATGGTTAATCCATTTGATCAAACTTAAAGAATGCAGTTGTGCTACAAGGGCAGGAACTACTTCAGAGGTAAATAGTAGATCTCAATAAACTGAGACACAATCGTAACCCAAACAATTTAGCTTCTACCAACTCCGTTCTTGCTGTTGTATAGATTAGTAGCTTGGTGGTGTCCCGTTCCTTCATCAACAGTAATTACTTAGTGGTACTTCACTATGAAGTAAACCCCTTGCAATGTCATTAAAAAATATGGGTAATTAAGGGTTAAGGAGTAAAAAAGGGGTTGGGGAGGGTTTTAGGTAGGGGTAGTAATGAGGCAGAAGTGTGGAGCATGGTGGTCGTGGACCCCCTCCACACCCCAAATAAAAAATGCTATGAAAAAGCCACAAAGTAATTACTTTCGATAGAATGACATGGAACCGCAAGAACTACACCTTGCATACTACACCTTTTTGTCACAAGACAACTTGCCACAACCACCCAACAAGGCTGACCATACTCTGAGATGGCACCCACTGGCTAAAGAAAGAAGACCAACCCATCATGAGATCCTTGCAGCTCACCTAACTGATTGCATCGCATAAAAATAGTTAAGGGAGTCCCCCACATTGCTTGCCACTTGCTATATGGTATTTTCTGTAAATAAAACCTAATCGGGGTCTGCTCTCCAGACCACGACCATGGGAGACCACCTATCCATTCTTTCAAAATCTTCAGAGGCACAACCGTTTGTGGACCCATTGGACTCACGACCTTGACCAGACCCTGTAATAAATGCGAATCACCACTTAAGGCCAACAAACAGTTCATTACACTGTGGTGAACCATGGGATTACATGACTTCTCCCCTTGGGGAATAGGGGAGCCCTTCCCTGTGAGGCTAGGGAGGTGAGGCCGATACCTGATTTTCCCCCTTAGGGGTTTGGGAGGTAGAGAGCGTGAGGACCTCACAGGGAGGAACTTCCCTCATGGGGATGCTGACTCAAGTTCCACGGTGGAACTCCCTAACTCTCGTACCTTTTTAGTCCTGTAAGAAAAGCCTCTGACAGTATCACTGTATGTCATTGTGACACTCCACCCTTTCTTCTATAAGACCCAATTCATTGTTTAAACTACTCTTTCATGTGACTTCCAAAGTACAGATAAAAAGTGGCCCAAGGAGACCTGAAGAGTGCATAATCGATACAGACAAGGGACTTTGACATTGCGCTGGGGAGGACCCAGCTACTGACCATAAACACAAACCCAAGACTGCCTGAAAGGGAACCAAGGAATCCAGAGAGAAGCCAGCATGAAGACACACCTGCCCAGGAAGTTCAAACCCAGCAACCAAGACGCCAGATGGAGAAGCAAGTCCTTGGTCAAGATGATGTGGCTGGAAGGTCAGAGGAAGCCTCAGGAGCTAGAAGGGGGCCTGACCAATAGAGGAGTGATAATCTGGTTGATGGTGGCATGACCTCAGTGAGTTGGACTGGTTGGTCCCTTAACAACATTGATACCAGTGAACCGGAGGCGAGGTAGGGAGAAGCCAAGAAAGGGCGTTGACGAACGCAGAAAAGCAGTCCCAGCGTCCCAGGAAGAACCAGCAACATGGTCCATGGAAGAAAGAGCTAACTGGAGCACAGTAGACCGTGTAGGGGCTTGGTAGAGAGTAACACATTCATCAGGAGTGATCTCCCTTGTGCCGGTAATTCTTGCAAAGCTAATCAAAGCATTGGGAGTAATCTCCCTCATCACAGCGGTTGGAGGAGAAATGCCAGGAGTGACCTCGTCGATGAGAAGTGCATCAGTTGTGATCTCCCTCATCTCAGTAATTGTTGTAAAGCTGTTCCAAGCATCGGGAGGGCTCCCCCTCGTCTCAGTAACTGTTGTGAAGATAAAGCCTCCGCAGTAATCTCCCTTGTCTCATCAACTGTGGCAAAGTCAACCAAAGTGAAGAGTAAACCTTGGGAGTGATCTCCTGCATCTCGGTACCTGTAACAAAGTTTGTCAAAGTGTCATTGCACCCCAGAAACTAGAAGGTTGTGGAACATTTAAAGTAAGCCGGAGAGAAGCCTGGATAGAAGCTCAAGGCTTAATAAGAACTTTTACGAGACATCCAAGCAAGCCAGAAGCTGGGAGACATTCTCCTGGTTATATTACAGTTTAACTCAAAAGCCAGAACAGAAGCCTGTAACAAAGTGCAAGGTTTAATAAGAAGTTGATTCAGAAACTAGGGCAACAGTTGCCAAATATATTATCAAGACATTTAACCATTGGTCCAGTGGGAGGGAGTAATCCTGCTGGCTTTCTATATCCCTGTTGAACATGAACTCTTAGTTAAGACTCTTTAAACGCAATCACCAAGGTAGATACCAATGAACCAGGAAAAGTGAGTCATTCTTCTGGTGTTCTTTGTTGTTTGTGTACATAGTGGTAGGGCTAGAGTTAGGTCGTGTTTGACAGAGGACAGGATGCTTTCATTTGGACAATTGCACTGATGACAAGCATCCAAGTTTTCCTTAGTGGTGTATAGGGATAGTTAAGAATAGGGATAGTTAGGACTGTTTGCTTATTGTTTAATAAAAAAGCATTTATGCCATGACACTCTTTGATCCGACTCCTTTCTCCAGCACGCCACAACTGGTCCCACCAACAAATACACAGGATCTGTATCTCCTTAACTTTTGTAAGTGTGTTAACCGTGCCCTGGATGCCATTGCGTTGAAAACTCAGAAGAAGAAACTGATTAAATGGTTCACTCACAAAATAAACTGCACAAAGAAAGAAAATCGGAAACTGGAGGGAACAAAAACTTGCAATCAGTCAAGTTTGCCTACCATCAACAGTTAAGTTTCTAAATGCTAGAAATCATCCAAGCCAAGAAAAAGCATTACTCCCTTTATTTGGAATCGGTACAAAACGGCCAATAGAAGATGTTCAAGCTCATGTTTGAATTTAAAGACCTGACACGCTGCAACACATCTCCAATTCCGACAACAGCTTTGTGACCACATTGCTGCGCATTTCAGCAAAAAGATCCTACAAATCAATGAACACCTGTATAGGGGAAGAACTAGCACTCTTCGTACCCTGCCAGTGAGATGTCCCCTTCAACACCAAACACTCCTTCTAATCACATTCCAAACCTTCTCCTTACAAAATGTACTCTCTACCATAGACTGCTGCATCCCAGCAGTATCCCTTGAAGAGCTGTGCCCGCTAACTTCTACAAAACCATTGCAATGCATCCAGAACTGATGCCAGTGAAGGTCTCCTTCATCACTCTTCAATCTTGCAACATGTGTTACTTTTTGTTTTCTTTCAAACATCACCTTATCTAATCTTTACACTCTGATATCAAACTTGACTTTCATATTGAAAACATTTGAAAAAGAAATCCTTTAATTTGTAAGAAACCTGTGTGGCACTTGCCTCACGTTGATTTTCATAACTCTGCCTTGTATATTTTCAGATCCTCCTTCCACCACTTTCAGCAGTGGTGTCTGTCCTACCCAGGGGACAGAAAATATGTCTATCTTTCAGAGCCACTCTGATATAATTTATTGCTCAGCTTAAATCTCTATGGGTATTTTTTGGGGATGTAATACATAGTTACCGCTCATGGGCTGCCAATGAGCATCTACACAGCATGTATTCTTTCTCAACTCGCAACAATTTGCTCCTAGGTTTTGGAAGTGGTTACTTACCTTTTAACAATAAGAGGTAAGACTGCAACCTTGATGTCCTTTCCAACCATGCAATTGCCGCAGATTCTTTGCTCCTCCCACATGGGCACTGTTATTTTTGTTTTATGGTACCTTTGATGGTGCCACCTCCTGGAGAGCGGGGGTCATAAGACCTGGGGGAGCTCCATTTCTTCCTTGTCCACTTGATCAAACACCTATTGCAATTCACACTTTGCCGCTGATTCTTCCGTGTGCTGTTATAGAACACCCATTAATACTGCAAAATAAACAAACTGCATTTTTTTCTTATCTTGCTACCTCCTGTTCCTGCAATCCCATTCACACAGTGAAGTGTTTTACCTACAGGTAGTGATCTCTGTCTCCTGCAACTCAATGAAAATGCATACATGTTGTGCAAAAACACGCACTTTGGTTAAATCATTGGCCAAAGCATTAATTCAATCAGACCATGGCACTATGTCCTGATGATACGACCAAACCCAAGTTTCACTGCATGCCACACTATTTCACGTTGCGTTTGTGTTCCTTAACCACATACAAAATCTGATTTAAAAGTTGGCTATTGACATAATGCTCCTTTTAAAAAGTACAATGCATAAAGCACATTTATTCTCAAGAGACCAGCCCCTATTTCCCATGTGGTACAATAATCCTAATTAAACTGTGTGACAAGATCACCAATACCGTCAAATGATATGCAAACAGTGACTTTAACAGACAAACGAAGAGTGAGAAAAATTGAGTAAATATATAGTCTTCTGATACAAAGTTAATCCTCTCAAATGAACTATACTCTATTTTCTCATTTGCTATCTACTCTAACCCCTCAGCATGCTTCAACTGTCTTTCTATGCTTCCGCTGACCTTTCACCAAAACATACTTAAACGTTCTTCATTCATAAATTTATCCTCTCAATGCATCATGCAAATTTGCAAACATTGTGTAAAAAATAACATACAGGAAAGAGGGACATTATAATATCAATCAAAAAATAGCAGCTTAATCTTCTTTGTGGTTTTATTTTGACATTTGGAACCTCTCAACAAGGGTCTGTGATGACGTGTGTGTACTTGCATGCAAAGAAATATTGAATCCTACACTTCCCTTACACATAAGACGCATCCTTTAAAACACAAAATTGCTCCACGAACAGAGATAGTTTTGTTAGTCTTTACATCACTAGCCAATCCTCACAATATTTTCAGTGCCCCGAAGAGGATTGGATACTTTCCCCCATGCTCCCTGCCTCCCATAACCACAAAAGCGGAATAGGACACGACCGTCCAGCCTCGTTTGGCACAGTTGCCTGAATTGGACTAGACAGGCCACCACGAGGCAGCTAATGGGGCGAGGTTTGTGGATTGGAAGGGGGTATTAGGGAAACCAGAAAGAGGTTTAGGAAACAAGAGTGGATAGGTATGGGGTGGTTCTTGGGTCACAAACCTCGCTTCTTGTATATGCAAAAGATCCAATATGTGGTTTTACCCCTTTGAGTTGCACTAATTGCAGTACATGTATATATGCCACACATATCCTGATATAATATCACAAACATGTAAACACATCGGCCTATGCTGCTTAAGCAAACATGTAAGCATACATATCAGAAGAGGGGAGGCGAGCAATTCAACTTAGCAAGCAGTCTTCTGCAATACTCAATACATGTGACAAACAAAACATGGCACAAGCGTTTTCTTTTGAGCAATTCATAAGTTGGTTGTTTTTCCTCTTTGATTGTCTCTTTAGTTTTAACACCACCTGATCCTTCACAGGTGACTCCTGGATATAAATATTGAGGTGCCTTCACATAAAGTAATCTATGATGAGAAATATACACACTGTTGGGTGGTGCACCATGATACTTTTACCCTTCTAGGTTTGCATCCTGGTGTTTACTTTTCTTTGGCCCGGGAACCCACTGTGCAGGTTCCTGAGGCTGTTTCTTTTAGGTGAGATTGTGTGTTTGGCTCTGAATGGGTCAGCAAGTGCAAGAAGAGATTCCCCCCCATGCCTCTTCTTCAACTCGATTGCATGCCGTGGAATGCATACCAGGAAGAGTGCAGCAGTGGATTGGGACACACAGAATGGCTCTGATCAGAGAAGCGCACATCGCCCATGCTCTCAGCAATGGCTGGGCAACGCTGGTGTGTGAACGATCACTCTAGAAATAGGCCTGCAGAAGCTGTGTTTCTCAGATGTTGGAAGGGTGAACACGTCAAGTGTAGAGATAAATTGCCAGTAACCAGCACGGACAGGGTGTGTCTTTGTATAGAATCCCCTCCACTTAGAAGGGCTACCGGGCATTCTGGGTAATATAGTCCTATTATATTGTGATAGCATGATATGATCCTATGATGGTAGATGCACAGCAACTCCAAGACACATTTCCACTTTTGTTGTGTGCAGAACCACACAGGGTGCAAGAAAGTGATTTCCTACAGCCAACCTCCCAAATAAGCCTTGCACCATTGACCTTCACTCCCACGGATTGAAGTGTCTTGGAACATGCCAGTAAAATGGCACTCTGCCACTGGCAATATACAATCTTCCCTGGCCTGTATCGCCATCATTTATTTCCTTCTTATTACCTTGAAACATATGTAGCACTGCTGCTCCTTGAGCTTTTTGTATCACTAAATCATTTAAGCAAACAGTGACAACCGTAGGCCTGTTCAAATCAAGTGTCAACTGTGGGCAGGGACCATCCAGGCTACTTGACGTTCCCCAATTTGACTACCTGCTGTAATACCACACTCCCTCCTTAGTCTGCAGCTATGGCTTTGCTCTAGTATTGGTTAGGTTGTTAAATCGTGTACTCTTCCAACTTGGACATTGGCAAGTAACGTAACATACAGGGACACTGCCCTACCCATCCTGTATTCTACTCAATCTGCCTAGAGCTTCGTACAGAAATCCTATATTGCAGGGTACTGGAACCTTTGACTCTCCTGAACGTTCTATTTGGACGTCTTGGACTATAACTCCTATCAACTTTAGATAGGAAAGTCAGTCATGCAGGAAGATGAGCCGTAGTACAAAACATTAGGAGAGCCACATGTCCCTTTGTCTCTCTTAGTATGACCCTTCTCGCGTATTGGGAAAACCTCACTCTCCTAGTGTCTCACCTGCTGCCAGAAGTTATCCACTATTAAATATGGCCACCCGTCTGTGCATCACACTTTGAAGTATCCTTTTACATTTGTAAATGTTGGGGACGTGTGACCTGGCGTGTGCAGTGGTGGGGGCCATCTAGCAGAGCTCTGCAGCACAGGCACCCGTCCCACAAAGCGAGACCATGATGCAACAGCAGACGAGTGAGGGTTGTGGAAATGGGTGGGGAGGTTTTGAGGCATGTTTGGTGTACTATCGCTGTTTGGGTTTGTGTCCCCGAATTGGGTACCTCCTGCTGTTGCTGCTTGGCACAAGCACCCACCACGGCCCCTACTTGTGAGTAGCATGTGGCAACAGTGAGAATCAGAAGCTGATTGACAGACAGCTGATGAAACCTTGAGATGCTAGGACCGGGGGTAGTAGGTGTGGGTGGCTTACGGCAGCCCGGCTCTGCGCCAGTTGGTGGGGGACCCTCACTCCTCCATTTGAATGTTCATCGATGTGGTACTCTTGTTACCGATCCCTGTGGGCCTCCCACTTCTGAAAGGATAGCACTTGACAACAAGGGCCCTATTGCCTGATTTTTTCCCCCCAGCCTAGCTAAGAACTGAGGAACATCCACCGAAAGCTCCAATCTTAAATAATTAAGTCTTGGTTTTCCCAGCTCATCTCACCAATTGTGTCTTGTATAGTTGGCTCTCAAGTGGCACAACAAGGGACAGATTGGACGCTCAAACAGTACTGAGTTAACTACGAAGCTCCTCAGTTCACATTTTAACCCAGCCTTTGCATGCTTCTTGGTGTTTTGGACAGTCCTCCTTGTGTTGGGCCAGAATGGCTAAACATTCTAAAAATCTAAAATCTGGGGATGTGATGGTAATGATGTCCGCTGCAGAAAAAGCAAAGAAACAGGAATTAGTCGTCACAGCACAGGTCCGCAAAACATACCTTGCCCGAACCCATTGTTTAAACCCCAGTTGATATAGACCTAATCCCCAGAAAAGCCACTTGCAAGTGACTTTTTATTAGTGGTGGGGACTTTAATACAACACCAAACTCTTTGGCCACCAATGATATGAAAAATTCATGCATCTTTTTGAGTCTCTTAAGAGAACTGAACTTAATTGATATTTGGAGGCTTCAACATGAAGGAGGAAGACGTTTCTGACGTTTCTCATGTCCATAGGGGACACTCGCACACCTATTTGATCCTAGTCCCGTTCTCACTAAAACCAACATGGGAATCGGAACCCTTTCCGATCATTCTTCTATTTTGGTCTTATTACAGGTGGACTGTCTAAATCCCCATCTCAGACCGTCAGAAGGGTGAAGGACTCACTCTTCGAGATCCCATTATCCGACCGAATATCCCATCTAACGCCTTTTTTGTGGTCAACAAAATACCAGGAATGGCTCCCATTTTATAACCTGGATTTCATTTATGGCAGTGATCTGGGGCCAATTGATTTTGAAGACCACAGCGTTTATCAAATCCAGGGAAAGACTATGCATCGAACTAGAAGCGTTAGCTGTTGTGAAAATGTTCAAACTCAGCAGCTCTATTAAAGCTCAGATATCTTTAGAATTGCGTGCTCTAAATTTGAAGTCCACCTCTCCGAACAAACGGCACAATCATTAATCCATATCAAACAAATATATTACACCTGAGGAAATAAAGCCAACACATTGTTAACTCCTAAATTAACGACAATCAGGAATTGAAACAACATAGCCAAACTAAGACGCCAATGGGGACATCTACTATGAGGCAAAGATTCAAATCGCATTCAATACATTTTTCCCAGGTAATATCGGGTGAACCCAGATTACAATTTGAGCAGAGGAATTATCTCCTGCATATTGCCTTGCCTCAGATACTGAGGCCTTACATGCCTCGCTGGAAGCCGCTTTAGTTACAAAGGAGGTAGAGATGGTCATTAAGAACCTGCCTCCCCATAAGGCCCCTAGCCCTGATGTGTTCGCATCACCTTTACAAGACGTTCAAGTCTTCACTTACAACACACTTAACCTAATAAACTCATTCCAATATTCTAAGTATGGCAGCATCCTTGACAGAATTACTCCTTTAACCAAGTAAGGATGGCACTAACTTGGGTTCATACTAGCTGACCTCCCCCTTTAAATATGAATGCAAAAATCGATGGGAAAATTGCCATTCCACTAGCAAATGTTCTCCCTTCTCTCATACCTGGGTACCAAACTAGTTTTATTCTTGGGAGGTCCCCAGAGGCTAATAATCGAAGGGCGATACGCCTAATTGACTTAGATTCCCGTCCTCCGTGGTGCTAGTGATGTTAGACATCAGTAAGGCATTTGATAGTGTGAACTAGAAGTTTCTTTGCAAAACAATGGAGCGAATGGGCTTTGGTCCCAAGTTTATAACCTGGTCGATGCAATGCTTGCTTATCCCATTAAAGATTAATGGATGATTATCCCCACTGATTGTGCAGACCCGGAGGGGTGGGCAGGGCGCGGAGGTTCACCAGTGATGCCCTTTTCCCGTTTGCTTTTTGCTCTCTATCGAACCACTTGCCATAAGGATTATATCTAGTAAGATATGTGCCCTGTAGTAGGGGGAATATCTAATAAGATGGCCCTGTACGCAGATATCTTTTGTGACTCCAGCTACTGCCTCCCTCCCAGTGGTACTGAATGGGTTTTCTACCTCCAAGTAAGCCGCAGGTTTCTCGATCAATTGGTCGAAATCAAGAGCCTTAAATATCTCTGAGAAATAATCAATCACCGTTCTGAAAAATACATTTGCTTTACAGTGGCCAACTTCCACTCCAGACTATTTAGGGGTCAAATTATCAGGGGGTAGTAGGACATTTCTTAACCACAACATACAATCCGTCTAATTAAAGAACTATCAGCGCATCTGGATAGGTGGGCGACCCAAGAAATCTCCTGAACAGGCAGGATTCAAAGGTAACTCAGTCCTAAAATGGCTGTATTTGTTTAGTATTCGGAGTACAATTACATGGCCGGAATGGTAACCCCCCCACCACACCTTTAGGCACTTCCGTATAGCCCATGAAATTCTTTTGCGCTAGACGGCCTTCAGAGTCCTCACTATTAACTGATATCTTTAGAAGCTCAGGTAGGTCACTTTTTTGACTTGTTACATCATGTTTCAGACCTTTGTTGGGCACAACTTGAACCAGTGGCATCCCGTTTGAACTAGTGCACCTAGCATTTTTGGGGAAGGAGTCTCACCAGGCGGCTGGTCGTTTGCTTCCAGCCACCATCTCCTCACTCCATTATCGCGATAAAGCCCAAAAGCTATGGCATATTGGCCCAGGTCTGGATCCCTACTCTCCAGCAATGACCAATCCAGAGTATTCACCTGGGCTGTGTTGGGGGCATTTCTAAGGTGGATAGACTGGGGTTTAGTGAAGCTTTTGAAATACGATAACTTGGACATCCGTTAACCTTTGAGGAGACAGAATGATGTAACTGGCAGGCTGCACCTCTTGAGTTGCTCTTTCAGGAGAACTTCCTCCAGGTTGTGAGATCTCAAAGTTGTACCGCCTTTTTGATGTACCCTGTATAGACGAGAAGCTACATTATACGAAGGAATGGGAGGAAGATTTGGACCTAGAAATCCCTGTGTAAACATGGGCAAATTAAGGAAGGGGCAGGGAAGACATTGAGATGTGCCACCACAAAGAACTTGTCTTTATAAAATATTTCTAACTTGTTACTGTGCACCCAAATGCATACACTGCTTCATACCTACTTTTTCACCACTTTGCTGGAGGTGTTGCGGAATGGTTGGTCACATGTGGTGGTTCTACCTTAAGGCACACTTCTTTTTGGAAAGCAATTCTATCTAGAATCAAGATATAACTGGTACGATCCTACCACTAGATACATAACTGGTTTTGGGAGGCTCAAGAAGTATAGAAGAAGCATCTATCCCTGGGAAGCTCATCTTGCTAATACACGCCCTGAATGCTACCAGCTTCCCTTTAGCTCAGTTTTAGAAGAATCCCTATTGTTCTATCAGCGTAATTTGCTGGGGTAAAACTTGGGACACTTAAGCAATGGAAAGATGAATGAATGTTGAATAAGAACCTACTGAAGTTTCAATGTGCAATGGTGCCTTTTCTCGAGTAATGCACATCTACAATGTCAAATAGGTGCAGGCCTGTTCTCCCTAAATACCTTCCTCTTTTGATTTGAAATGGTTATCTTGTCAATCATATGTCACGTTATTAATTATTCCATTTATAGAAGCGCTCCAAGCCCTCAGGCATTAGGCGCTAGTTGCAGACAGGAAGTACAACAAACATTAATAACAGGTGGGTAAGTGTCTAGCGTTAGATGAACAGGTGTGTCTTTATGTTTTTTCCGAACAGCTGGTAGGAGGATTCAAATCGGAGGTGAAGGGACAGGTTATTCCACAGATGGGCCACAACCACTGGGAAACTAGCGCTACCACCCTGTTTCTGTCTGAATCTGGGGAATGGGAGTCTGTGGGTGGAAGATCTGAGTGGTCGGGCAGGTGAATGTTGCTTGATCCTCTGGACAAGGTAGGAGGGGGCCTATTTTAGTTAGGCATGGATGGGCAATTGAGGACTTTAAATTTAATTATTTCCTGGATGGGGAGCCAGTGGACAGTCCTCCTGGCTTCCGAGATATGGTTGGATTTGCTCAAATCCAGTGTCGCTCGGAGAGCATTGTTGTGAATGACTTGAAGCATGTTAAAGTTCTTTTCAGAGGTGCCGCAGAGTAAGGCATTACAGTAATCCAGCTTAGACCACACAAGGTCGCGGGCCACCGTAAGTCAGTTGGCATGAATAGTCTGCTTGCTCATATCAGCTTGGTGGTGTGGGCTGTTGCAGAAGCAATGTTGTTAATTGGGTGGGTCAGGCTGAGCGAGGCGTCTAAGTAAATGCCCAGTGTTTTCACTGAGGTGGAGACAGGGATCTTGGGCCCACCTATGGTGGATAGGCGATACCCTGGGCTAAGGTTTGTGAGACGGCCGGGCGGCTGACTAGAAGAAGCCATCTTCTCGTCGTTCAAACAGAGGCTGTGCTGAGCCATCATGTTTGAATTGTCTCGACGATCGTATTTACAGTGGTGCAGTCCTGGTCATAGTCCCCTTTAAGGGGGATGACTATTTGTGTATCGTCTGCATAGTTCGTAAAGGAGATCGCCAGCGAGTAGAGGTGGTCGAATAGTGGTTTTGTATAAATGTTGTAGAGTGTTGGGGGCACACGATTCTTGCTGTGTTGCAGAGCTGCAGCTTTGCCTGCGAAAACACAAGCTGTTCTATTGTCAAGGAAGGAGGTGACCCAACTGGCAGCTTCTGGTGAGAAGCAGGCTACGGAGATCCGATTTATTGTATAAGGTTTTGTGGTCCACAAGATCAAACGCTGCAGAGAGATGAAGTAGAAGCAGGAGGGAGAGTTTTCCTGCATCATCCAGTTGATTTTTCAGATCAAGGAGGGCAGTTTCTGTTTGGCAGCCAGGGCGAAAGCCAGATTGGTGCGGCCTGAGGATGAAGTGTTCTTCCAAAAACGCCTGAATTCGCCTGTAGGCAACTCTGTCTAGGATTTTCAAGAGGAATGGGACGGTGGTAATGGGCTGATAGTTGGTGTGCATGGCAGGGTCAAGTAAGGTGTTTCTTTTTTGTTGCAGGGGGTGATCCAGGATTCCTTGAGGATAGCGGGACAGTGTTTGCAGCAAAGGACGCATGGATGATGGCAGTTATTATAAGAGGTTATACACATTGTTTGACCAAGGTGGCTGGGCAGAAATCACCTTTGCACCAGGCAGGCTTGAGGAGACCCTTCAGTGTTGGCTAGGTGAGACTTAGAGATTGGGGGGACGGGGGGGAAAAGTGTGGTGTGTGTGTGTCTCGCACACACAGTCAGTCAATATTGTTAGTGGTTATGAGGTCATGGATGCTGAGTGCGTGGGCAAGGACAGACCTACCATTAATCGAGGTACAGTAATCAACTGTTCTGTATTTGGTGCGGTTACAGGTGCATTGGCAATGATCATATGCTTGGGTTCAGTGGCACAGGAAGGAAAGACTTTTGAATGAGTATATGGGATGGGAAGTGTCCTATAGGGATTCTTGGTATTGTTGCCCATGCTCTTAGGTGGTAAGTGTGGTCTGGACTTGGGCGTGACATAGTATCAGAAGCGATACAGGTATGGTAATTAACGGTGTTGATGGTCTTGGGTGCACACTTAGTGTGGACTTTGGTATCACCAATGATGGCCATATGGGTCTTAGTGGCGATGGTCGCTTTCTTAGTGGTGGAGGGGGTCTTGGGTGCACTCCTAATGGCGGAGGGTGTCTTGGGCGCACATATGATGCGGGGGGGCCCTAGTAAATACTTCTAATGCCTGCCTGCACGTTTCCATACCAGAGCAACCTCTCACCCACCTGTGATGGGCCAGGTCATGCAGCTTCGTTCGGTACTGGTCCCCATCCCCTGCAAAATATTCAAACGGATGACTTAACACTGCTAGCAGTGCATCCTTGCCCCAGCACCATCGTACACCCTCGCATGAGCCCACCATTTGCAATTGGGCAGTCTTATTAAGAGCTGGCACCAAGTCACTGTTTGCATTAGTTGCTTCTCCCAAGATGGTCTCTGTCCACTGTTTTATACACCTGCTGTCATTCAGTCACTGCATGTCTTATATGTTGGCATCTCCCCTTTCCCGTTTCACATAGTGGATATTACTATCACCGCTTCCTTTTTAGCAATGCCTGCATTTGGCATGCTTCTTAATCTCATTCCGCTTTTGGAGGAGTCTGACCATGCGCAAAACCTGGAGGTTGTACTGAATCATCCAACAATGCATGCTCCTACATGGCCACTGTTGCTGCCCAATTTGTGAGATGCGAATGCTAAGCCACTGTGTTCTGGTGGTGTGTCCATAGGATGGGGCGTTCTAGAACCCTATTGGGGTATGCTTTTTCTTCAGTGCATTTTGCTGCCTTCTTTCACTATCCTGAACAGGAAATGTTGGTGCTTGCTTTTCAACTGCCTCGTGCAATTTTCTGATCTCGTGAAACAGCTCCTAGTCTCAGTCATAAAAATTGCTGCTCCCTTTCATACCTCCTGCACAAGTGCCCACCTGCTTTTTATTTTTTATTTTTTTTTATTATGAACAATATTCCACCTCCCTGACTAATAGCTGAGAGAGATGCCGAATTACCCTATCCCCTCTGTTTCGGCCTAGCAGGATGGGGGGCGGGGATCAAAGGCATAGACTGAGTTAGGGCCTGAGCCGGCATGGCCCACCCAAAGTCTGTACATGCCCACTCAGCTTCTCTGTGTGGACATTTACAGATCTTAATCTCACCGCAATGGGTCCAACTACATTAGCTTCAGGCCGTACGTGTTCGATCATCCTGGCTACTCCTTGAGTTAAAGCGGTATGCCTTGGATGGGTGTTTTGCCTCGTTCCTCTCAATCGTTTATGAAGATGTAATATTTCTCCTGGTACTTCTCCGTCATCCTTGCACGAAAGCCCATTGTTTTTTAATTGACACCTGTGCCTTGATTGGCTCACAGCATCAAAAGTACTCAATAAACAAAGGAAAGAGGGAGGTGGAGTGGACTACGAGGGTCTTACTAGGATTCCAGGTTGCCACCCCATGCATTTTTGTTTTACTCGTACGCATCCTGCGTTTGATCCCTTGTTAAGACCACATAACTGCCATAGTCCTTAGGACTAGGAATCGGGCATTGTCAGTGAAAGTCCAGAATACAACGGAAAAAGGAATAATAATGTACTCTCGCCTACCTTTTCCTTCTCTTGATATGCTGTGGTGTATGAAATGGTCTCCATCTATTATGGCGGGAGCGGTGGGCGACTGGTGCTTCCTTGCATCCCACCGGCGTGAGGTAAGAGTGGCGGGGTGATATGGATGACTTACTGCAAAGGAAACACATTTGTTATTAGTCAATAAGCTACGTTTCAAGGAAGCACAGCAGCTCCCTTTGCCATAATGTCCCAGATGAGGCCGTTAATCTGTCTGTATTGATATAAACTTTTCTGTCTAAATGTTTAAAAACATGTAATTACTTTTTTTTTTCTTCTGTTGGGTGGCAGCCTCTGCTCACTTTTCTTACGTATTATTCCACTTGGTAGTGGACGTTCCCAAAGGAAAGATGCAATGCTGGGCACCAGTCCTTTTATCCAATCGTACACTAACCTCATTTTCCATCAATAATTATTACATTATGTGTGTTTATTAATGTGTACTACAATTGCCTGCCAGTCTTTCACATTAGAACCTACTTTAAAACGAGCGTTGTGAAAAGTCCGCAGGTGGTCAAAAGGGTCCACACTGCGTGCTGAAAGGTGCTGTACCATTGTTAGGATGCAGGAAAACAGAGTTGTGTGCAACCCCCTTTCAGAGCAGAGCCACTGAAGAGAATGAGATTATTGCTTATAAATAATGGCAATTTAAAGTATGTTTGTTGACTGGCCGATTGCAATTGTTTCCTGCAACAACAAAAAAAGGAGGCTGGGCTGGTGCCTAGCATTTTACTATGCTAAGTTCAGTCAAGGCAACTGACTTGCAGGCATCAAAATCAACATAAATCAATAAAAGATTGGAACTTCTACAAACTGCATTTTGGCAATTATCAGCTACCATTAAACTTTAATATTTTAAATTTCATCAAGGTGGGGTGAGGAAAAGAACCTGAAGAGTAGGAGTTAGAGAGTTAAGCAGTCACAATCTTGTAAACATGCTCTGTCAAATGCATCACTGCTATTCGTTGCAACAGAATTGACAAGACTCTCCAATAAAGGCACAGTCTCTCTCCTAGCGTTCCATTGGTCCTCGCTGTCACCTAACCAAGATATAATATCCTAAATGGTCGCTCAAGCAGCCCACAACCCCCAGTCTGGTCCGGGTTCTAGTGGGAACTTGGAAAGTGCAATGAGACTTGGACAGTTTGAGCTTTGCAGACTGTTGTGCGCCTTTCGGAGAAAGGTCTCCAATGTTGAGCATGGAATGTTAACACCACAAAGGATAACTGGCCTTAATCATCATAATAGTGGATCAATAAGGGAGTGCTGAAAGATGGAGCAAAGGGGTGCTGCAGCTTCTTGTCCATCTTGCACCATAGGCAGCTTTTAAGATGGATTTGTAAAATCTGGCCTGGTGGACAGATTTCAGGAGGCCACCCTAGTTATAGTGAACAGGGGAACTCCGAGGTTATGCTTAGTCTCAGATGTGAGTGAGATCAAGTGTCTACAATAAGTCCACACAGTGAAGCACACCATGATTTCACTTAGACGGGTAAATACAAAAATACTCTATTATAGGTCCAACACACACTAGAAACATGAATCGAGCAGGTAATATTATCACACAACTCTGTTATCAAACATATATACAGTCACCCTAGGTTTGTAGAAATGTATACAATTCACTTAAACACTTGAAAGGAAGGTAAGTAATGATGCAGTAAGGAAACCCAGTCCACCGGTTTAACACCCTAACTTGATAAGTCCAATCCCTATGTTGAATGGGGCTTTGTGTCCAAATGTCACAAAGTTCCTTCTCAGGAGAGGGGAAAGAGGTAGGAAAGGTTCTTGTGGTGTTGAAAAATGTTCTAGATGACTTCTCAAGAATATTGCAGATAATTAAGATGCTTTTCCTATCTTTTAGAACAACTTTTAGAACAAACGTTTAAAAAGCAAAGGAATGAAATAAACACATGCTTATTCTAAGGTTTATTATAGGGGAGACTGTAAGTATTGCGATTACTCGCCACCCTGACTCTTATTTTCCCAAGTGACTAGGCAGGTCGACCTGGAGGTAGGTTGTCTCGCCGTTGGATCCAGTAGAAGGTGCCAAGGAAGATTCTGGTCAGATCCAGGAGCTGAATGCAACCATTTCTGATGAAGAAATGCAGCAGGCACCGATGCAAACCTCTTCAGGACACTCTACTAGACGGAAGAAAGCTGGTCCTAGTGACAGTCACTGCACACAGGCAACAGTAGGCACCTCTCCAGTCTTGGTCAAACAAGTCCTTCCCGTGCAGAATCCCTTAATGCTGAGAAGCTGAAAAGCAGGAATGCGACTTGTGGCAAGAGCTGGCGACCACTAAGTTCCAGATGAAAACGCGGAACGACAATGCTTCTGGCGCAGTAGCCCAATCCAGATGTGGTTGGTCCACCAGGTGGTCGAGGGACGATTCCGAGGGCTCAGGACTGCAGGAACGCAAGATGACTTTCAGACTGGTTTGTCCTACCGGTGCAAGGGTGGAAGGACTGGAGAGGGTCTTCACATCAGGTAGTCCAGCAGGGCTTCACTGGGGCAATTAGAGGAAAGGTCTTCAGACCTCTTGAGGAGTCCTCAACAGGTCTTCAGTTGGCTGCACAGCTACACAGGATACTTGGCTCCAATGCAGATCTATTGGGATGGAAGGAGTCCTCTTCTGATCCCAAATCCTGGCTGGTAGCAAGTCCCAGCCCACCAATGGTATGGATCTGCACCACTCACTCAGCCAGCAGTGGTCTAATCGGGGACCACTGAGTTTCACTCATGCATGGACTCCAGACTCTCTGGCACCACAGTTGTGGAATGGGACCAGACATTCCCACCCACTTCCTGGGCCTATACACGCATGGCATGCACTGAAAAGGCAGGAAGACCAGAAAACAATATGGCAAAGGACAAGCAAAAAATCTCCTGGCACATCCATTTTAGGGTAATAGCCACGTTTAGTTGCCAGATGCGGTAAATGCAAATGTGCACACTAAAAGGAATGTAAAAATGTTAAAAATGTAATTGCTGGCACCAGCTAGTCTTTAGGCACATATAAAAGTAATCAGGACTCCCCAGTGTAAAAGTCTAGGGTGATGCAAAGTATCCCCATGCACTGCATTGTAAGATTCTATTTGCACTTTTAGAAAAGTTACCAAACAGGTAAAAATTAAAAGACAAAAGGGAAACATAGTCTGCCAGTACTGATCAGTTTCCCATGACAATGAGGAAACGGCCAGGGAAGTGAAGATGAAGGCTTCACTTCTCTGTAAAATGTCAGGAAAGGTAAAAAACAAAAGCAACACGTTTGGGGGACCATAGAATATGGAGGGGAAAGTTGCTTACAAGATGAATCTTTCCTAACAGCAGCTGACAGTCTGACATGGTTAGTTTGTAATAATTCTGTAATAAGCACAACATGTAAGTGGGTCCCAAACCTGGGATAACTGACTTATTCATAATACTTGCCTCTCCCTACAACTTGTTCCAGGGCTGTCCATTAGCCCGCTGGAGCCTTAGCCTCCCTTGTCAACGCCTGCCCTGCTGTGGGTGGCTGCCATAGGTTGCAAGTACAGATTAGAGTCTCGTCCTCGAGCGCAGCCCAGACTCCCTTCATGGCATGGTCCCGGTCTACACCCTCTATCCTGCTCTCAAACACCTGAGCATGTAGGTACTTGGGAAGTCATCTGAAGGGAGTGACCTGCTTGCCCCAGGCTGCCCCCATCAGTGCCTCACAGAAGCCTGCGTTTGTCTCCAAACCGTGGCTCCTCAGGCAGGTGTCCACCCACTCCTTTTCTTTCAACCGGGTATGTCCCACACAAGGTCCTGGGCATCCTCAGCTCTTCAACTTGCTGTGCTCCCTCTACAAGATGCCCCATCTGCTCATGTTCTGCCAGGCAAAGGGTACAGTGGGAACATCACATTTTTACTCTGGCTGTCTACTCCATGGCGGTGAGCATAACCTTCCAGAGCAACTGGGGCCTTCCGCAACGCTCTGCTCAGCCTCCTGCCACCATAAGGTTAGGTGCGCCACCAGGTGCTTCACCTCCTCCATTTCCATTCCTTCCACCAGGCTGCTCTGTCACAGGCACAGCCAGGCTAGTGCTGCCTTGTAAGGTTATAGTGCCCCTCCACCTTTCCTGTGTCCTGGGGTTGTCTGAGTGAAAAGCCTTCCCCACCCCCCTATGTTCAACAAACTTCCTTGATCTGTGCCTGTCAAACATCTTCCCTCCTTTACCCGCCTTTCATCCAATGGAGCCGCTAGCCAGGTAATTTTACCTCTAGCCACTTGGGGGATGATCATTCCATAATGGATGCCAATGTTCTGAGTCGCTCCTCTAGAAGAGGGCCTATGGATCAGTCCTGTTCACTATCCGTACAGCTTATGGTTCACATTCTGCAAGGAAAATAAGATGGGAACAATGTACTCCTGCATCTGAATACCAGTCAGTTGGTGTGTGTCTGTGCATTTATTGCTGTTTACTTAGTCCTAGCACTAGCCCTTGGTAATCCCTTGAATAGGAGGCTCATTTGAGCCAGTGGTTACGCTTGCATGCATTCCTCTTGCCTCCTTTGAACCATGTCCTTTTTGGAGGTAAGTGCTACCCTTGCCTTTTTTGCTCATTCTTATGGGGAAACTGACTAGTCTACAAGACTATCAGTACTGAAACACTTTCTCTTTGTGAATTGTATTTTTACAATTGCACACCTCACCTTACAGTGAAGTAAAGTTAGGATACTTAGTATCCTCATATCTGCTTATATGATCACTTTTCGGTTACTTTTACAATGTGCCTAAAACAAGCTGGAGGCATTTATCCTTTTTGATACATTTTACTCGTACACTTTTGCATTTAACACAAGTGGCTTTAAAAGGTGGCTAGCACCCTAAGATGGCTGTGCCACAAGGTTGGTTTGCTTGTTCTTTGGTCTTCTTCCTACGTCTCCGGTCAGGAAATGCCCTGTATGGAAATCCCTTTCTCGGAGAAAGCTGTAGCTTTTGGGGGTTAAGGGGTGATTTGTGCTTGTGCGCAAGAGAAGGGGGCTGGGACGGTCTAGTTCCAATCCACATTTCTGGTGCCTGAATGTCTGTTGCTGGGCAGGTGTGGTGGCCAGTGGCTATTCATGATTGGATAGTGACTGGCTGTTTGGTGCAGATCCTTACCATTAGTGGGCTTGCTCCCAGTCTGAATCTTGGATAAAAAGAGGGGTCATTCCTGGCAACTGTTCATCATGTCACTGTTGAAACCAAGACTTTGAAGAAGAGGAGCCCGGTGACGGCCCGATGGTGCCCCCTGCAGCTGATCAGCATCGACTTAGTGTTGTCCCGGCAAACTTCTGCTCCTCTGTCCTGATTTCCAGAAGGACTTTGTTACCACCGGTCCAGGAGTTCGAAACACCAACAAGTCTTGACCCCTGCTCAAGGTTTTATGCTTTGCACTTTGCAAGTCGCCTGCTCCTGCATTTCCTGTCTCACACCAAGGGAAGATTTGCTGGCTCTGCTCCTGCATTTGCTACTGGACTATTGCATGTTGCAGCCTGACCGTGGTGACCCATCTTTGTGACCCTGGAGTGTCCTATGGCCGTCTGTCCCGAAGAAGTATTCACCTTTCTGCGTTTGGGTGTTGTACATGCATGGTGGCACAGTAAAGGCAGACACAAGAGTTCAAGGGTGTTTATTAAACTGTATGTAGGTTGGAAAAAAGCCTAATCTACACCTAAATCTAAGATGGGAGCAAGCGTCGACCATAAAATGAAAAATAAGGCAGTCCTAGTGGCGTTGTCAAATACAAAGGGCCTATACTAAGAAACCTATTGCCAAACCTTAAAACGAATACAAAAAGGGGTGTAGGATGATTTTCAATAAAAGGAAAGAAGTGTTCACAAATAATATGTCAGGATGCGGTAGCTTGGGTCTCCCTTCCTTCTCCACGTTTTGTGCACGGGTTAAGGTGGGATTTTGGAGCACAGTACATCGTCTCGAGCTTCCCCAGCATGAGACAACAGTTCCACTTGCAGCTATCAGGGCCGACGATGGCCAAATCTCGTTTCTCCTGAATTTCTCTTGCCTTCGAGACCCTGACGTATTCAAGTAACAAGAAAACAAAAGTTCCTTCAACAAAACGAAAGTTTGTATCGTGGTTTCACTTAGGGTGAGGATTCTTCACCCATGGGTCCCCCCTCTTCCGGGCGCTGACCCCTCTTTACTTTCAGCCTCCCTCCACCGGGTTCACTATGGCTTTTCCTTCCTTCACAATTCTTAATGTCTTTTAGTTACTGTGGACATTACTTGGCCGGGTTCACTCCTTTCAACACACTGGTTCTTGGGACTTTAGACTTGCCCCCTTCTCGTAAGCATCACTCTTCCGGGTTCACTCTTGCCAAAGTCACATTCACATCTACTTTCAATGTTCACGGGCTTCATTTCCCTTGCTTTCGATATGGTTCTTAGGTCAAAGGATTTCGACTGTACAGGGATTTTGCTTGACCTCCTGTATCAACACCACTTTCACCTATGTTGGCAGCTTTCCTACGGCCTTCTGGTATCTGTAGTTTCACTCAGATAGGGATAGACCAGATTTTCTCAGAGCGCCAGCCATGTGGCACCGGTCCCCGTCTTCAGCTGGTCTCCCCTTTATAATTGTATAGTTCTTTGAACTTCTCCCACTTTGCAACTTTCATTCACCACAGCCCGGTTCTTATCGGTTCCTCTTTCGACTCACTGGCTGTGATGAACCGCTTGACGTTCCTCTTAACTGGAGTCAAGGCCGGTACCATCGAAGCAGGAGTCTCCCTCGCTCCTGCTTATCAGCGCCAATACGCTCGGTGCAGGACACTTGGGCCATTATCCTTGGTCTTACAATTTCCTATGCAAAGGTTTCGCAGGGTTTTGTTGAGAAGGGCAAGGTTGTGTCTCTCCTCATCAGCCTCTCGATATTTGCTTACCTTTCCCCTCCTCTTGAACTGCCGGGTCTGGATAGCTGTTTTGTGCGGTCTGCCTTGCTCGTATTGTGCTCTCTTGCTCCACCTTTATCCCTGTGGGGAAGGGAAAGGGCCGTCAGGTGTGTGTGATTCTGATCAATTGCCTGACTTTGCCTGACCCTTGCATTGGGACATGTCAGGTAAACCGCTCTGGTGTTAGTCTGTCCTCTGGTGTCGTGCAAAAGTGTTTGTGTCAGAAAGGGGGGGGGCAGTGTTTTTGAATGTCCTACGTGGTAGGATGGGGAAAAGGTGATGTAAGAAGGGGGATACCACGTCACACCCGTCGGTCTTCCACTCCCTGAGGACCCCCCCATCCTGGTGATCCTCCCTCACTGGTCCACTGCCAGGAACTGGATCCAATAACGATGGCCGTGTCCTGGCCACCTGGATGATGGATCCCTGGGAACTAGCTAGGGAGACACCTTCAGGTTTCTCACAGTGTGCTACTGAAAGCTGTCTGGAACCGATTCCCGAGTACTGAGACCGACAAACGAAATCCTGTGTTTTTTTTTTTTTTTGTTTTTTTTTGCTTTTTTTTTAACCCCTTTGCTTCCATAGTTACATTGGGAGTAAAGTCCTGACCCTAACTCACTTTGATCTGACCTCTGCAGTGGTGGAACCTGGGTTAAGGATCCCTCATTAAGCCTATCGTAGTGTTTTGGGATTGAATGGCGTCCTGATCTTCACTTTATCTAACTTTTTACGACGCTGCTTAATCATACCCACTGGCATTGAACATCCGTACACAAACCTACCTGCAGAGTGTTTACTTTAGAACTGGTGACATTTGGGCACAAGGGTCCAAACCTTAGGGTTGGACTTTATAGCGTGTTTCTTGTGATTATTCTGAAGTGCTTTCTATTTCTGTGCCTCTGAATACTTACCTGTGTGCACTGCCATTAAATCAAATGCTATTCTATTAAATCAAATGCTATTCTAATTCTCCTGATGAATATATGCATCTGTTTTTATAAGGGGTTTAGTGACAATATTTACCTATTTGTGATATTTTATCTGCTTGGCGTGTAATCTACATTTGAAACATGTTATACTTGCCTGTCTAACTGGAATTACTGGTGTTGCTCTTTCCATTTCATCCTTCCTTTCATACCTGTGCTCTTAACCACACTGAAACTATCCTCTTGCTCACCCTTGCTAGCATTCTCTCTCTCCACACACACTCTCTCTCTCCCACCTCATAAACTCTGTCCGGTTTCTCGTTTCTCCTCCCTTTTCTTGTGCTGTCCCTCTGACACTTACACTAGAACCCTTGCATGCATCCCTGTTACTGCTCTAGCACTTCCATTTGCTTGCTATCTCTTGTCCATCTTTTCTAGCAGCTTTGTGCAATCTGGGTCTGTCAAATCCTCTCGCATGTGCATCCGGTTTATAGTCATTCCATCGACAGACAAATCAGCTAATGCATTTTTTTTCTCCATTTATATTGTATGGGGGGGTCCCCCCCAACCCTATATTTATTTATTTAACCTTTAAAACCCATTTTTATTAAACTATACCCTTTACCATCTAAAAAATGCATTCTATTTTTTTAAATTTTTTTTATATGCTTTTTTTTTAGATGGTATGGCTGTCGATGCTTTGGTTGTCGATGCAATGACCGGATACCGTGCTAAATCCTCTATCACACCTTTGTTCTCGACCCCTTGCTACCAGTGCCTACAAATGCAAACTGTAATAGGAAATGCCAGAACTATTGACTTTGCCCGTGCTTGTTTATTAATGCAAAGGATAGAGTGTGCGTGTGCCTGTGCGTCCAAATACAAAAACATTTCAAGGTTTTATTGTTTGAACAAAAACGTACATTTGGTCAAGATGAAGCCACCAACTCTTGGTACCCTTACATTAATAATCGCATTTCTGCTTTGGGGTTTTTCATTAAACCTTGTTTACGTCATAATGTGAAACAGTGCTGATTAAAATGCTTGTTACTTAAAGGTATAAGACTAACACTGGCAAGTGTGCTGCCCCCATGATGTTGTAATGACTTCTCCATAGGCAAACATTACTGAAAATTGTCCAGCTTACCTTCCCTCCTACAATTAAGGGACGTCATAAGCAGCATTATGGCGCAATTCATATTTTCTCTTGATTTTTCAACTTGAACACATAGAATAATTTAAATTTGAACTCCCTCGTCTGCATTTGATTTGCTGGGTTCAGTGAGCTAGGTTGAAGTCTTTCTGGCTTCCCCTCAATTGAGTACATTTGCTATAGTTATTAATCACTATAAACATGGGGAAAACCTCTTTTTGACAGCTTTCACCAAATAATCTGACACCGTATATCCATGTTTAAAATCCATCCTTCTTTTGGTGAGATCAATACTAACATTTTTTAACCGTTTGTTTTCAGTACAAGAAGCTCTAAAGGCAATGGTGTTCCCATTCACACCCCCCACCCCTGCAGCACAGCAGTCCTCGGGCACAAGACCCCCAGGTGTTCAGAGTGCATCAACTGTCGTTAAAGTTCAAGGTATACCAGACACCTTAGACACAGTGAAAGCATTACCTCCAAAATATAGAAGGAAATCGCTGACAACAGAAGAGATGGAATATATCCAAGTGAGTTGGCCTAACTTCTTTATTGCAACACTATACATTATTACATTGTTAAAAATGGATGGAAACACCTGCTTCATCCCTAGTTACAAAGCCCTTCATCTAACAAAAGTTAAGGCTTTCTGTGAAAAATGTAAGCAAGTTACTTTTTACCTGTAAATAAAATGTAGGACCATTGCTACTTATGTCTGTAATGTGCCGGGATTTCAGGAGGTAACCATATTTTAGTTGAAAGGCCTCTGTGTATGTTGTTGCAGAAAATAAATTGGAAAAACAAATAGTAAAACAATATTGTGTCAACAAATAAACAATAGTGCCTGGTAGGTTTTTACCCCAATAACATTGCCCTTGAACATCTCAATACTTAACAGAAATCTAAAAGCCGACTTATTGTGCATGTTCTCAAAAATTCCATGCATTTCTATGCTCTGGGCCCAAAATGATAAGCCGCCCAAAATGGTTTATTCCTATTTCCCAGTGTCACTCTAGGTTTGCAGGATATGCAAAAATGTGCATAGCCCAGTCTCTGGATCTACAGTTCATTTTTCAACTGGAAAGGGGCATAATCCAGCACTTTGGGGAATGCTTCTGAAGGGCCACTAGAGAACCCTTCCAAAGATTTAGGTGTTTTTTCCATTCTTGAGAAGGTCATATTATAGAACTATGGGTTAAAACATATCACAGGAAGAAGCTGTAGAATAACATTTTTTTTTACCAACAAGGGAGCCACAGATCCAATAAGGCAGTCCAACAAATCCTGACTTCAGCTAGTAGCATTGCTGGATTCATGTTTGGATTTGATGGATTTTTATGCCCAAAAGGGCTGTCTCTGCTTTTGCTTCTATTTATTTATTTGTTTCTGAGACTTATGGATCTGCTTAGACTAACATGCTTTGCATAAGCCGACATCTAATGGTTGGTGCAGATATTACAGGACTTCGACGGGGCGTGTTTGTAATACTATACCTACTATGCGTCGAGGTTCTTTTTTTCCACCATTGTGTTGGTCGCATTTTGTAGAGTTCCAGTTTTGGAGTAACTGCTGGTCACCGTGCCTTTACATTTATATTACTTTTAATTATATTAATTCTTGAGTATACTGTCTTAGGCGATCATGCTTGATGCAACTTGCGGCTCTCGACAACGTCTTTGGAATGTGCAGTGATTCTGGAACCTCACCGACGGTCTGCTGCTCTTCAGGCTTCGGCCTACACAGTAAGGAGAGGATGGGGGACATTTACTACATTTTTAGAGAATGTCTCCATACGTTGCCCCCGTAATACATTTCGTCTCACTTTCCCCCAGTGCTAATAATGGAGTAGACACATTTTTAAATGTTGCCCGTCGTGCAATCGAAACATTTTCCTGGAAGGATACACATGGCTTGTGTAACCATTGTCTGCCTCTAGACCACCAGGAGACTAAATGTTGAGCGTGTAAACTCTTCAAACGGATAGGCGGTCAAAGCGCTGGCCAGCCTACGCAATGCAGGCTGAGGTATCGACAGAATACCCCACCGGCGCAGAGGAATCTGAGGCAAAGCAGAACAGTCCTGGCACCTGTAGTGATGCCGGGGAGGCATCTGATCGGGAAATGGAAGATTCTCGAGTGCCAGTCCCCAGGTTTGAATGGCAGGTGTCTCCGCACTGCTATGAAGGCTTCCTCTGATGACAAAGGCAAGCCTATAAAACACACGTTAGAATCTGGGGCAGCGCATGAGGCACTGACGCATACGAAACATTCTGTTGTACAGAAACGCACCTCTGCCTCACCATGCATTTTGAAGCACTTGTCAAAAGGTTTACAGAGCGGCGGTGGAACTAGTCTCCTCAGCTGACGACTCAGCATCTAGTAAAATCTCTGCGCCCAATGCTTCGCTTTCGACGCATGTCCCAAAGTCCAAACCTACGCTGAGCAAAAGTGATTCTGCGCCTAAAATACCTTCAGTCACCAAAACATCCACCATAGGCATTGAAACAGACTCTCGGCACCTGTTCAAACACCAAAGTCCAGATACACAGGGGCCACCACCCCTTTAGTGGATACACTAAAAAATAAGACAGACACAAGGAAATCAAGAGGAAGAGATGGTGTTTCCTCTCCAAGACACCCACCTCTGGTAGTGCTTGGACTAAGGATAGATTTGAGGTCACCCTTAAGAAGATGGCTTCCTTTATGGAGTTCCTGGAGCCCAATAAAGCAGAAGCATATAGTTCATCAAGAGGAGAACCACAATTTCTAAAATGCCTAGGTTGGAAACCACTGGTTCTTATGAAGAATCCATTATTGAGCTAGATGCAGATGAGGATGATGTTTTTGAGGATGATCATGGCACAGAACCTGAGGATTATGCAGTCCCATCTCCGGACGTCACAATTGATCCTAATTCATCCTCACCCATTGATGGATGATCAGTTGCTATAATAATGACCTCCTAAAGAAGGTGGTTGATTTCTTTTTAAAATCGAAACACATGAGTCTGAAGTAGATACTGACTTTGTTGATGACATCCTCAACGAAAAGAAACACATAGGTCATTATATCCCTTTGTAACAATCGGTTAAAAGACAGTTACTACTGTCCCTTTCTATTCAAGCACAAACCAGAGCTGTCAATCTATGTATAGTGAAACGCTGTAAGCCAGCACCCAAAGACACACTTTTTTAAATTAAGGATCAGTTAAAGCTGGATTCCCTGGTGGTAACTATCACCTGCAAAAGGGCTGGTACTCCCTTACCTACTTCAGATGCCCAAGCAGGTAAGGAAAGCATGAAAATATATGCTCTTTGGGAGGGTGGGGGATGTGGGGGGGTGGGGGGGTAGAGCCATCAGCTGCATTTCAGATGATTATCGCCTGTGGTCCAGATAAAAAATTGAGAGTAAAATACTCCCAAATCTTAAGTTTGGCGTACAATGATTTTTAGGGAGTACAAATCAAAGCCCAATTCGCCATGGTGGTATTTTATAAGCAAGTAAAAATGCCTTAACTGGAAAAAATGAAATTTTGTAATTATTTATTTGCGCCTAGTTATTTATGCACATTAAAAGAAGCCGGTTCACGTCTTGTTATCCGGCAGTAATAGTAGTTTCTTCCTGTGGTACCATGTGCACAACTGGTCCAAAGATATAAATGGAGCTGTGTAGGTGAACTCAGGCGGCACAATGTTTCTAGGTGCAGTTTCCCATTTTTTGTTGGGAGTATTTCTACTCCCTATTTTTATTTTTTGTGAGTATTTGCCTATTTGTAGGGAGTAAAAGTGGCTGATGCACCCCTTATCTGTAGGGCTGTGTATCGTTAATAATACCACCCTCTTGGCCAGTTTTAGTAGAGCCCAATGGGACCAGGTGCAAGACTAGGTTAGCAGAGTCCAGGAGCCTCTACGGAAGGCAAGCAGACAGAAAACTCCATTATACATAACACTCTGGATGCTGCAGGTACACCCGGCAGATTAGTTGCAGAGGGAACACTTCTAAAACACCACGCATGGCTCCGAAATTCGGGGTGCAAACCAGAGGCTCAGGCCACATTAATTAATATGCCAGTCGAGGATAATGTCCTGTTCGGCAAGGCATTTGATGATGCCCTCGAAACAGCCAAAGCATAACACAAGGAACTTAAAATCCTGGGGCAAAATACAAATAAACCCTTCCAGCAAAGACGGTTATATGGCAACTGCGATACCTTTTTATGACTGGGATACACAAGATCCTCAGCCCAGTTATCCTACACATCAGGGAAACGCTCCAGCTCTTGGTACTCTAATCAAGGGCAATTTCCCTCTTCTCACTCATCCTTTCAGAGACCAGTGCGTAGCGGGGGTAGAGGCCAAACAGCCAGAGGTTCAGCTACTCCAACCAAACAGTGACTCTCTGCTTCAGGTACCCTCCCACATCATACCGGTAGGGGGGTCGCATAACACTATTTGCCACGTATGGGACGGGATCACATCAAACAAGTGGGTATTGTCAACTGTGAAAGAGAGATACTGTCTGTAATTCGTACAACTACTGCACAATCATCCACAAAGATACAGGAAGATGTCTCTAGAACATCAACCGATTCTCCAATCAGAGATAGCTCTACTGCAAAAGGGAGCCATAGTGCTCATCCCTCCGTCGGAGATAAACCAGGGTATTTATTCTGTGTACTTCTTTGTTCCAAAGAAAGACCAGACAAAATGTCCAGTACTCGATCTAAGACCGACAAACGCATATCCCAAACCTCAGAAGTTAAGAATGACAACATAGCAGGAAGTTATTCCGTTGCTCAAAAGGGGAGACTACATGGCAACACTGGATATGAAAGATGCATACGTCAATATTTCAATGTTGCCAGTGCACAGGAAGTACCTAAGATTCAAAGTTTGGTCCACACACTACCAATTCAAAGTACTTCCTTTCGGGATTGCGTCAGCCCCTTGGGTCTTTACAAAGGTGCTAGCAGTAGTTGTTGGACACCTTCAGACTTTCAACCCCACTGTACCCAAATCTGGACGATTGGCTCATAACACGTGACGCGCCACAAATGTGTCAACAGCATACGCAGGAGACAATAGACCTTCTGCATCAACTAGGGTTTTCTATCAACAGAAAGTCAAGCTTGGTTCCCAGCTTGGTGAAACAATTTCTAGGGGCAATAATTCAAACAGAAGACACTTTAATCTTACCCTCCGAGAAGGCCCAAAACATTGTACTACAAATCTGATGTTATACAATTGTTTGGCAGATAACAGGCAGGCAGGTAATGCGCCCTCTTGGTATGATGGCATCATGCATGTTCATTGTGCCACATGCAAGGCTATACATGTGTCCAATACAGGGTTGGTTAGCGAAACAATGTCGCAGGCACAAGGGATTTGGGACGATCTAGTGGTGGTTTGGCAGACTGTGGTGTTTTGGCGCTTCAATGGTGGACAAAGGAGAACTTGTTGAAAAGGGAAAACCCTATGTGAACCCACCAACGCACGTCACAATCAAAACAGATGCATCACCTTTAGGTTGGGGAGCACAATGCCTCCGCCATACAGCGCGCGGCATGTGGACACAAACACTGGTAGGGAAACGCAATGTCCTAGAATTGCTAGCATTGTATAAGGCACTAAAAGCTTTCCAGCATCTTCTAGCTGGGAAGAATGTACTCCTTATTACAGACAGCACAATTACTATGTATAACATCAACAAACAATGGAGGACACTCTCTAAATCTCAAACTATCTCAGAAAATCTGGAAATGGATCCTCGAGAGAGAAATTTTCCTCATGTCACAAAATGATCCAGGGGAACACGACTGCCTAGCAGACGGACTAAGCAGGAACAGAGATCCACCCTCAGTACACGAGCAGGAACTACATCGATGGGGTATTCCAGACATAGATCTTTTTGCCACAAAAGAAGCAAAATGCCATGTTTGCTCCTCCATGTTCCCGCAGAAGGTGTACAAGTGGAACGCAGTGTGGATCAGTTGGTCAGGGATATTTGCATAAGCTTTTCCTCCAACGCCACTCTTGAACAGAGTAATTCACAAAATGCACCCGGAGCACTTGACAGTGATTCTAGTTGCTCCAGTGTGGGCATGTCAAACATTGTACTCCACCTACTCGGGATGTCCATTTGCCCACCAATGAAGCTAACCTACCCTTACAAAATGTCACAGAATCAAGGGGCAACCCTTCATCCACATCCTCAGACAACCAATTTAGCAGCTTGACTCCTGAGGTCATAGAGTTTGGCTACCTTAATTTACCTAGCAGATGCATGGAAATATTAAAAAGAAATGCACAAACACTAGACACTGTCACTTTAACAAATGGAAAAGATTTGTAGTATGGTGTACAAGGTAAAATGTAAGCCGAATTGACTGTTTACCATCTAACATGGTACACTATCTACTTCACTTGTTGAGCTCTGGTCTGGTCTTTAATTCCTTAAAAGTCCATTTAGCTGCACTTTCTCCATACACATCCGCACAGAGCAAGGTTTCCTGGTGGAGTATTCCAGTTGTGAAAGACATCATGGAAGGGGTCAAAAGGCTATGTCCCCCTATTGCAAATCCAACCCTGGGATGGGATTTAAACGTTGTTCTAATTGGTACCTCTTTTGAGCCTATGCCTGTAGGGTAAGTGAGCTCCAGGCATTGTCCATTAAATAGCTTTTCGTCACAATACAGCAAAACAAGTTAATTTCCAAATTCCATGTCAACCAATCCTTATACCTGCCAGCATTCATTCAGGGCACGCAAAACTCTGGAGCGAAAACCCTCCATACACAAGATGTTTAGGAGAGCTGTCCTGGACTACTTCAACAAAACAAAGCCAATCAGGAAAACGGACGACAGGTTCTTTATTTCCCTACCTGCTGGAAGTGAAGGATACCCTGTCTCAAAGACAGCCAGTTCTAGGTGGACGGTAAAATGCATACATCAGTGTTAGTTTATCCAACAAGGAACTACCATGTACACCTAGCGCACACACTACACATAGTACACATGCCACACTGGCCTTCATTGCAAATGTTCCTTTGGAGGCAATCTGTAGAGCAGCTACATGGAGTTCAGTTCCCACATTCACTCAACATTATTGTGTTGACAGACCAGCAAGGAGGGACTCAAGTGGGACAGGTGGTGTTAAGACATTTGTTTGCCTCGGTTCCCTCTAACAACCCACCTCCTTCTCCTGGTCCTTCTCCCTAGTCTGTGCAATGCATGAGATTCTAAGCAGATCCACAAGCCTCAGAAGACAAACATTACATACCCGTAGAATTATCTTTCTGATGCCTGCATATGCTTAGATTTGCATGCAGCCACCATTCCTCCCCTCGTTCCGAGTAAAAGGTACATGGACAACATAGACCTTCACATTTTTGATCCTTTTACTACACACGTCATGCAACCTCAGGTCAGAATTAAACTATCTGAGGACCTCGACGCTTGAGGGGCCATGGGCACTACACGTCACAGTAGGGGTAGTATTACAAACTCACCCTATGGACGTCCCTTTTCGATTTAGAAAACAAGTCATGTAATACTCTGCCACCACCCACTAGATGTCAGCTTATGCAAAGCATGTCCATCTAGTAGATGGAAGCATCAGAAAGACTATTACAGGTATGTAATGTTTGTTATATTATATACACACACCTTACCCCATGCAGAATTTAAACAGGGATGTGTGAGGAAGAGGGTACTAATTACTTTGAAATAAACCTCTTTTCCTATGCTTTAATCACCCCTTAATACTTTCACCAAGAGATCTTTTCACCTCCACTTTTTTTGCTGCAATATCACCTGTAATCCTTTGTTAGGCAAGATTGTATGCAGTACCCTTAGGGTGCACTACAACAACCCTGACCTCCTGGCAATAGGAACCCAACCTTTGGTATAAGCTTGTACTACACAGGTTGGTAGCGTGTTGAACAGTCAGGCTTATCTCATGAGGGGTCAATGTGCGCTGTAGGGGAGTTACACAGAGATTCACAGTAACTATTATTCAAATAAACACTTAAACACAAGGTTTCTTGAATAAACAATTTTTAATGTATTCATCAGTCAGTTAGAATAAGCCTTCTTCAGAAGGGTGCAATATAAAAGCAACACACAAATACACTTCAAAACTACACACTCTTAGTTTCTAAATCAGTAAAGACCCTTTTGGGATTATCCACAGTTACAACCTACACCCTCAGGTGACTTCAATAGCTAGGGTGCTGGGGACATTAATATCTTACTGTTTGCATTTAGAATAATCTTAGAACTGGTCAAAGCAAAAGGTTATTAGAACAAACAAGAGACCACAAATATTCTTAAGCAGGCAAATACTTTTGGATCCCCTAAGCAGAGTCATTCAGTATAACAGGTTAAGCCAAAGCCAATGGGCAAAAGTCTTATATGGGCTGAAGCACTTCTGGTAGGTAAGTAGAAAAGTATTTTCAAGAGGAAGTGGAATCGTTGAAACGCCTTGTCCTAACATGCCCAAAAACACGGCTAAACAGAGACACATTCCTTTTACCTTGTATACAAGGGGCGAGCACGCTAGATGAAGAGGCAGTATGGAACCGGTTAATATCGGGAGAGACGACGAGATGGACCATCGTAATGGTGAAACTGATAGAACTGGCCTTCGAAATGATTGCAAATAAAGCCACAATCATACCTGGTTGAGAAGGGGTCGCGACAACACCATACACCATGGGATCATCGCAAAACATTCTTCCGCTACTCAAGTCACAGAAAAGAAGTGACACAACTTGGAGCCATAAGGATAGGAGGCTCTTTTTAGCTGAGAAATCTTCTTTCCACGATCACAGCATGAACGCGCTGAGGCTCATCTGTAGAAGGAGAAATAGCTCTTGTAAAAATCGTTAAAATCTTTTCGATTAAATTCAAGTAAAAATAAAAAATGTATTTGCACAATGTTTTAGAAGTCTTTGAAGAAAAGAAGAATCAAATATAGGGCCACAAGCTGATTAGACTTGTGAGTAGTAGAAGATGCAAGCAACTCTACAATGAGAGGTAAGTTCTCTCAGACTTTACAGTACGTACCTTTTGTATTGAAGAAAAAGTGCAGCAGATGACTCCTGTTCCTGTGCAGCTCTGCAGATCTCACTGTTCCTGGACCGCAGTCGTGGGAACAAGAGTGAGGACTTCTGGGGACTCCTGCTCTGCAATGGGACGGTCACCGCTCTCAACCGGCAATCTTTCAAACAAGTGGCACTTCAGTGTTTCAACTTCTCGGGACTACCGCAAATAGCAACACCACCGTTTCTGGCTGTCGAGATGGACTTTCCTTGCTTCTGGGGTCCCGCACTCTGTTGAGGGGCTCAGGCTCGGTTTCCAGCAGCAACTCTGTGGAAATGCAACCAGCTCCGAGCAAATGTCCAGGTGGCTTACTTTGAAGTTGATTGGTCCCACCAACTCAAGGGGAGAAGTCATCCTTGCAGGGGCTTTTCTGTCGATACGAATTTGGAGTTTCAGCACAGCAGCAGGGCTTCACCGGGCAAACCAACGGTCCAGGAATTGCAGCAGGCGTCCTCTTCCTTCACGTTCTTCTTCGGTTCCTCATCCAGTGGTCGACTCTGCCTTCCAAGCAAACAGCCTTGCCTTTTATTCAGTTCTCTCCCATTCATTCCATCCTGGCTGTCAGTCACCCAGCATGGTGGCTGTCCTTGCCGGACAGTCAGCCGGCTAATCCTCAGAGTGCATTTTGGTCTCCTACGAGACCAAGCACAGGGAGTTTCGGGCACCTCCTCACTTCCTGCCCACCCCAGACACTCTGGATGCAGCAGGGGGCTTCACGCATGAATCCCACCAAAGGCAAAGCAAACCAAGGGACCAAACCTGGTTTGGCACGCAGAGTAAATCTCAAGAAGGACCTTTCCATAAAGAAATGGCGCAAAAAGAATACCGCAGCCATTCTGACAAAAATTGCACCCCCCTGGTGCTTTACTGCAGCTGCGAACGCAGCCCGCGGTAAACGCACACCACAGTAGTTAAAAGTAAACCACTGCCACCAGCCACTCAGTGAGGAAAGGGTAACATAAAAAATGTTACACAAGAAGCTAGACAAAGGGGATACTAAGTAACCCCTCCAGCACCCTATTATAAAATAGTTTGTGCTGGGTCTAGAAAGTTGCAAATGTAAGTAAAGTCAATTTCACTTCACTGCTCTTGGAAACAGTAGTTTATCCAAGAGAAGGTATTTAAACCTTTGGGAAACCTGAAAGACTTCCCTGTGTCACTGCACTGAAGGTGCTGTGTGACACTATGTAAAAGATGATACCTATGGAGTTTGTCAGACTCCACAACCAAAAGAAACAGTGTTCAAAATCACATTAAAAATACATCGGAGAGTGGTAAAAAGGGTCTCACTCCCTCCAGGTTAAAAAAAATCAAGTCCTCAAAATCCTTCAAGGTTGCTTGGGGTCTCTTAGGTGGAGGGAATTGGCACATTTCGGAATATTCTTCCCAAAATCCTTCCTTCCCTCCATATCCTATTTATTTGTTAATTGCAGAAGTCTGTAGGTCTTTGCCATTCTCTCAATTCTAATTGTATTTACTTTATAATAGAAATCGGTCTGTGTACCCCGTGGTGGCGGCTTACCTACATTTATTGGAACTTTTGTTTTTATGGGGAGCCAGTCCCCCATGTCCACTGCTATCCCCAACCCTCTAAACATTATTTTATTTTCCCATATCCTGTCAACCTCTAAATATGCAGTGAAATGGCCATAATGAGTTGGAAAGATATCGCTATACATATATTGCAATTCACCTGTGACGCAGTCTCTTGGTCTCCATTGGCCATGAGCGTCCCTCTGCTCACGTTTCCCTCAGTGTTTTGAGGGTTTCTGGGGCTATAAGTGTCCCAGTGTTAGGGTGGTTACATGCCAATTGCAGTATCTTGTTGGCAGTAAGTGGCAGATAGAATGTGGTTTGTGGTCGTGGTGCAATATATTTCAGTGTCTAGCAGTACTGGAATGTTCATGGGCACATGGTAGTTGCATGCTTAATCTGAGAAAATATGGAATGTCGCTGGGGGTTTACATATATAAGCACTTAGGGTGGCTCAGTGAGCAGACCCATTCAGCACATTTCAGAATTTCTGTAACCTTTTAACAAAAAACAATTTTCTATTTTCTTTAAACACTCACTCTTGTATAGTCCGAATTTCCCTACCTACCATCTCCAGAATTCCTCCTCTGCCATCATTGTTGTCTATTAACCTACAATCTCCTGTGTATCTAGAGCCGCCTACCAACCAGAATTTTTGTGGCATTTACCTGTCGAGTTTAGGACAGGCCTCTGCAATTGCTTTTTTCTTTTATAGGTCATAGAAGATCCTGTTAGACTTGTAGGTTGGAAACCAGGACAACACCTACCAGTCCATCCTCTTTCAATTCAGCTTGGGGCCAACTGACATTTATAGAACCTTGCATGCATCACCCCCTCAACACTCTGCATGATCACTCATTCACCAACTCATTCACCAACTATCTTGTGTGCAGGCTCAGTAGAACACAACCCACATAACACTCCTCCCTCCTTATCACATTATAAAAAAAGGTTGACACAGCACACCTCATACATACACATCTCTTACAAGCCAAGTATACACATGACTAAGAACAAGAGAAAACCATGAAGGAAGCACTCTGATGACACAATACCCGTGCACCAGGTACTATTCTGGAAAGTCATTCACAATGCAAGCCTCGTGACTTTTGGGAAAGATGGTGGGCAAAATACCCCAAATCCATTGAGCTCAACCGTAAATGTATGCAGCAATTCATAAAGGGGATTATGCATATATATATATTTCTGATGTTTGTTAATCTGCTTAGAATCGCATGCTGTGCATAGGTCCGACATCCAGTGGTCACTGCGGAGTATTGCATTTTGTTTTTCGTAGTCGAAAAGGGGACGTCGACAAGGCGTGTCTGTAACACTATCCCTATAGTGACGTGCGTTGTACCCACAATCCCTCACGCGTCGAGGTCCCTCAGATTGTTTTTTTCCGCCCAGTTTCTGGTCGCCTTTCGCGGAGCTCCTAGAGAGACATTGCTATACTTACCACGGACCTCGGTCCTTTGTCATAACTTAATATACTGGTAACGATCCCTCCCCCTCGACGTTAGCTGTGAAGCTGTTTCTCCGCCGAACTATTTTCGACGGAGAGGAAGAGCGGAGGAGATCCTTCGGCGCTGCCGAACACGTGGCCTGGCCTCGACGGCCAACTTACAGTAGGGAGAGCGGGGGTTAGAACTTTGTCTCTTCTCTTTGAGAATGTCTTTCTTTCTCCCTTTTCTTTCCCTTGGGGTTGTTATCGCCAGCTATTATTGCCTCGGCTATGGAGAGGACACCATTTAAGTTTTGCCCACGCTGCAGGGGCAAATATACTTGGAAAGATAAGCACAAGCTCTGTAATCGTTGCTTACCCCTCGATCACGTAGAGAACAGCTGTGCAGCCTGCAAGCTCTTAAAACCCAGGACTCTTAAAGAACGTAGGGTTAAGAGGTGGGCGGACTACGCGATGTCGAAGTCAGTTTCCTCACCCGCTGCCGCTGTTACTGAAAGTGACGAGGAGTGCGATAACTCGACGTCCGTTACGGAAGTCATGAACCCCCAGAAGGAGCGCTCACGCTCCTCGTCGTCCGTCCCCGGCCCCGACGGGCTCGGCTCACGCCCTGCTTATGGGGATGAACACCCCGGCGACAAGGACGCACACAAACCCCATAAGGCTAAACACACTACCCACGGCTCTTCTTCGTCGAGAACGAAGGATCCATCAGCGCCGAAGGGGACGCAGGGCACTCCGGCGTCTACCGCAGACCGTAAAGGTCACAAGCCCCACCCGCAAACGCAGCCGCGACCAGCGATTGGGCTTCCATCTAACACGGGCGCTACCCCAAAAACATCCGACGCAACGCTCCATAGAGCGACCGTCGAGGTACAACGCGCAACGCACACAACGTCGACACCAAAGCCCTCGACGGACAAAATCGTGGCCGAGAGCCTAGCGAGAATTGTCGCCGAAGACGAACGTACGCGGACGACAAAACAAACGTCGAATACCGCGTCGAAAAAACACAAAAGTAGCCAGGATCTGCCCCTTTCTCCAAAGGACGCTTCCGAACTACCTGAAGGCTTTTCAGAAGGAGACGGGAACCTCTCGTCGACGTTGTGGGAGCGTTCGAAACGATTCGAAGGCGAAAACACTAATTTCCCCCCTCTAGACTATTCAGGGGTACCCCATGAGACCCTTGAAAGACTCCATTCTTGCATGGAGAAAATGGAAAGGTTTCTAGGAAACCAAGACCCACCCACTCACAAAAGACAAAGAGAATGGCCACAGGATGACCCTAGAGTCAAGATTCCTAGGCTGGTTGACCTCACTGAGGAGGAGCAATACCTCCAAGAAGATGAGGAGTGTTTGGGTGGAGAAGAAGAGGTAGAACTTGAGGAAGAGGGGTTCGAAGAAGATCCTTACACCACTCCTACAGGGTTTGAAGAGGATACAGCTACCTCGCAGCCCTGGCATTCACCGTCAGTGCAGCCTTGGCAATCCCCATCAGTACAGTCAGACCCTGATGCCTTTCTCCCTTCTCCTCTCAAGGATTCACATGGGAACTCCTCTCCCATAGATGACCAACCTTCCCTCAATGCACTATTGCGCAAGGCAGCAGCGCATTTTGAGATTGATACAGGGGAAACTCTTCCAGACATTGACTTTGTAGAAAAAGTCATCAAAGAAAAAGCCCCTGTTAGCCAATCTATTCCACTCCTGGCTTCTATTAAAAGAAGAATTTCTCCTTCCCTTACTAACCCAGCTTTAGTAAGAGGGGTCAACCCTAGAATAGAAAAGCTCTTCAGCCCTTCATCCTCTGACCCTTTATACATCAGAGGACACTCTATTCCGGACTCCCTTGTGGTTACCAACACAAGAAAAAGAGCAGGGGTGCCACTATCCACTAGTGAAGCACCTCCAGACAAAGAAGGCAAAAAACTCTACGCACTGGGGAAGAGAATCACGACCTCCGCCGCCTTCTCTACTAGAATTGCTAATAACAACTCACTTTTAGCTAGCTACGCAGATGCACAGTGGAACAAGCTGCGCAGCGAAGCAGAGGAAGCACCTGAACCTCTGCGTTCTCGCCTGCTAGCTATAATATCAGAGGGCACACTGGTAAACCAGGGCATCGTTAAAAACTCCCTAGATGCCGCTGAGACGGCTGGCCGCTCCCTAGTGCAGGGAATACTTCTCAAGCGCCACGTTTGGCTACGCAATTCAGGTTTTAAGCCCGAAACCCAAGCCTCCCTCATAAATAAACCCATTGAACAGACGCATCTGTTTGGAAAAGCAGTAGATGAGGCCCTAGAACATGCTAAAAAAGAGTTTGATACCATCAAGACTCTTGATCAAATTTCTAGGCCCCCTAACAGGCGAGGCTATGGTAATAAACGCTCCTTTCGTGGCCAAAGACAGCAGCAGAACCAACAACAATAATATTACTCTGGCTCCAACTGGCCCACCAACCAGGGTAACACCCAGTTCAGTCAAAGAGGCCAACGCCGTGGCAAAGGAAGAGGTCGTGGCTCCAGCCCCAGAGGTTCCACGCCCAATACCAGCAAATGACCCGAAAATTCGGGTCCCCTCCCATGCATCACCGGTCGGGGGCCGGCTAACATCGTTCCTTTCAGCATGGGAGGGAATCACGTCAGACCGTTGGGTATTATCCACCATAGCCCACGGATACTGCATCGAGTTCAACGGTTCCCCGAAGTACAAACCCCCACGGAACCGGCGAATGACACCGCAACACCTCTCCATTCTTCTTCAAGAGGTGGAAGAACTACTGAAGAAAGAAGCTATAGAGCCCGTCCCCCTATCACAGGTAACAGAAGGTATTTATTCAGTGTACTTCCTTGTACCCAAAAAGGACTTAACCATGCGCCCTGTATTAGATCTGCGCCCAGCGAACATTTTTGTCAAACCCCAAAAGTTTCGTATGGTGACCTTACAGGAGGTAATCCCACTGTTATCACAAGGGGATTACATGACAACACTGGACATGAAAGATGCATACTTTCATATTTTAATGTTGACATCGCACAGAAAATACCTCAGGTTCAAAATAGAGGACAAACACTACCAGTTCAGAGTACTACCCTTCGGGATAGCATCTACACCAAGGGTATTCACGAAAGTACTGGCAGTGGCAGCAGCCCACCTGCGCAGATTATCCATCCCGGTATACCCTTACCTCGACGACTGGCTCATAACAGGAGATTCTTACGAAACATGCTTCTCCAATACCCAAAAGACCGTAGACCTTTTGTCCCAACTGGGCTTCTCCATCAACGAAAAGAAGTCCAGCTTAGACCCCAGCCAAACCAAACAATTCCTAGGGGCTCTAATTCGAACAAGGGACGGCCTCGTATTCCCCTCCAACGAGAGGGTCCAAAACATGCTGTTTCAAATTCCCCATTATGTAGCAGGCCGAGAGGTGACGGTACGCAAAGCAATGCGCTTGCTAGGGATGATGGCGTCATGTATTTATTTGGTACCTCACGTGCGCCTGCGCATGCGCCCAATGCAAGAGTGGCTCTACAGCCAGTGGTGTCAGGCCAGCGGACAATGGGACGATCTAGTGGTGGTCTCGCAGGCCTTGGTTCTCTCGCTACGGTGGTGGACAAAAGAAAACCTGTTATTAGGGAAAACTTTTGCCACACCCGCAGTGGAAGCCACTCTAACCACAGACGCATCCCTTACAGGATGGGGGGCTCACCTATCCCATCAAACGGCACACGGAGTGTGGACTCCGAGTTTAGCATCCAAGCATATAAACCTGCTGGAACTACTAGCGGTGTTCAAAGCACTGAAAGCCTTTCAGGAACACTTACAAGGAAAGACAGTGATGGTCCTCACAGACAGCACCACAGCCATGTACTACCTCAACAAGCAAGGGGGCACTCACTCTCCAGGACTGTCCAGGCTGTCCCAGAATATATGGAAGTGGGCTCTCAAACACAACATGTTCCTACTAGCACAACATGTACCAGGGGAACTCAATCTGCTAGCAGACAAACTCAGCAGAGACTTCCCCCTGCCCGAAGAGTACGAATGGCAATTGCACGAAGACATCGTCTTAGACATCTTCACGCAATGGGGATTCCCGGATATAGACCTGTTCGCAACCCTGGAGAACTCACAATGCCAAAGTTACGCCTCCAGGTACCCCCAGAACCAGTCCAAGGGGAACGGTCTGTCGATTCAATGGTCAGGGAAATTTGTTTACGCCTTTCCCCCGACTCCCCTTCTCAACAAAGTGGTGCACAAGATGCACCAGGAGCAGGTTACCATGATACTAGTGGCCCCAATGTGGGCCCGGCAGCCATGGTTCGCTCACTTGATGGAGATGTCCCTATCTCCCCCAGTGAAACTTCCCTGCCCGTACAACATGCTGTCACAAGACAAGGGCAGGACACTGCATCCATGCCCTCAGACCATGAACTTAGCAGCCTGGCTCCTGAGATCATAGAATTTGGACATTTACAACTCCCACAGAGATGTATGGACTTGACCCATTTACTGGACTCAGGTTTAGTGTTCAATTCCATTAAAGTCCACCTAGCGGCACTTTCTGCATACACCACTTCCCAACTTAAAGTGTCGTGGTGGAAGATACCAGTTATCAAAGCCTTCATGGAGGGGGTAAAGAGGATACACCCTCCGATAGCTAACCCAGCTCCCGGATGGGACTTAAATGTGGTACTTTCCAGACTCATGGGCCCTCCCTTCGAACCCATGCACAAGGCAACTCTTAAAGATATCACCCTTAAGACTGCTTTCCTAATAGCTATCACCTCCATTAGGAGGGTAAGTGAACTACAGGCTCTTTCTGTACTAGACCCCTTCGTAACAGTTTACAAGAATAAAGTGGTTCTACGCACACACCCAAGGTTTGCACCTAAATTCATCTCGAAATTTCATGTAAACCAAACTATAGAACTACCAACGTTCTTTCAAAACCCTTCCAGCTCGGGAGAAAAAAGTCTGCATACACTAGATGTACGCAGAGCTGTCATGTTCTACATGGAAAGAACCAGACCACTGAGAAAGACTAATCAGTTCTTTGTCTCGGTGGCAGCAGGAAGAGAAGGAGATGCGGTCTCAAAATCCACTATATCTAGATGGATTGTTCAATGCATCACTCTCTGTTACACTCTTGCTAAGAGAGAACTACCCTTCAAGCCAAGAGCACATTCCACTCGAGGCACTGGGGCTTCCATAGCATTCATTGCAAATGTTCCCCTTGAGTCCATCTGCAAAGCGGCTACCTGGAGTTCTGTGCACACCTTTACAAAACACTACTGTCTAGATGCACACTCTAGATCTGACTCCCAGGTGGGACAGGCAGTATTAAGACATCTTTTCTCTACTGTTCCTTCTCATAACCCACCGCCAACTCCGGGTACTGCTCGCTAGTCTATGCACAGCATGTGATTCTAAGCAGATTAACAAACATCAGAAGACAATGCATTACTTACCGTAAAAGCATTTCTGATGGTTGTATCTGCTTAGATTCACATGCGCCCACCCTTCCTCCCCGCTCGGATGGAAGGAACATAGACTTCCTTTATATCTCTCTTTTCTGTACTCACTCACGTCTATAAGGCTCCCTCAGGGCAGAAAAATACAAACAGAGGGACCTCGACGCGTGAGGGATTGTGGGTACAACGCACGTCACTATAGGGATAGTGTTACAGACACGCCTTGTCGACGTCCCCTTTTCGACTACGAAAAACAAAATGCAATACTCCGCAGTGACCACTGGATGTCGGACCTATGCACAGCATGTGAATCTAAGCAGATACAACCATCAGAAATGCTTTTACGGTAAGTAATGCATTGTCATATATATATATATATATATATATATATATATATATTTCTGATGTTTGTTAATCTGCTTAGAATCACATGCTGTGCATAGGTCCGACATCCAGTGGTCACTGCGGAGTATTGCATTTTGTTTTTCGTAGTCGAAAAGGGGACGTCGACAAGGCGTGTCTGTAACACTATCCCTATAGTGATGTGCGTTGTACCCACAATCCCTCACGCGTCGAGGTCCCTCAGATTGTTTTTTTCCGCCCAGCTTATGGTCGCCTTACGCGGTGCTCCTAGAGAGACATTGCTAAACAAGTACTACGGACCTCGGTCCTTAATATATATACTTACTGTTAAAAGATCCCTCCCCTCTACGTTAGCTGTGAAGCTGTTTCTCCGCCGAGCAAGTTTTCGACGGAGAGGAAGAGACGGAGGAGATCCTTCGGCGCTGCCGAACACGTGGCCAGGCCTCGCCGGCCAACATACAGTAGGGAGAGTGGGGGTTCGAACTTTTCTCTTCTCGTCGAGAATGTCTTTCTTTCTCCCCTATCTTTCCCTTGGGGTTGTTATCACCAGTTTTTATTGCCTCAGCTATGGAGAGGACACCTTTTAAGTTTTGCCCACGCTGTAGGGGCAAATACACTTGGAAGGATAAACACAAGCTCTGTAATCGTTGCTTGCCCCTCGATCATAAAGAGGACAGCTGCGCGGCCTGTAAGCTCTTAAAGCCAAGAACCCTTAAAGAACGGAAAGTTAAGAGGTGGGCGGACTACGCTATGTCGAAGTCAGTTTCCTCACCCGCCGCCGCTGTTACAGAAAGTGACGAGGAGGGTGATAACTCGACGTCCGTTATGGAAGTCATTAACCCCCAGAAGGAGCGCTCGCGCTCCTCGACGTCCGTCCCCGACGGGCTCGGCTCACGCCCTGCTTATGGGGATGAACACCCCGGCGACAAGGACGCACACAGACCCCATAGGCCTAAGCACACAACCCACGGCTCTTCTTCGTCGAGGACGAAGGATCCACCAGCGCCGAAGGGGACGCAGGGCACTCCGGCGTCGACGTTAGACCGTAAGGGTCTCAAGCCCCACCCGCAAACGCAGCCGCGACCAGCGATTGGGCTTTCATCTAACAAGGGCGCTACCTCAAAGACACCCGACGTAACGCTCCATAGAGCGGCCGTCGAGAAACAGCGCGTAACGCAGACAACGCCGACTCCAGAACCCTCTACCGACGAACTCGTCGTCGAGAGCCTGGCGAGAATTGTTTCCGAGGACAAACGCAAGCGGACGACGAAACGGACGTCGAATACCGCACCCAAGGAAATAGAAACGCTGAAAAAGCCCAAGAGTAGCCAGGAACTGCCCCATTCATCTAAAGGCACTTCTGAACTACCGGAGGGCTTTTCTGAGGGCGACGGAAACCTTTCGTCGACGTTGTGGGAGCGTTCAAAGCGTTTTGAAGGTGACAACACTGATTTCCCCCCTCTAGACTATTCAGGGGTTCCCCATGAGACCATTTAAAGACTCCATTCTTGTATGGAAAAGATGGAGAGGTTTTTGGGTAGCCAAAACCCACCCACACCCAAAAGACCAAGGGAATGGACCCAGGATGACCCTACGGTCAAGATTCCTAGGCTGTTTCCCCCTTCTACAGATGCATATGACCTCACTGAAGAGGAGCAATACCTCCAGGAAGATGAGGAGTGTTTAGGTGGAGAGGAAGAACATGAGGAGGAGAGGTTTGAGGAAGACCCTTACACTAGCACAGGAGCTTTTGAGGAAGATACAGCTACCTCACAGCCCTGGCACTCCCCATCAGTGCAGCCTTGGCAATCCCCATCAGTGCACTCAGACCCTGATGTCTTTCACCCTTCTCCTCCCAAGGACTCACCTATTGGCAACACCTCCCCCATAGATGACCAGCCCTCACTTAATGCACTATTGCGCAAGGCAGCAGCGCATTTTGAAATAGACACAGGGGAGACTCTTCCGGACATAGACTTTGTAGAAAAAGTTATTAAAGAAAAAGCCCCGGTCAGTCAGTCCATTCCGCTCCTGGCTTCTATAAAGAGAAGAATAACTCCTTCCCTTTCCAATCCGGCCTTAGTCAGAGGGGTCAACCCTCGTATAGAAAAGCTCTTCAGCCCTTCGTCTTCTGACCCTTTGTACATCAGGGGACATTCTATTCCGGACTCTCTGGTAGTTACTAACGCAAGGAAGAGAGCGGGAGTACCACTATCTACTAGTGAGGCACCACCTGACAAAGAGGGCAAGAAGCTCTATGCACTTGGGAAGAGAATCACAACCTCCGCCGCCTTCTCAACTAGGATTGCGAATAACAATTCCCTATTAGCTAGCTACGCAGATGCACAGTGGAGCAAGCTGTGCAGCGAAGCAGAGGACGCACCAGAACCCCTGCGTTCACGCCTGTTGGCTACTATATCAGAGGGAACTCTTGTAAACCAGGGCATCGTAAAGAACTCCCTGGATGCCGCAGAGACAGCTGGACGATCCCTGGTTCAGGGAATACTTCTCAAACGCCATGTCTGGCTGCGCAATTCGGGATTTAAGCCAGAAACCCAGGCTTCCCTAATAAATAAGCCTATAGAGCAAACACATCTGTTTGGGAAAGCAGTTGATGAGGCCCTAGAACATGCGAAGAAGGAGTTTGATACCATCAAAACTCTTGACCAAATTTCTAGGCCACCTAACAGACGCAGCTATGGCAATAGACGCTCCTTTCGTGGCCAACGCCAGCAGCAAAGCCAACAACAATTTTACTCTGCTACCAACTGGCCCTCTAACCAAAGCAGCAGTTCAGTCAAAGAGGCCAATGTCGTGGCAAAGGAAGAGGGCGCGGCTCCAGTCCAAAAGGCCCCACGCCCAATACCAACAAATGACTCAAAGATTCGGGTCCCCTCCCATGCATCACCGGTCGGGGGCCGGCTAACATCGTTCCTTTCAGCATGGGAGGGAATAACGTCAGACCGCTGGGTATTATCCACCATAGCCCACGGATACTGCATCGAATTCAACGGTTCCCCAAAATACAGACCCCCACGGAACCGGCGCATGACACCGGAACACCTCACTATTCTTCTTCAAGAAGTAGAAGAACTACTGAAAAAAGAAGCTATAGAGGCTGTCCCCCTATCGCAGGTAACAGAAGGTATTTATTCAGTGTACTTCCTTGTACCCAAAAAGGATTTAACCATGCACCCTGTATTAGATCTGCGTCCAGCGAACAATTTTGTCAAACCCCAAAAGTTTCGTATGGTAACCTTGCAGGATGTAATCCCACTGTTATCACAGGGGGATTACATGACAACACTAGACATGAAAGATCCATACTTTCATATTTTAATGTTGCCAGCGCACAGAAAATACCTCAGGTTCAAGATAGGGAACAAACACTACCAGTTCAGAGTACTACCCTTCGGGATAGCATCTGCACCAAGGGTATTTACGAAAGTACTGGCAGTGGCAGCGGCCCATCTGCGCAGATTATCCATCCCGGTTTACCCGTACCTCGACGACTGGCTCATAACAGGGGATTCTTACGAAACATGCTTCTCCAATACCCAAAAGACCGTAGACCTTTTGTCCAGACTGGGCTTCTCCATCAACGAAAAGAAGTCCAGCTTAGACCCCAGCCAAATCAAACAATTCCTAGGGGCTCTAATTCGAACAAAGGACGGCCTCGTCTTCCCCTCCAATGAGAGGGTCCAAAACATGCTGTTTCAGATCCCCCATTATGTGGCAGGTCGAGAGGTGACGGTACGCAAAGCAATGCGTTTGCTAGGGATGATGGCGTCATGGATTTATTTGGTACCTCACGCGCGCCTGCGCATGCGCCCAATGCAAGAGTGGCTCTACAGCCAGTGGTGTCAGGCCAGCGGACAATGGGACGACCTAGTGGTGGTCTCGCAGGCCTTGGTTCTCTCGCTACGGTGGTGGACAAAGGAAAACCTGTTATTAGGGAAAACTTTTGCCACACCCGCAGTGGAAGCCACTCTAACCACAGACGCATCCCTTACAGGATGGGGGGCTCACCTATCCCATCAGACTGCTCACGGAGTGTGGACTCCGAGCTTAGCTTCCAAACATATAAACCTGCTGGAACTATTAGCAGTGTTCAAAGCACTGAAAGCCTTTCAGGAACACTTACAAGGAAAGACAGTGATGGTCCTCACAGACAGCACCACAGCCATGTACTATCTCAACAAGCAAGGGGGCACTCACTCTCCAGGACTGTCCAAGCTGTCCCAGAATATATGGAAGTGGGCTCTCAAACACAACATGTTCCTACTATCACAACATGTACCAGGGGAACTCAATCTGCTAGCAGACAAACTCAGCAGAGACTTCCCCCTACCCAAAGAGTACGAATGGCAATTGCAAGAAGACATCGTCTTAAACGTCTTCACGCAATGGGGTTTCCCGGAAATAGACCTGTTCGCAACCCTGGAACTCACAATGCCAAAGTTACGCCTCCAGGTACCCCCAGAACCAGTCCAAGGGGAACGGTCTGTTGATTCAATGGTCAGGGAAATTTGTTTACGCCTTTCCCCCGACTCCCCTCCTCAACAAGTTGGTGCACAAGATGCACCAAGAGCAGGTGACCATGATACTAGTGGCCCCAATGTGGGCCCGGCAGCCATGGTTCGCTCACTTGATGGAGATGTCCCGATCTCCCCCAATCAAACTTCCTTGCCCGTACAACATGCTGTCACAAGACAAGGGCAGGACACTGCATCCATGCCCTCAGACCATGAACTTAGCAGCCTGGCTCCTGAGATCATAGAATTTGGACATTTACATCTCCCTCAGAGATGTATGGACATCCTCAGGGAAGCCAGAAAACCTAATACTCGCCACTGCTATTCTAGCAAGTGGAAAAGATTTGTCATCTGGTGTAGAAGTAAGAACATCAACCCGGTTGACTGCTCTGCCACTAACATTATTCTGTACTTGACCCATTTACTGGATTCAGGTCTAGTGTTTAATTCCATTAAAGTCCACCTAGCGGCACTTTCTGCATACACCACTTCCCAACTTAAAGTGTCGTGGTGGAAGATACCAGTTATAAAGGCCTGTAACGCTCACCTGATTCTCGCAGAGGCGCCGGTCTTGACTGGGCGACTACCGTATCTTCAAAGGTGATGTGTAGCACCCGGTTGGCTCTTTGGGCTGGACCTCTGTGCACTGTATGCCTGACTTCAAGAGTAAGATGTCTGCAGACAGAAAATATGGGATTAATGAACTGGGGTTATTGGGGTGTCCCTATCTCTTCCCTTTTTTGCTCTCCTGTAGACCCCCAAAGGTTAACGCTCTCACCTTAGGTAAGTGAATGCCGAGCTCTCCATCTGCCTCGGGGCAGGGTGCTGTAACCAGTTTCTTCACTGGATCGGTAGCGCAGGCCTCTTGACTTCAGAGGACTGCTGTCCGTCGTTTACTGCACGAACGCTAAGTTTCGAGTAATTCTATTGTCTTTAAAGTCTTTAGCAATGATGTCTCTTGTTTTGCAGGTTCCGGCGATGGCGGATGACGGGCTGAAGTGAGTTGAAGATGGAGTCCGTATGGTGAATAGAAGCGCTTGGAAGCCCGTAAGTAAGCGCTTGTTGCCTGCTTCACGATGCGCTCTAACTGTCTTTTATTTTGCAGGTACGAGTTCGGAGCGGCTGCAGGGTGCCGGAAAATACCCACTGGGGTTGATGTGGAAAGGAGTAATGGCACGTGAGTATCAAAGTTCCCCAATGTCTTTAAACGCACCTTGTTTTGTCTTTCAGATGCAGGATGCAGCGCCGAAGGCCTCCGGAGCGTGCGAAGAGTCGGTAAGCTTTTGTCTTTCAGATGCCGGAATGCAGTGTGAAGACCTCCGGAGCGCACGAAGAGTAGGTAAGCCTTTGTCTTTCAGATGCCGGAATGCTAACCTGTTCTTTCTTGTCTTTATAGGTGTTGCTGAAGACTGGATTCAGAATGGTAAGCCTTTTTCCTTAGGCCCAGTATCCGATGCAGAAGACACGATGAGCGTTCTGCTGCAGAGGATGCAGAATAACGCAAAGCAAGATTCATCCACCGGGTGTGGTTTAAATAGCCTCCTGTAGTGCTTAGGTTTCTCCTTCCACAGCCACGCCTAGGTAAGAAAAGAGTTCCTGCTTTCCAGAAGAGTTCCAGTGTTCTGAATCTAGGGAGTGGCTCCTGCCCCACCCAACAGGAAAAGTAGTTCCAAACAGAAGAGGATCAGAGGCTCAGCTGGCAGGCAAGTAAGCAGCATGGTCTGCTGCAGGTAAGTCCACCCAAGCATCATGAGCCCGGCGCTTCCAGCGCTGGGACTGGGCACATTTATGAGCCTGGTGCCACTGGCGCCAGGACTGGGTCCAAAAGGTCCCAATTGTGACTGGTTGGCCCTCGGAACCTGGGTTATGGATCTGCTTCCAAGGGAGTTGGGAAAACCCTGACCTTTTGGAAGCAGAGATCATGACAGGCCTTCATGGAAGGGGTAAAAAGAATACACCCCCCAATAGCTAGCCCAGCTCCCGGATGGGACTTAAACGTGGTACTTTCTAGACTCATGGGCACTCCTTTCGAACCCATGCACAAGGCAACTCTTAAATACCTCACTCTTAAGACTGCTTTCCTAATAGCTATCACCTCCATTAGGAGAGTAAGTGAACTACAGGCTCTTTCTGTATTAGACCCCTTCGTATCAGTTCACAAGGATAAGGTGGTTCTTCGCACACACCCAAGGTTTGCACCAAAATTCATCTCTAAATTTCATGTAAACCAATCTATAGAACTACCAACGTTCTTTCAAAACCCTTCCAACTTGGGAGAAAAAAGTCTGCATACACTAGATGTACGCAGAGCTGTCATGTTCTACATGGAAAGAACCAGATCACTGAGAAAGACTAATCAGTTCTTTGTCTCGGTGGCAGCAGGAAGAGAAGGAGATGCAGTCTCTAAGTCCACTATATCTAGATGGATTGTACAATGCATCACTCTCTGTTACACTCTTGCTAAGAGAGAACTACCCTTCAAGCCAAGAGCACATATCACTCGAGGCACTGGGGCATCCATAGCATTCATTGCAAATGTTCCCCTCGAGTCCATCTGCAAAGCGGCTACCTGGAGTTCTGTGCACACCCTTACAAAACACTACTGTCTAGATGCACACTCAAGATCTGACTCCCAGGTGGGACAGGCAGTATTAAAACATCTTTTCTCTACTGTTCCTTCTCATAACCCACCGCCAACTCCGGGTACTGCTCGCTAGTCTATGCACAGCATGTGATTCTAAGCAGATTAACAAACATCAGAAGACAATGCATTACTTACCGTAAAAGCATTTCTGATGGTTGTATCTGCTTAGATTCACATGCGCCCACCCTTCCTCCCCGCTCAGATGGAAGGAACATAGACTTCCTTTTATATCTCTCTCTTCTGTACTCACTCACGTCTAGAAGGCTCCCTCAGGGCAGAAAAATACAAACAGAGGGACCTCGACGCGTGAGGGATTGTGGGTACAACGCACGTCACTATAGGGATAGTGTTACAGACACGCCTTGTCGACGTCCCCTTTTCGACTACGAAAAACAAAATGCAATACTCCGCAGTGACCACTGGATGTCGGACCTATGCACAGCATGTGAATCTAAGCAGATACAACCATCAGAAATGCTTTTACGGTAAGTAATGCATTGTCATATATATATATATTTCTGAGGCTTGTGGAATCTGCTTAGATCACATGCTGTGCATAGGCCGACATCTAGTGGAAGCTGCGGAGTATTACAGTTTGTTTTTCGAAAGTCGAAAATGGGCGTCGACACAGGCGTGCCAGTAATACTATCCCTAGTGTGACGTCCACTGTACCCAAGATCCCTCACGCGTGTAGGATCCTCAGATTGTTTTTTTCCGCCATACTGGTCGGAAGCATCTTGCGGAGTTCCCTGGCCTTAGCCATACTTTTGCTGTTATTATAATTTTAATTCTTATTCATTCCCTTCCCCACCCCAACGTCGACCCTCAACCTCGACGACGGCTGGAGAAGTCATCGACCGTCGACTGCTGCACGACGGATCTGGGCCTCGGTAGGCCGCTGGCCTCGGCCCGGGCCTAGTAGGCCGCTGGCCTCGGCCCTTACAAGTAGGGAGAGTGGGGGGTGGTACATACTCTTCACTCTTGATATATAGTTACATTTATATATATTCCTACACTTAGCAGCCCGCTGCCTTAAGGTGCGTATGGAGGGTACCCCTTTTCAATTCTGCCCCAAGTGCAATCGCAAATACCCTTGGGTCGACAGGCACGCCACGTGCAATCTCTGCTTGCCGAGGGATCACCCCGAAGCGAACTGCAGAGCGTGTAGTAGGTTTAAACCTAAGACACTTAAGGACCGTTCGACAAAGCGTTGGGCCCACCACGCCAGGCAGGAGGCCATGGCAGCGGAGGGCGCCTTCAGCGATGGCAGCGACGCCGTACTTTCGGACGGCGAGGGCATTACGGCGTCGAAAGACAGCCGACGAGCGCAGGTCCCCGACCTCGGAAGGTCGTCCGGCAAGGCGGCTATGGGGAAGACCCCCGGCGACGCAAGCGCTACACACCTAACACACACTAAACACACTAAGACCAACCGGACCTCGACGACGTCGACTTCCCGGAAAGAGGCACAAAAAGAACGGTCCGACTCGGTGTCCTCTGGGCGCTCTCGATCGAGATCGCCTCACGACGCAAGGCAATCATCCACTCTTGCCAAGAGTGCCTCGCTACACACACTAACGGAAGTTCGATCGTCGGGAGACGAAGACGACTTCCACCCCCAGGCCGCGCTCCAAGATACCGAGACCGCGGTTAACACCAGTGAGGCCCCACGCCCGAAGCACACAGATACCTTTCCAGACCCTCGACGCCAGGCGTCGAAAGTCTCTGGGGCCCCCAAGGGACAGGGAAAACATTTTTCCACGCACGGAGAAGGGGGGAAACAGCGGAAAGCACAGCCTTCCACCCCTGTAAAGCCTAAGCAGACAAGCAAACACAAGTCTACCCTTGAAAATAAATCACCTGCTAAAGTAATACCCTGTTCCAGGGAATGGTCCAGTGAAGACATAGACAGGGTTATGTCTAGGATGTCTTCCTTGGCTGATTTTTATGATAAGAACCCAGAACACTTTCTTTCATATAACCCTCAAGGGGCCACACCCTCAGGCTCCTCCGATCCTATCCCGCTAAGTAAAAAGCCCCGGGTCGAAAGACCTGAACCCTTCGAGGTTCAGCCTTACTCCACTCCATATTCTACTCCACTCCCCAGTTATCAGGGACAAGTTTTCCCTGAAGAGGACCAGGAGTTTGCAATTATGGAAGAACAAACCGGGACAGATTACTATGCAGAGGATGAGGACCTGGAGGAGGGAGAAGATGAGCAGGAAATTTACAGAGTAGATTCCCCAGTACAAAGCGAAGCCCCAGTTACTGACTCTCCAGTTGATAACCAGCCCCTCCTTAACGAGGTTCTCGCTCGAGCAGCGGAACACTTCCACATCGACACCCACGGTGTACAGGAGGAAAGGGACTTCGCGGAGGAGTTTGTAGGAGAGAGAAGACCGGTCGCTCAGACCATCCCTATCCTCAAATCCATCCAACGAAGAATAGATCCTTCCCTGGTGAATCCTAACCTCACCAGAGCTGTCAACCCCAGAATTGAAAAGATTTTCCGGGCAGCCCAGTCTGACCCTCTGTATATAAAGGGACATCTTAAACCAGATTCCCTAGTGGTGACCAACACTAGAAAGAGGGCTGGCACGCCCTTATCTTCATCAGAAGCTCCTCCCGACAAGGAGAGCAAAAAACTTTACGGGTTTGGCAGAAAGGTAGCCTCAACGTCCGCCTACCAAGCAAGGATTGCGAATTCCACCACCCTGTTGGCTAGTTACAATTGCCATCAATGGGAAGAAGTCGCGGCGCTCATTGCCTCTGCTCCAGAACCGTTAAAGGGCCAGCTGGCTCGGATCTCGGCAGAGGGGAGAGCCGTGTCTGGTTGCATTTTAAAAGCAACTTTCGACGCCGCTGACAACGCAGGGAGATTGATAGCAGAAGGTACTGTTATCAAGAGACATGCGTGGTTACGGCAGTCGGGATTCAAGACAGAAACCCAGGCTTCTTTAATAGACAAGCCAGTGGAACCCGACCTATTGTTTGGGAAAGCGGTCGAAGACGCACTTAAAAATGCCAAAGATGAATATGAGACTCTCAAATCCCTTGGCCAGCTTACCAACAAACCCCCTAACCAGAGGGGGAACAATAATTTTCGTCGCCCACGCGGCCAAAATTCACAAAGAGGCAACTATGCCCAGGGACAAGGTACACAATGGAATAACAACCAGCAGTCTACCCAGAGTTACGGCAGGGGTAACAAGAGAGGTCGTGGAAGAGGCAGAGGCAGCCCCAACAAGGGCGGTGGCACGCCTCCACCAAAACAGTGACGCTCAGTTCAGGGTCCCTTGCCACGCAACCCCAGTAGGGGGACGCATTTCCACCTTCACCCAGGCTTGGGAAGGGATCACCTCAGACAGATGGGTGCTGTCAACAGTATCCGCAGGATATTGTATAGAACTACTGCAGCGTCCCCGGAATCATCCTCCACGACAAAGAGTGCACTCCCTAGAGCATCAAAGGATCCTTCTCGAGGAGATCGCCATTCTGCTAGAAAAGGACGCGATAGAACTCGTCCCAGGACACCAGGTAAACAAGGGTATCTATTCAACTTACTTCCTTGTGCCAAAGAAAGATTTGACAATGCGCCCAGTATTGGACTTACGGCCTGCCAACAAATATGTCAAGCCCCAAAAATTCAATCCCCCTCCTAAAAAAGGGGGATTACATGGCAACCTTGGATATGAAAGATGCTTATTTTCATATTTCCATGCTCCCAGCGCACAAAAAGTACTTGCGCTTCAAGGTGGACAGTCGCCACTACCAATTCAAGGTACTGCCCTTCGGGATAGCTTCAGCACCAAGGGTATTCACCAAGGTACTGGCGGTGGCGGCTGCACACCTACGCAGGGAAGCAATCCCGGTGTACCCTTATCTGGACGACTGGCTCATAACGGGGGAAACCCCAGGAATTTGCAGGTCAAACATTCAGAGGACTATCGACCTCCTCCACGAATTAGGCTTCTCCATCAACGAGAAAAAGTCAAGTCTGGTGCCAAGCACCTCAAAACAGTTTCTAGGAGCTATCCTAGATACTCAGAAAGGATTGACCTTCCCTTCGGAAGAGAGAATTCGGAATATACTTCTGCAAATTCCGCATTATCAGTCAGGTCAACAGATAACAGTACGCAAAGCTATGCGGTTACTGGGCATGATGGCGTCATGCATTTACCTGGTCCCCCACGCGCGTCTGCGCATGCGTCCCATGCAGGAATGGTTGGCGAAACAGTGGTCTCAGGCAAGTGGTCATTGGGACGATCTAGTGGTCGTTTCGCCAACACTCGTACAGAGCCTACACTGGTGGACAAGAGAGAATCTCGCAAAGGGGAAACCCTTTTACGATCCCGAAGTACAAGCCGTGGTGACTACAGATGCATGCCTGACTGGGTGGGGAGCTCACCATCTCCACCACACAGCTCAGGGTCTCTGGTCTCACTCAGTAGCCAAGAACCACATCAATCTGCTAGAGCTTCTGGCAGTATTCCGAGCGCTAAGGGCGTTCGAGCCCCATCTACTGAACTTGTCGGTACAGATCAGGACGGACAGCACGACAGCCATGTTCTATCTGAACAAGCAAGGGGGGACTCGTTCGCCAAATCTGTCCAAGCTTGCCCAGAAAATATGGATATGGGCACTCAAACGGAACATCTTCCTGTCATCGCAACATGTTCCAGGGGAGCTCAATTCCCTAGCGGATGCTCTAAGCAGAAACTCCCTCCCAGAAGAACACGAATGGGTCCTTCACAGAGACGTAGTAGAAGATCTCTTCTCTCAGTGGGGTTTCCCCACTATAGACCTATTCGCCACAAGCGAAAACAAACAATGCCCAGGATTTGCATCCAGGTTCCCCCAGCCGGACTCCCAAGGGAATGCCCTGTGGATGAACTGGTCAGGGATGTTTGCGTACGCTTTTCCACCAACTCCTCTCATCAGGAAGGTGGTGTACAAGATGAACAAGGAATCTATGACGCTCATCCTAGTTGCTCCCATGTGGGCGAGACAACCATGGTTTCCACACCTACGCAGGATGGCGGTGTGCGAACCCATCAGACTCCCAGCCTGGTACAACCTACTGTCCCAGCAACAGGGTCAAACAGTGCATCAGGAACCCAACTCTATGAACCTAGCAGCATGGCTCCTGAAGTCATAGAGTTTGGACATCTCAAATTACCACAGAGGTGTATGGACATTCTAAAGGAGTCCAGGAAACCAAATACAAGGCACTGTTACTTTGATAAGTGGAAAAGATTCGTTATCTGGTGCCAGAATAAACAAATCAACCCGGTTGATTGCACTCCTTCCAACGTTGTGACATACATGCTCCACCTGCTGGATGCAGGGTTGGTTTTTAACTCGCTGAAAGTACACCTGGCAGCCCTCTCGGCTTACACCACATCCCATAACAAGGTCTCGTGGTGGAAAGTACCAGTGGTTAAAGCCTTCATGGAAGGAGTAAAGAGACTTCACCCTCCTATTTCGAACCCACCGACAGGATGGGACCTCAACGTGGTGCTAGCTAAGCTCATGGGACCCCCATTCGAACCCATGCATAAAAGTAGTCTCAAACACCTGACTTATAAAACGGCCTTCTTAGTAGCCATTACCTCCATAAGAAGGGTCAGTGAAATTCAGGCTCTGTCAGTGCAGGATCCTTTCTTTACTATCCACAAGGACAAACTGGTTTTACGCACACACCCTAGGTTCTCACCTAAATTCATATCCAAGTTCCATGTAAACCAGTCCATCGAGCTTCCGGCTTTCTTCCAGAACCCGCAAAGCTCGGCTGAGGTGAAACTACACACCCTAGATGTGCGTAGGGCGGTCCTATACTATGTAAATAAAACCAGACCGCTAAGGAAAACAGATCAACTGTTTGTCTCCGTAGCTACGGGCAGAGAGGGGGATCGCGTCTCTAAGGGCGCTATCTCGAAGTGGATTATCAACTGTATACAGCTGTGTTACTCTCTTTCTGACAAGACTCTGCCTTTTACGCCAAGGGCCCACTCTACTAGAGGCATTGGTGCCACTCTGGCTTTCATTGCAAATGTTCCCCTCGACACCATTTGCAAAGCGGCTACTTGGAGCTCTATTCACACTTTTACTCAGCATTACTGCATTGACACTCATTCCAAGACAGATACACAAGTGGGACAAGCGGTTCTAAGACACCTGTTTGCTCATGACCCTTCTCACATCCCACCTCCTTCTTCTGGTACTGCTCGCTAATCTATGCACAGCATGTGATCTAAGCAGATTCCACAAGCCTCAGAAGGGATACATTACTCACCGTAATCGTATTTCTGATGCTTGTATCTGCTTAGATTCACATGCGACCCACCCTTCCTCCCCTCCGAGAGAAGGCGCATGATTGCTTGTAGTCTTACCTTTTCTGTCTATCTGCTTGGATTATCTGTACTCACGCTACTCCTCATGCTTCCTCATGTCAGAAAAAAAAATACAATCTGAGGATCCTACACGCGTGAGGGATCTTGGGTACAGTGGACGTCACACTAGGGATAGTATTACTGGCACGCCTGTGTCGACGCCCATTTTCGACTTTCGAAAAACAAACTGTAATACTCCGCAGCTTCCACTAGATGTCGGCCTATGCACAGCATGTGAATCTAAGCAGATACAAGCATCAGAAATACGATTACGGTGAGTAATGTATCCCATATATATATATATATATATATATATATATATATATATATACACCCTACTAATTGGTGGTCTCGTAATTCAACAACTAAACAAGTGCAGTTTCCATCTCCTCAGAAGAGCTCAAATACTAGAAAGAAGAAGAATCGGAAGAAAGCTGCTCAAATCATAATGCCATGCAAGCAGATGTACAACTAAGACACACGCGCAAACACACACACTCTCACACTAAGTTGGTGCCAGACTAGAGGGAATGCTTTGTTCAGCAGCCTCTGTTAGGTAAGGTTTTCATAGCAATGATAGATCTTCCTGACCTGTGTCAACCCCAGAACATTTTGCTTTTACTGGTGGATTATTTTCCTTATACCACTGCGTGGGAACCTTTTTCCACACTCACAGAATCTTTTACTCTTTTTATGGGTGTCATTTTTAAGACTCTCCACAGTGTCTTCTAAAAGTTATCCTCTTTGACAGTGTTTGGCAATAAGTGCCTATTGTTGCTGGGTTGCCCTAGGGGCTTCCCTTTTAACTTTCTCTGGCTAACCTTGTTAGAACTACAGTTCCCAACGGTAGAAAGGATCTTTGAATCCCTTTTACATTTTCTTAGGTGAGACCAGCAACCCCCCACAAACAATGTGGAGTGCTGGGGAGATACTGAGTATTCTCATTTTATTTTATTTTTTAAATATATTTTTATTGGCATTTCTTATTCCAATCACATACATTGCATAATGCAGACCGTAAGAGGTTGGGTACATATTCTGTCAGACATGCAGAGTTATTGTGTATGAGCCGCCGCAAGTGTCTGAGTCGGCTTTCGGCCACCCTGCGTCTGTTCACTGCTTTCACCTCCTTCCTCCCCATCACCCTTCGGAATGCCTCTATCCCTTTAAATCTAGGCTGAACATGAACTTTAAATCTTCCCAAACTCCCCCACTCCCCCCATAACTGAGAGTTGCTCCCCTATGGTTTAGAGAGTCCGGTGTTCTAGTACCTGTGTGTCCCGGTGTGGGTCCATAGGTCATTTTGTCGTTTGCTTGTATGTAGGTCTTGTTTTTAGGATGTTACAGAGTTGTTAGTTGAGGTTTCTGCATCCTAAGGGTCTCGCTCTAACCCTCCCCTATGTGTATGGGTCATTTAGCACTCTAAATCGGAGTGCTCTTGACGTTCTTGAGTGGTTTTGGGACTGTTGCCTCGCGAGTGCGGTGCATTCCATTATGCATGTTTTCGCCAGGAGTGTGCTCTGCTCAGCTGTGGTAGGGGGGATTCTAGCCTTCCAGTGAGTAATGAGCAGTTTCCTAGCCGTAAACGGGAGTATGCTTATTAGTTTGCGTGAGAGCCCTTCCTCGTGCTATGTGTCCGCGTCCCCTCCTAGTAGCATTACCTTGTGTGTGACAGTGCCCCTTTTCTCATTTTAAATGTAACTTTTGTTACAAGGACATACTTGCCTTTTATGGCAGGTGGCAGTGAACCTTTTCATTAATTTGGTGCATCTTTACCGCGGGCTGTTTCCAAAATGACCCGGTCTTCTTTTTTCGTAATTTTAGCATTTCTTGTCCTTTTTTGTTTCTTCTCCTGTCATTCAAGGTGGGAAATTCCTTTGTGTGTTTTTTATCTTCGGCAGGAATCCTGTGGATTCCCCGCCAAGGCTCCAAGGGTCTGTGAAGGCAGGAAGCTAAGGGAGGAGTCCAACACTCTGCAGCTTTTGTCTTCCAGCCTGACTGCGAGAATCCATTTTAAACTGGAAGGCTGGCTGTCCTGAAAGGACTGCCAAACCCCCAAGTTTGAATGTTGCATGGCTGTTAGATTGGCTGGGTTCCTACATAAAAGTCAGATCCTGGAAGCTGAAGAGGTAGTCGACCACTGGAACCTAAACTGAAGAGGAAGATGAAGAAACTGCAGCTGAGACTTTCCAGCAACCGGAGAGCCTGCTGGGTAACCAAAGCCTGCTGTAGCCCTTCCTTCAAATCGACCTGGGGACTCGATCAACGACAAGCATGCCCCAGAGCCTGGTGAGACCCACTAGACTCAAGAAGACCTGCAATTTGAGCCATCCATGCCGTGCTGCGACCTTGCGGGGCTGCAATACCCTGGGACTACAATGCATTGTGCAGTGCATGGTCTTCGTAATTCCAAATGTCGCTGAATCTTCGTGGGCATCCTGCTGGATCTGCAGAGGCACGATTCAGGTCCGAAAGGTCCCCTCATCAGAGGGCTGGACCTTGCAAACTACGAGAATCCAACCAGCGATATGATGTCTTCTTTGAATGGATTCTCTCCTCCCATGTATTCCTCATCTTATGATAATTATCCTTCCAGCTTCATCTGCTTCAGAAATTTTAGACACGGGGCGCTGTGTGCCGTCTCGTTGAGTCGATGTCCCTCGAGGGCCTCCGTTCGACTGTCGATGACATCATCATTATAAATAGGGCGCGCAGCACCCCTTTGGCTTCAGTTCCGTTTTTCCGATCTAAAGCATCAAAGAATTACAGCATGCTTTGGTTCTTCGCTGAACTTCGTCAGCTATTTTCAATCAATGAAAATGTCTTCCCCCCGTCGACTCTATCAACACCTAAGACGGGCTTCAAGAAGTGCCAAGACTTTGGATCGGAGCTGTCAATCACAGACCCCCACCGCATGTGTCTGTGGTGTCTTGGTACCTGTCACTGTGCCTCTGACTGTAACTCCTGTGAGGCGATGACCAACGCTCTGGCGGAATGTAAAGGTAAATTGGCAGTGCGGAGGTTGCCTTTGAAGTCTCTTTCGAAGAGCTGAATAAGAAAATCCGATTCCTAGATGGAAAAGATCTCGGTCGAGAAGTCGCTTGTGCCATTCTTCGTCTTCTTCGAAGAAAGCCAAGAAATGACATCACAGGTCACCTTCGACCTCTAGTGATTCCTCGGCCGTGATAATCAAATGTCCAACTAAGTCGGATTACCCAGCTAAATGGGATGCGTTTCGCAAAGAAATGCTTAAAATCTTCGAGACTGCGGCCCGACCATGTCAAAGAACAAGCAGAAAGCCCATGCCTCTGTCGATCTGCATCAAGACAGCAAAGGGAAGTCTAAGACGAAACCATTAAAATCTTCGGATCCGAGGGGCTGAGCTAACCACCATGCTGTGAGGATGGGACTTTAGGAAGCTCACGCAAGATCTGTAAAGGAACCTCTTAAATAGCATTGGAAAGTGCTTAATTGTTAAAGAAAACCTGCGCAGATGATCGGAGAAGGGGCAGGCAGATATACACCCAAGCCAGGCAGCTGGAAACATCTTCTGTGCGGAGAATGGTAACCTGGGAGGAAGCACTGGAAGGTGACAATGGCAGCTGCCAGGAGATGACGGCGGGCGGGGCGTAGAAGGAGACCGAGCATCCAAGACATCATTGACAAGGGCATTTGGAGAGCCCGTTAAGGACGCCCCCGTCCCATGTTGAGACTGTGAAGGTGAAACCACGAGAGAAGAGGGACGGCGGGGAAGGCGGTGCGCCAGGACACTACCTGCCAGGCGAGGGTAACGTAAGCAGCAGATGAGCGGCGGCGGAAGCGAACGAGGAACGAAAGGAAGGCAGTCCCCGGAAACACTCTCTCCCAGCCCAGAATAGTGGAACGTGAGGGAGAGAGAAGGACCTGCAATGCATGGCTGTGCAAAGGCCCAAATGAGTGAGGTAAGCGGCGGCATGGAGAATGGGCCCGCCGGCAGATAAGTGCAGCGGGACAGACGCACTCCTCCTCCCAAGCCCCCCGCCCCAACAAATAATGTGCTGTCCAATGAAAATGACGGCTGGGGGCTCAAATGAAAGAGGGAAGTCACCTTCTGCATGCAGAGGTGAGATGGGCCAGACATTGAGTACAAAGGAGTGAAGGGAGGAACACCCCAAGAAAGTTGGATTGGTGAATTGGAGGATTGGACAATAAAAGGGGAAAGAGGTCATTGGGACTGCACGTAGGCGACCAGTGCAGCGCCAGAGGAAGCAACGGGGAAGCAGGGGCCCCTGCTGCCTGTGACAACACGCTTTTGCTTCCTTGCCTGGGATGAGGGTAGGAAGGGCGTAGGCAATGCCGGCCACATGCAGTGGCGGAGAGGCGCTCAGAGATACAACTGTTGGAAAGTGTGCTAAGCCGGGACAAAGGAGGTGCAAGAAGGGGAGACAAGAAGGCAAGCAGGGATAGGAGACTTTGGGAGACGGCACAGGAGGCAACACATATGTTGGGGAAAATAAATAGAGGGAAGGGCAAATAACTGATGATGGAGGACTTTGAAAGGAAGGAGGAGCATGTCCCAGACCCAGTTAAAGCAGGCACATCGGGGCAAAAGAATAGCGCCCAGGGACCACGGCAGGGTGAGGGTACTATACTGGCAGCCATTGCAGGCTTAAAAGCCTCGCTAGAAAACAAGATTGATGCAGTGATTGTTGACATGGGCCTGTTACGACAGGATGTACGCTCCATAGCGGACAGGCTGAGCACAGTGGAGACACAAGTGCAGGAGAATACTGCGAATATAGGAAATAACACGCGTGATGTAACGCAACTAACGGACAGACTGAAATTCCTGGAGCGGAGAATGGAAGATGCCGAAGTATGTCGAATTTGCTGATACAGGAGATAGGAGCAGGAACCGTGACGCAGGGGTTCACAGTGGAACGGGCGCACAGATCCCTTCCGAAAAGACCCCCACCGGGCGTGCCGCCTAGACCTATAATTGCAAAAATCTTGAATTTTAAAGACAAGGAAAGCATATTGGCTTAAATAAAGGCAGAGGGGTTATCAAGAGCGTCCTCGAAGTTGACCATATATCCGGATTACACGCTGCAAATACAAGAAAGCAGAGCGCAGTTTGGCCCTGTCAAAAGAACTGTTGAACTGCTCCAACATTAAGTATATGCTCATCTAAACTGCGAGTGGAACACACAGGAACTGAAACACTGCAAGGAGCGCTTGGATATGTTATGTTATGTTAAAGGTACTTGTATAGCGCACCGTCACCAACGGACTTGGTCCCCAGGCACTCTGGCGGATCTGTAAACAGGAAGGGCGGGTGGGTTTGTCGAAAGGAGGGGAGGGTAGGAGGGGAGGAGGGGAGAAGGAGTGGGAGAAGTGGTGTGCTGTTGGCAGCTTCAGCTCGGTATACACCAAGTGCTGGGCTTTGTTGCTGGTAGCGGATCGGGCGAGGCCTCGAGTGCTGTGGGTGATGATTGCGTTGTTGATGTGGTGTGGTAAAGTGTGTGCGGATTGCTGGGAGAGAGATGGTTGTGTGGTTTAAGTATGCAGTGGATTGAGGGTTTGGTTAGTGGGGTCTGTATCCTGATTCAGGTATTTATATGGTTCTGTTAGAGTTGTATATCTGTAGGTTGGGTTGTTGCTGGTTCCTCGTGGGCCGAATCGCTTGTGAGTTGGAAGCAGGAAGTCTTCCTGAAGGAAGAAACTGGAGGAGAGAACAACACTCCCCGAACAGATGGCAAAGCCCACGCCCACAGAGTTATTTATTTATTATTATTATTTTTTTAGGATTGCCGGTGCCTGGCACTCGCCGCTGCACGTTGCTTGCTGGAAAGCGGGGACGTGAGAAGCGGTTGGGCCTGAACGTTCAGAGGGTTGTTGGGCCAATTAGTTTGATCCAGGGAATGGATGTGTTATTGTTCCATTTAAGGTTGAGTTTTTGGGAAGGGGAGGGAGGGTTTCAGTTTCAACTTCGGACAAACTCTGAAGCGAACTGTCAGGTCCAATCTTGAATCTTCCTGCAGGAGTGATGCTGGCCCACCAGACCCCCCAAGTTTGCCCGCCTAACAGTCTCTCAGCAGATAAAACTACCAAGCTGGCAAACCCAAGGGGAAAGGGGAATTGGAGAACAAAACAAAGACCGATCTTCACTGAACTGCACTGATGTCCTCTGGTACTGGATTGTGTATTGCTCGCCTCAGTGTCTGTGAAATCTAGGAAAAACAATAACATATGTTGATTTATATCTGATAAATATGTTTACTTTTTCTTTTACTATAATTTACTTTCTATTTTTCCTAAAATACCTGTTGCCTATGCTTTTATGCTGATAGGCTTTCTTTACAGATGATGTTGAGCTGATACTTTTGTAGAACTTGAATGACTTCTAAAAAGTCAGCTGAAATCCTTAACTGAATTGTCTTTAACTAAAAATAATTTATAATACTTCAAGCTGAAAAGTCTGTGCACTCTAAAACAACTCTGCTGAAAATCTGTAGACTTGTGTGCACTCAATACGAAAACTGTTGTACTGTATTAATCTGTACTTGAGTTTGATGCTCCTCTTCTAGTCTCACGAACCGCGCTTCTTATCCGATTCTTGCTGGTTTACAGTGAACCGCGCTTTCACCATCGCTTTATTTTCTTGATCGATGAACCGCGCATCCTCCGGCACTTGCTTGTAGATAAACGAACCGCGCACAGCTTCCGAAAGAAAAGACGTGTAAGCGACCGCGCGTAATGAACGTAAGGTTCCTTACTCTAACCTTACCAATAACGGCAAAAGCGAGATTAAGATACGCTCGCGCACGGACTAGTAATAGGTTAAATACCGGTACAGCCCGAACATAACTGTACTAGTAAAGAAAAATATATTTCCTTTTTAAATAACCGCGCAAGGGTTGGTAGATACTTTGCGCAAGTGAAAACTTAAAGAACACAAAAATATATACATGCAATAAACAGATATCAGATAATAAACAAATTCAATTCTGATAATAAAAAATTCAGTCTTTTCAGTATTTCTTGAAAAACAATATCTTTCTTCAAAAATAAGGCAAATAAAAACTTCACTCGATTTCATAAGTCTTAAAAGAGTGAATCACTTAGCTTGCTTCATCTGTATCTTCACTGCTTTCTCTGCTCCTTGTAAAGTCTTGAATTCAATGACTTTTCTTCTGAACACTTTTGGAAATCTTTTTAAAACTCATCTAGTATCAGCTAACTATAAATATTTTTAAAATATACTCTAGAGCTAAGTAGACTGCGACCTGCCACAAAGACAGCTAAAATGAAAGGCAGTTGGAAACTCGGAGCAACATTCCAAATGACCTCCTAACTATTTAAACCAATCAGTGCTGCAGAAAAAACTCTCCAACTTGCTTTGGGGAGTCAAGTGATTCCTGAATGTACATTAAGGAATATTTGTACTAGTTCAATTGTCAATCCAAACATAACCCAAACATCACACCTCTAAGTAATCTACATTCAAAAGGTTTTCTGATGCTGATGATGAATTCTTAATTAAGTAATGTAAATGTGTAAGTCTATTTAATTTACCCTGGAATTGTAATGGTATGTCTTTTAAGGTTATGAACCCTTGAAACTCTAGAAATGTACCATGGAATTCTGACACAAACACTGGGAGGGATGATAGTTTCTCTCCTTTCTACTGTGTACAAAGGTTGGGAGGGTATGAGTGGCTGAGGTGGAGGGAAGGAGGGCGAGAGGCCCTTGGGATGAGGGGGATGGGGACTACTAGTGAACATGGTGACTGGAGTTAAGATGATGACCTGGAACGTGCCATGCTTAAATAGCTACAGTAAACAACGGAGGGTGCTCACATATCTGAGGAGAAAGATGGTGGGTATTGCGTTACTACAAGAGACGCACCTCACAAGGGACAGACAATGCACACTGGGCAAGAAATGGGGAGGAATATTGGTGGGTTCTCCGTATTCTGCGTACACTAGGGTGGTGGCGGTTTGTGTAGTGTCCACGGTCCCCCTTAAAATTTCCAGACGAATGATGAGCAGGGCAGGATGGTCCTGGTGTACGGCTTCCTAGGAAACCGGGAGGTGTGTGGTTAGCACGTATGCGCCCAATCACAATGCAGGAGGCTTTTTTGACTCACTGTCGCCAAGACTGACCACATATCGCAGCGCAATGTGGATATGGGGAGGAGATTTTAATTGCACAATAAATCCAGGACTGGATAGATCAGATGAGAAACGCGCAAGCCGGCCCCCCTGTCGAAATAGATGGGTCACTTCGAGCCGGAGGATATTTAAAGGTCAGAACACAGACAAACAAGGGGGTACTCAAACTATTTGGCACCACATGGGGTATGTACACGCATACATTTCTTCACAGGGAAGGAAACCTTGGGGGAGTTTGAGCATTCTGAGTTTCTACCAAGGGTCCTTTCAGATCATTTCCCCCGGACCATGGAGTGACGAGCCATACAGACCCTCTATGCCAGCATGGAGGCTATTGGCAGAAGCGCTGCTTGATGATGTGTTTCGAGATCAGGTATCAGATAGCATAATAGGTGTCTTTGAGAACAATGAGGGCAGTGTGGAGAACGTGGGTACACAATGGGAGGCCTTTAAAACTGTGATGAGGGGAGAAGCAGTAGGATACATAAGTGGAGTAAGGAAAATCATAATGGGGGACCTGACGAAAGCAGAGCGGCGAATAGTCGAGTCAGAGCATAAGCAAGTGGCGGGAAATGTAGAGAATGGAACCATGATGGAACTTAAGCAGCAGTCTATAGGTCAATGGGAGAGGTTGGGTTAGTTTGATTATGCTTGATACACGGAAAGGCTACATGGAGAAGAGGACAAGCCGGGACGGCTGCTAGCGTGGCTATGTCGCAAAGACAAGAAAAGGGAAATGATCTCTGCAATCAACGATAGCACTAGATAGACGTATAGGACACAAGCTGGGGTGAATGCAGTGTTTGCTGGATTTTATGAATCCTTATATGGGCAAGGGCGGAACGCAGGCAGACCCAGAGGTGGAAGAGGCTTTGTTAGATTTGCCATTACCAAACCGGACGCCGGAGCAGGCAGGGTCGCTAGACGCGCCACTGACAGCTGATGAAATCCAGGCGGTTATAAAGGCGCTGCCCACTGTGAAAATGCCAGGAGCAGATAGGTGAATTCTACAGGGAGTATGCAAGTACACTAGCCCCAAGCTACTGGAAATGTATGAGGGGGTGTATGAAGATGGGAGACTGCTGCAGAGCCCGAGAGAATTTACCCATTTTAAAGCCGGGGAAGCCCCCTTTGGAATGCGGATCATACAGACCCCTTTCCATGATAAATACTGATTGCACAATCCTGACTGCGGCCTTGGCACAGTGATTAAAAGAGGTGATGGGTGAGATAGTGCACACAGAAAATACAGGGTATGTCCCGGGCAGAAATACTACCTGGATCTTGCGGAGACTGCAACATGCAATTGCCGGCACTAGTGGCATGCAGGAGGAATGCGCAATGCAGGAGGAATGCGCAGTGGCCTCCCAAGATGCGATCAAGGCATTTGACTCTGTCGAGTGGGATTGACTGTGCGCCACGCTGAGACGCTTTGGTATAGCACCAGCTTTTATGAGATGGGTAAAAGTGATCTACATGGCGCCAAGTGCGAGGGTAAGAACAGGGAGGCATATCTCTGGGAGCTCAAGAAGGGTACGAGGCAGGGCTGCCCCTTGTCCCCCATGTTGTTCATCTTGGCTGTAGAACCATTGGCGGTATACTTGCGCCTGGACTGGGATGCTGGCATAGCGCTGAGAGGGGCGGCATGCTGCTGTACTAAGCAGGCCAAGGGACAATTTACCATATATATTAGAAGTGTTGTACAAGTATGCAGAGCTTTCAGGGATTAACGTTGTTGGTCACCAAGCTCGAACAAGTGGCAGCATTTTCCTCGGAAGCCTCTCGGTGGGTTGCCTCCTTTCTTCAGAACCGTGTTAGCTGCGTCTGCTCAGATATTGCCAAAGCAGCCTTGGCTCTGATTGAATATGGAGTCACCCAGGGAGCAAGTGTCTCGCCCTGTTTCTACAATATCTTCACTGTCCCCTTCTTTACCATGTTGGAGCAAGAAGATATATGGTTCACTAATTTTGCGGACGATACACAATGTATCATCCCCTTGACTGGTGACCATGTACGAAAGGAAGAGCGCATCAGCAAAGCGTACAGTTGTTTTGAAAATTGAATGCTGCAAAATGGACTTGCACTAAACAGATCTAAAACCGAGCTCATGATTGTGGTGTCTCCCAGCTGGATTTCTAAGCTAGACCCCAGGTACAGCAACTTCCAGCTCGGTGAAGTCAAGATTGACACCCTTAAGAAGGTTAAGTCCTTGGGGGTAATCCTTGACCAGCACCTTTCCATGAAGGCTCAAGTGGGGAGTGTGGGCTTGGGCTTGGGAGCGGCCTACAGTTTAAAACATTTTGCACACCTTCGACCTGTGATCTCTCAGAATAATGCAGAAACGTTGGCTAGAGCTATGGTGGGGTCCGAAATGGACTACTGATGCAGCCTGCTGACCTGTATCAATAAAACTGAACTAAACTGACTCCAGGTTATTCAGAATGGAGCAGTGAGGGTTGTTACAGGTCTAGCCAGACGGGATCATGTTACGCCAGCCAGAAGATATTTGCATTGGTTGCATATAGAGGCAAGAATTCGCTATTGCCTCCTCCTTATCACCTTCAAGAGCCTCTTGGCCATCATGCCTCGCTATCTGAACAATCTCATCATGCCGAAGAATACTTCTCGATCCCTTAGATCCAATGAGACCAAAACACTCATGATTCCTAGATGCAAGTAAAAAAAAGGCTGAAAACTGAGCTTTTTTCCATAGTGGCACCAGTAGCTTGTAATCACCTACCGCTTGATCTTAGGCTGGAAATTAAACTCGAACCCTTCAAAAAAAAGCTCAAAACCCTGCTGTTTGATTAAAATCGCCTCACCAGACCTTGACCTCTCTTGATCGCTTTTAGATCTGTTCATTTGTTGTTTTTTGTCCTGTCCGCGCCATCATGCCCACAGGTCCATTGCTGCGCATTATAAGTTAACTAAACTAAATCCAGCTTATTCCCACCCCGGGGCCCTGCAGACCTTGGATAAGCATCAGCTTCCAGACCTGGGCATAAAATGGACGCCTCAGGCGTTTAGATACCTGGAATTGGATATCTGGCATCCCCACACAGACACACATGCACGGAACACAGAGGGTATGGGAGGGACTTGAGAAGAGCATGGCATTTTGGAAAGATTTGCCGCTGTCAATGGCAGGTAGAGCAGCATTGATGAAAATAGTGGCACTGCCCAGGTTGTTTACCATTCGGCGAACATCCCATATAATGTACCTGTGACCTTTTCCTGCATGATTGACAGAGCTCTTAGGATGTTTCTGTGGGTGGGTAAGAGATGTAGGATAGCCTTGCAAACGCTGCAGGGTATCCATGCTGAAGGGGGGGGATAAAGGTGCCAAATTTCAAGGTGTACTATTTAGCGGGACAACTACAGTTTTATTGGATGGATGGCTGATGAACCTACGGTGGACAAGCAGTTTCTGCAGCCGTCAGTCAAACCACTTTATTTAAGGGAGGTACTGTGGGTGGAGGATGAGAATCTCCAAAACATTTGGTGTCCCACGGGAGGAAGATCTGGAAAAGAGCATGGAAGTTGATTGGTGAGAGAGATCCCTATTCCATGCACATTCTGTTGGCTGTGTTGGTAAGCAAGTGCTTGGGAATGAGGGAGGCAGTTAGTCCCCACTGGGAAGTAAGAGGGGTAGCCACGGTAGGGGATTTAATGGAGATGGGTAGGCTACTGGAATTTGAGGCCCTGAGGGAAGACTGCGAGATCCCGATGCGTCAGTTCCTAAAATATATATGCATGGCGAAAGAGATTGTAAGAAGATGGCCCGAGGTTCGGACTGGGATCGAGAAAGACTACACACTAGCAACCATGTATGATGTCACGGAGGGAGGTCACACAGTCTCTAGGATATATGAACTGCTGATGGAGAAGCGGGACTGCTGATGGATAAGCGGGGGCAGAAGCTAACCAAGACTAGAATGGGGTGGGAGGGAGGCCTCACGGATGCGGAATGGGGAAATGTACTCCACTACACAAAGAGGGTGTCCAGGAACACTAGAGTCAGCCTAATCTAACTGTACCTCACACAGCACGCTTATATGACACCACAAAGGATATCACAAATCCCAGGGGCGGACAAACAAGGGTGCCGAAGATGCTCGGCTGAGGCGGCAGGAATGTTTTGGACCTGCCCAGTTATACAGAGGTTCTGGACAGGGATCGTAGACAGAGCGGCAGAGGGGAGGGGTGGACATCAGAGGGTGGCATCCAGGGGCGTACCTACTTGGGATGTTTCCAAGGGGCAAAAAGAGTAAAAGCGGGGGAGTGTATATGACAAAAATGAAAGATTCTATCTGTATATTGGCCAATAGAAGGATAGCCATGGCCTGGAAACGGGCAGGTGGTACGAATGTAGAAGTATGGTGGGAGGATCTACAAAGATGGGCGATGGAAGAAACGGTAGTATGGTACAAGGCGATGGAAAGGGGTCAGCGAGAGGGGATCGATTATGTGCTGGAGTGCAATATGCTCATACGCTCACCCAGAATATGTTTGAGGTTAAGAGTCTGAGGGTTGTTGAAGGGGAAGAGGATCCAGGCGAGAGGGGGGGGCACACCGTGCCAGCCTAAGGGGAGCTGAGAGGCGGTGGGAGATGGCGGAGCCTCTGAAAGAGTCGCACAATATGATGGAGGGTCGCATTAGGGCTAGACCAGAAGACTGTGCGAGAATTGGGAAGGCGGTACCTCCAGGGCGCCTGAAATGTGATGGTGGTAAGCAAAAGAGTACCTGCACGAGGGGGGTAGGAGGGGAGGGAGTCAGAGTTGCATAATCGGAGATAGCAGAGTGGTTTGGATTGTTAAGAGAATGCACTAAACAGATGTACATGAAGAGTATACACAATGTTTGATCCCTTGAAAGGGGGGGGCATGGAGGAAGAAGGTGCTTCTGGATTGGTGTGTTGGTTATGTAATGAAAACAATAAAAACAAAGTTACAAAAAAATAAGAAATCTTCGAATCTGATCTATAAGCCGGAACTGCATCGAGAAAAAATGTCAATAAAACGAGAAATTGTCGAGGGCTTCAACAAGTCCGGAATCCAGTCCATCGAGGATTCCTTCGAAAAAGCATAAAAAGTCAACAACTCAAACGCCCTCGCTAACGCCATCAGCGCCAGAACCGTCAACGCCAGTGTCGAAGTCGACTCCAACAAAATCGACTGAACTTCGAAGTCGTTGTCGAGGATTTCTTCAAAGTTGTTGAAGCCAATAGTAACTCAGGAAAAGGTTTTCAAACCTTTGCCAAAGAGAGACTTTAAGTCTTTAACCTCAATCTATGAAGACAATGAGCCTTCAGATAACACACCACCATTTGGGTTACAATATGACCCCCCTAATGTGCCAGAGGAGTTGATTTCAGAAGAGTCTAGGTTAAGACTTCAATGATAACCTACAATCAGCCGGTGGTATAGATACCTCTCCAGAACTGGAATTTGGTAAACCAGGTCCTACTGACCACGCTGACTCCTCATATAGGCAGCTAATGAACAAGGTGGTCTAATTTTTAGGTTGGAGCAGGCCTACACCTTCTTTCGAGCAGGATGACCTGACTGATATTTTGGATCAGTGTCCCCAAAGAGATCCAATTTTGCCTTTTCACATTGCTCTATAAAAGAGGGTCTCAACAAATTGGGAGAAGCCAGAGACTGGGCTGCAGTAAATAAAAATGTTGCAAAAAAATATAGGCCATCCAGCAGTGACCCAGAGTACTTAACAAAACAACACGAGAAAGTGGTGGTTCAAGATGATAGATCTACCAAGCAATCAGCATACCCCTCTATCCCTCCCGATAGGGATGATAAGGGAGTGGATGCCTGGGCGAGAAAAATATTTACTGCTGGTAGTATGGCTTTAAAATCAACTGATACAACCTGTGCCTTGTCAAAGTTTACGTTTACCCTGTGGGACTGCGTAGCTATGGCAACTACCACTTCCCGGAAGGTGAAGAAAGAGACGGCCTCCTGGCTATCCTCAAGGATGGTAAGGAGGCAATGTGTGAATGCCTCCAGTCAGGTCTGGTTCATGGCAACTAGCACTGTGTTGTGCAGATTTGCGTGGTTGAGGAAGTCCGGATTTGCACCAGATGTGCAGTCTAGACTCCTCAATATGCCCTTTGATGGCTCCAGGCTGTTTGGCAGCAAGGCTGATGAAAGTTTGGAAAAGTTGCAGACCTCAAAAGCTGCAGCTAAATCTCTTCATGCCGCCATTAGACAGCCTCAACACTCCTACTCTGGTTCATCATATTGGAGGTGTAAGTTCTTTCAATTCTACTCTTCAGTTGGAAGAGGACAAGCCAATCAAAGAGGTCAGAGAAGATTCCCTCGTGGTGGACGAGGGAGAGGTGCTAAATCAGCCCAAGCAGCAGCAATTTTACCCTCAACCGCAGCTTCAGCCGCCTCAAAACCACTCTGAGGCCTTGACTTGCCAAACCCCGGTGGGAGGCAGACTTTCTCAACATCTGAAAGAATGGCGGGGCATTACTTCGGATGTTTGTGCACAAGCAACCGTAGCCCAAGGTTACTGCCTACCTTTTCAAAAAAGGCCTCGGGATCATCCACCGGTGAGCAACTCTTTTAAAGTTCCGGATCCACTCCTTGTGCAGGAAATGTTGACCCTGCTAGAGAAAGGTGCTATAGAACCGGTACCTGTGACGGAGAGGAACAAGGGTTGGTACTCCCCGTATTTTCTAATACCAGAAAAGGACAGAGGATTGAGACCCATCTTTGACATAAACTAGTTCCTCAGGGGGAACTAGGTTCAAGATGGTTACCCTTTCCTAGATCCTTCAGGCTCTCCATCTCCAAGACTGGATGGTGTCATTGGACCTTCCGGATGCTTACTTTCATGTGCTTATCCATCGCAAGCAGAGAAAGTACATGAGGTTTGGGCTTGGCGGTTCTCATTATTGGTTTTGATTTCTGCCCTTTGGGCTGACCTCCGATCAAGGGTTTTCACCAAATTAATGGCGGTGGTGGCAGCAAATCACAGGAGAGTGGGGATTCACGTCTACACCTATCAGGACGATTGGCTGATCAGGTCCCATTCACCCGAACAAGCCTGGGAACATCTCAGCGTAACCTGCCACTCACTCCACAAACTGGGATTCTCCCTCAATTACAAGAAGTCCCACATGATACCATATTAAAAACTAAAATGTATTGGAGCAGTCCTGAATGCTTCCTCTGGGAAAGCTTCGCCACCTCCGGTGAGAGCTGAACATATTCTGCAGATGCTAACCAAATTCCAGAGGACCCAGAGTCTTCCAGCCTTCCATTTTTTGAGGTTGCTTGGTCTCATGGCATCCTGCATTTTCCTGGTGCCAGAGGATCACCTGAGACTGAGATCCCTGCAATGGGCTTTCAGGACTCAATGGTCCCAATTCTCAGGCAGAATGTCAGACCACCCACAAGTTCCGAGCCGAGTCGCTCAGGACCTTCTGTGGTAGGCTTACAAGGACAACATTCTCAAGGGAGAATCTTTTTGGTAGCCATGGCCAGAGATCACTGTAGTGACGGACTAGTGTAGGACGCCTCACTCACGGGCTGGGGAGCTCATGCCAACGAGCTGACGATCAGCAGTCATTGGTCTCCATCGGAATCCAAACTACACATCAAACTTTTGGAGCTGCGGGCAATCGGACTAGCGCTGGAGGCCTTTCTGCCATCTGTACGGGGAAAGAATGTCCTGATAATGACGGACAAAACAGTGGCCATGTACTACCTTAATAAGACAGGAGGTGTAGGGTTACTACCACTGTGCAGAGAGGCAATGCAGCTCTGGTTCTGGGCAATTTAAGAAGGAATCTCTGTCTGCAGTTCACCTAGCCGGAGAGGAGAACACCGCGTCGGATGCTCTGAGCAGGTAGAGCAGTCTCCCACAAGTGGGAACTAGCTCAGGAAGTCCTTCAAGAGATCTTCACCCTTTGAGGTCCTCAAGTGGATCTGTTTGTGACCAGTGTAAACCGGAAGTGCGAACTGTTTTGCTCCAGGGAATTTCCTCCAAGAGGAGCTCTAGGGGACGCGTTCGTAGTGGACTGGGAGTTTCCACTCCGGTACGCGTTCCTCCGGTCCCAGTCATTGCTCATGTGTTCAGGAGGTTGAGAACGTTTGGGAAATCCATGATCCTAATTGCCCCGGATTGGGCCAGGAGGACGTGGTACCCCGAACCTTCTGAACATGTCCATCTTCCCACCAATGCATCTTCCACAAAGAAGGGACCTTCTCTCGCAAGAGGAGGGTCTGGTTCTCCATCCAGAGGTCAAGACTCTAAACCTACACGCATGGTTTCTGAGAGGTTGAGATACAAGGATTGGGACCACCCGGATGATGTAATGGAGATCTTGCTTTCGGCCAGAAGGTCAGCAACAAAATGTTTGTACCGCTGCCATGGAACAAGTTCAGCAGTTGGTGGGGGGATAAGATTGTGGATCTTTTCCTATGTGATACACTTATGGTGCTTTCTTTTTTGTTACATTTGGCGAATCTGGGGCTCCAGATTGGAAAAATTAAAGGTTACCTGGCGGTGCTATCTATTTTTAAGCTCTCTTCAGAGGAAGATTAATATTTTAAAATACCTCTGATTGTTCAATACATAAAGGGTCTTACTAACATATTTCCACCAGTTCCATTCAAAGTCCCAGTATGGGATCTTAACCTAGAGTTAACATTTCTAACATGCATTCCTTTTGAGCCAATACACTAATTCCCATTAATGCTGTTAACCCTTAACTGTTTTTCTAATAGCAATAATGTCGGCCCGCAGGTTAAGCAAGTTGCAGGCACTTTCCTGTAAATGCCCACATACTGTTTTCCATTAAGACCAGGTTGTTCTCAAGGTGAAACCTTCTTTTCTACCTAAGGTAGTCTCCAAATTCCACCTGTCGCAAAAAATGGTGCCAACTTTCTATCCACCTCCTCATCCTGGAAAGGAGGAGGAAAGATTACATAGGCTGGACCCAAAAAGGTCTCTCGGTTTTTATAAATCAAGAATGCCTAAATTACGTCAAAATGACCAATTATTCATTGGCTACACAGGCCCTAAATTGGGTTTAGCTGTGACAAAATGGACCCTATCCAGATTGATTATCCTGGCTATTGGGGAATGTTACAGGTTAGCGGACAAAGACCCGCGGAAGGATTGAGGGCACATTCCACAAGGGGCATGGCAACCTCTGCTGCTCCTCAGAGAGGTGTTCCACTCAAAGACATGTGTACACCGGCCACTTGGTAGTCTGCTCACACGTTTGTGAAACATTGCAGCCTGTATTCATCTTCCAGTCAAGAAGGACAATTTGGAAAAGCAGTCCATCATTCAGTCCATGATAACAATTGAGACAAAATATAATTCATACTCCCACCACCAAATTCTGCTTTGGGAGTCTATCATAAAATGAGGAATACATAGGAGGACACAATCCATTCGAAGAACAAATTGCTTACCAGTGGTAACGTTCTTTTCGATTGGATGTTCCTCCCACGTATTCCTCATCTCCCCTCCCAGGCTACCCCGCCGTAGAATTTACTTGTCTTTTACACTTAACGCTTTCTTGGAGCCTACAGTCTATGGTATGCCTGGTAATTCCTCTACAGGAGGGGGAAAAACCGAACTGAATCCAACGAGCGTCTCATGTGCTATTTATACTGGTGACGTCGAACGGAGGCCCACGAGGGACATAGACTCCACGAGACGGCACACAATGCCCCCTGCCAAAAAACAATTCTGAAGTAGCTTAAGCTGGAAGGATAATTATCATAAGATGAGGAATACTTGGGAGGAACATCCAATCGAAAGAACGTTACCAGGGGTAAGTAACCTGTTCTTCTGTGCTCCTGAAAAGGCGCCAAATCCACAGAGCTGCATCCAGCCGCAAGGAAACTCTTGCCTGAAGCCTTCTTATGTGATCCCTGCTGCAAAAGTCCTTCCAAAGTCCTATCTTCTTGACAAAGAAATCCATCGACTGGGTTTTTGGCTGCAGATCCTGAGGTCTTCCTGCTGCAACTCTTCTTCTGTGTTGATGTACTGTGTTGGCACGGGTAATTTAACTACCTTAAGCCTTTGTGATTTATGTATAGCTTTGGGGTGTTTTCTGTGATTTGTGAGGCCACTCATCCAGTTTACCCAGACCCACTGTGGAATCCTCCTATGGTGTCTTCTATGAAGTTAAAGTGAAATACTTACTTGTTAGAACAGTCTTCCTCTGGAACTCTGACTTTGCCTGCAACTGAACCCTCTCTCACCCTGCCTACAGCTGGCACCTAGACCACTAGGGTCCTGCTACTGCCTCTGAGTGAACTCATGCCCTAGAATAAGGGAAGGACTTGATAAGAAAAGGGTTCTGCCTTGAAAAGAGAATAAGTGTTCAAACGTTACTTGCAAAAGAAGTACGTTGATAACTGTAACTCTGAGAGTGAACAGTTACACAAGTCATTACTTACCTTAGTAATGGTCTGCCATTCTGAAAAGTATATGTAACATCTTTCTTTCCTTTAGAAACAGTTTTTCCATGCTAATAGAAAGTAGATGTAAGGTTATTTTACTCGCATGTAAATTGGCTGTGCCTCTTTCCCAAAAGTAATGCTGTTAACTTCACTAACTATTTCTTTCAGAGAATAGTTATACACGTTTCCCAACCTTTTTTTTTCTTTCTTGGTATCAATTATGGCTATTGAACAAGCCTTAAACACATAATAAATACATTCTTAAATACAGTTTCCCAACTGGGTCTTGCTTCCCCTGACTTGCTATTGGCCTGTCTGGAATAAGTCTGCATTAGATTGTACATACCTAGAATACCCTTGAGTCATTCATAAAGTTTACCACTGGGTTCAGCTTTCCCTGGTCTGTTTTAGACCGACATAAAAACAGTCTAAGGTGTATACCTGCCTTTAAGTTGCTGATGGCTCCTTTAAAAAGTGTATAGGTTGTACTTACTTTGAGGTAGCTGTTTGCCATCCTAAAAGGTTACACGAGTTATTGCTTACCTCAATCTGTGTTTTACTGATCACAAAAGCACCTGTAATAGAATGCTAAATCGTTAGATTTTACGCACCTAGTATAACTGTGGGTTATCACAAAAGTTATAGGTTGGTATTGTACCTAGAATAAGTGTTACACTATTCACGAAACGTATATTGTCCAGTTAGTTTACTAAGTGATTTCTTGCTGAACGTCACGGTACAACTGCTAGGGTCTACTACCCTTGTATTACTGAATGTAATCTAAAAAGTAACTATTGGGTTGACTTCCCTAGAACTCCTGTTAGGTGTTCCAAATAAGGGTATTGCTTTGGTATGTGTACCTTCAAGCATAGTATTGTTTTTCTATACTGTGTTTATATGATCTGTGATAGTACTTATTCCCCCCAAGATTTATCTGGGCCTACATGTATTTAACTAAACCATTTATTTTTTACAATAGTGTGTCAGTGTTTCTTTGGACCATATGTTCACTAGACTTTCTTTGTACTGATTCTACAACCCTCTCTCCTAAACTGCTGTCTATGCTACCCTGAATTCAGGTGGTACAGCCTTATACTAAGAGTGGAGTCTTGTACTGTCTTAGTTGAATGGTTTTAATAAGAGTTGGACTTCAGAAAAACTGTCATAACAGCCTCCACTCCCCATACTGACAAACGCACAGCAAGAACCAACACCAAGCAATCACTCATATAAAATGACTATGCACGAAGAAGCAGCCATCTACACTACACCATATGAAAGAAGACCGCATAAGGGAACCTGCTTGCGAACACATTAAAAAAAAAACAAGCAAGCCGCACAAAACTACCAAACAAACATGAGCGATCAAATTGCTAAATTCGTATGCTCATTACACACGCTAAAATGTGGAACTCTCAGCCTTGACAGAACTCTTGGAAAAGCTGGCCATCTCCCAGCTTACTCTCCACACTGAATCCATTGGTTGTCTCCATGACCATCACTCTTGGCTTCAGAGCTGCCAGAGGCACGGAAACCTCTCTCCTGAACACCCGTGAAAATCTGCTCTCTAACCTTGATTCCAGCATTACTTCTGTCCTCATCCTCCTTGATCTTTCTACTGCTTTCGACACGTCAACCACTCCATCCTGATCAATCGACTCCATGAGAACCTGGGCATCACGGATCAGGCCCTGGAGTGGCTGACCTTCCTCTTGGACTGCGCCACCCAGGCCCAAATTGGTCCCTTTCTCTCTGCCACCTCTCTCTCTCTACCTGTGGCGGTTCCCAGGGCTCTATCCTCTCACCCTGGTTTTTCAACATTGGCTTGGCCCCTTTGGCCCATCTGATCTCTACCTTCTCCTCTAATTTTCAGTGTTATGCCCATCACACTCTGCTTTCCCTCAGCCTCCTCTCCCGCTCATTCCTGATTGTCTATCCGATATTCAGGATTGGTGCTCCTCCAGCGATCTTTGCCTTAATGACAGTAAGATGGAGATCCTTCTCATTGGGACTCCTTCCCCTGCTTTTCCTCTCTCACTCTGGCCGCCCGCCTTGGGCCTTGAGCGAGGCAAAAACCTTGGTGTCATCTTTGACTCCACTCTCTTTCTCTTCTCCTATCTTGGACGTCCCCAAGAAGTCCCACTGCCAGCTGCACCTTTTCAAAAAGGGACTCTTTCGTTTCTCACTTTCCCCCAGAAGTTCACGGTCTCCAGAGTCCTGGTTCTCTCTAGGCTGGACTACTGCAACAGCCTCTTTTGCAATCTGCCTTCCTCTACTCCGCAACTAATCCAGAACAGACTGTGAGACTTATCCTTGGCCTCAAGCCCAGGGACCATATCTCTCCGGCCCTGTAATCTCTCCACTGGCTCCCGGTGGCTGCAAGGATCAAGTTCAAGACCCTTTGCATTGCACAAAAGGCCTTCTGAGGCTGGGGCCCTCACTACATCCAATGTTCTCTTCCAAAATACCTTCCTTCTCGACTCCTTCCCTAAGCTACCTCCAACTCTCTAAGGGTTGGACTCTGCTCCAGGCAGAGAGTGCGGGGTAGATCTTTCTCCTCTGCAGGTGCCTCCCTCTGGAATGACTTCCCTGCCGCTCTCAAACCTGAGCCGGACCACCTGAAGTTCCGGAAGCACCTAAAACATTCCTCTTCTCTGCTTTCTCTCTCCCTATCCTGCTGACCTACCTGTCTGCTGTACCGACTGGTTGCTTGGCTACCCCCAGAGTTTCCGCGGGTACCAGGCTCTTCCTTGATCAGTCACCTTTGCACTGCCTCCGGGCCTACCATGCACGTAGGGGTTGTAACTGTAACTACACAGTCCCTTGTTATCCTTGCACTACCCAGAGCAGCACTGCCCTGGCTGCACTTACTCGGAGCATTGCTGCCCTGTTTTCCCCTCCACCTTGTGCCCCCCCCTTTCCCCTTGCACTTCTCGTTCTTGCACGATCTGAATGACACAAGGCCTAGTAAGATAGTTTGTCTTGTCCTCCCTCTGTCTTCCCTCCCTTGAATTGTCGCATCTAGCAACACTGTGAACAGGCGTGTTATAAATGCCTTATCATATCATATCACTTTGAAATTACACAACCTGTCCAATGTACATGCTGGAGCCACACAGTAGACTCTTATTCTGAGCTCACTATCACTACACAGAGGCATGGCGATGATGTGAACTCTGAGCTCCCAAATTGCAGCACAAATTATTGGAAAGCCGACTGCTCACTAGACTTCAACTTCAACAGGGGTACAACACAGAGCTACACTAACCGGAAGATTGATAGGAAGTTGTGGTGGGCTAAACTTGGCTGTGACCCCATTCACAGCACACAAGTGTTTGTAGTGTCACTCGTGGCCATTGTTGTTTTTTTTTTTTATATCCTATTTTATCGATTTTGTAACAAACATACAACATCCAAACAGATTCCCACCAACCCTCCATAGTCCCAAGTACGTTTGTTTTGTCCTCTTTGCCGTGCCACCTCATAGTCATTGTAGTAACTGTGTAGCTCTTGCTATATTTCCTAATGCCCTCCCAGTCGCCCTCCTCTCACGTGGATTGAGTTCAGTTCATTCCCTCTTCCCATTTACCCCAGATCTTGCCAGCCTTAGTCGGGCATCCCCGTGCTGTATATATTGTGTTCCCTCGCAGCACAAATGTCCATCTCGGCCGACCACTACTGTGCTAGGGTCGGGCACTCCGGGGCTCCCCACTTCTGTGCAATGTCTCACTTTATCAAGCACATCGCTGTAGCTAGAAAAATACCCTCCCATTTGTTCGAGACGTTTTCGTCTGGGACCCCTAGTAACAATCTCGCAGGTTCTAACACCACCGTGCTGCCCAGGATCCTTGTCAATTTTTGGCAGCATTGCATCCAGGAGGTTTCAATCCGGGGGCATTCCCAGAGGAGGTGGATGAAGGTGCCCTCCTCTCCCCGGCATCTCAGGCAGTTGGGATCTGTCGCTTGCCCCCAGCCGAATAGAGCCACACGGGGATAATAAACCCGGTAAAGTATTTTAAGTTGCACCAATCGGATTTTGGCGTCTATTGCGATTTCCCGTGGGCGCATAAGGACCTAGATCCATTCCTCTGGTTCTATGGTACCAACATCCCTTTCCCACTTACTTTTGAGGCTAGCCAACTCCGGAGTAGCGAATGCATTTATGGCTTTGTATAAAATGGATGTGACGTTGGTGGGGATGTATTGTGTAAGTAAGTTGCTTTCCAGGGACGTGCAGTCGGGTGTATCGGTGAGTGCCTGCCGGTGATCATTGAGGGCGTGTGTCAGTTGTATATATCGATATTGCTCGGTCTCGGGAATTTTGAAGTTATGATGGAGTGTCTCGAATGGGAGAATGGAGCCGTCCATTATGACGTCACCTACTGTGGTTATCCCAGCCTCCGCCCACCGAGTCCGTCCGGCTAATTTCTGCAATTCTGTGAGCATATAGTTATGCCATAATGGTTGCGCCAGTGTTATCCTGTTCCCCCAGCCTATATGAGTGTGTGCCTGCCTCCAAGTGACCGTGTTCTGTGCTGTTGTAGTTCGTGGAGGGGGCTTGGGGAGGGCCTGATACAGTATGTCACGAGGCTGGGTATCTTGGACGATGGGCATCTCTGCTTTAATGTGTGGGAGTTCACGTCCCCATGGAGCATATCATTGACCACATTTAGCTGGCTAGCCCAGTAGTAGGACCCAAGATGCGGGAGTCCGATGCCCCCTTCCCAGATGGATCTTTGTAGCGTAGCTAACGCAATGCGGGGTTGCCCGTCTTTCCATATCAGTTTTTCTGAGGAGGCGTTCCACTCGGGTAAATTCCGTGTCTGGTATCGCCAGTGGGGCGTTCTGCAGGACATATAGGAAGCGCGGGAGTGCCATCATTTTAAAGAGTGCTGCCCTACCCATAAGTGTGAGGATGAGGAGCATCCAGTGTTTCACATCCTCCGCGAAGCGATCAGTTAGTGGGTGCTGATTACGGGGCACATAATCTACAAGATTGCCGGAGACCCAGATAACGAAAACCCTCCCTCTCCACTTGATATGGGGTGTCTCAGGGAATTGAAAGGTCATCCTATTTAACTGGAAAAAGAACCGATTTCCCCCAGTTTACTTTCAAGCCGCTAAAGTCGCCAAAGGCAGACGGCATCCGGGTTATTATCGGGCATGCATGGTTTGGGTCACTCGGGTATATTAATAGGGAGACCTTATCTTCTCGCCCCTCCGGCCATCGGAACCCGTGCCATGTGGCATTCTGTCAGAGCCATTGGACTAGTGGTTCAATTGCCAGGTTAAAGAGGAGGGGGGATAGAGGGCAGCCCTGCCGGGTGCCTCTGCCCAGCGGGAAGGTTCTGGAGGACCAGCCATTTACCCTTACTTCTGCTTGTGGGGTTTCGTATAGGAGCCGAACCCATCTAAGTAAGGTTTCCCCAATACCCATGCGCCTCATTGTCGCCCATAGGCTTTCCCATATCACTAAATCAAATGCCTTCTCGAAATCAATCGCAAGGAGGGCGAGTGGTGGGTCGAGGGTTGGAGCTCGCTCCAGTAGTAAGTAGAGCCGGCTAAGAATCGTCCTTGTTGACATATGTGGCATAAAGCCGCACGGGTCAGGGTGGATTAGGGAGGATATGGCCGACTGGAGCCTGGTGGCTAGTACTTTAGCTAGAATTTTGGCCTCACCATTGATGAGCGATATCGGCCTATATGACGTACATAAGTCGGCGGGGTTTGCCTTGTTTGGGAATAACAACGATGCTGGCGCATCGTAGGTCCCGCGGAATACAGCCTTGTTCGCTGGACGCAATGAACATCTTGTGGATGTGGGTCGCCATCTTATTGCTGCCTAGCTTCTTCCATGGCTAGACCAGGAATCCATTAGGACCCGGTGTTTCCCCGGATTGTAGCTGGGTCATGGCCTCTGCGATTTCATTTTCATCTAGGTCCCTGTCCGGTATGTTCTCTGTTGCTCTGACAATTGCGGGAGAGCAATCTCGTCTAGGAAGGTTGGATCTGTTGGAGATGTTGGGGACTTAGAGATTGGCATAAAATTTGGCAAATGCCTCTATGTTTGGGTCTGTTTGGGCTGGTACATTCCGGCCGTTGACAATCTGCCTGACATGTCTATGCCCCTCTTCATGTTTCTCCAGCCAGGCCAGTAGTTTGCCCACCTTATCGCTACATTCATAAATTCTAGTCTTTGATTCCCTGTGCGCCTGCTTTGCGCTATCTAGTGCCGTGTTGTGGAGGGATTCTCTAGCTTTCAGAAGAGAGCGGTTTGTATCTGGGGTAGCATCCGATATGTATCTGGTCTCCCATTCCTCTACTTCTCTCTCTGCCTCCGCTACTTTCCTCTGGTGCTCTTTTTTTTTCTTTTATTGCACGTCCAATGCAATCATTTCCCCTCTGAGCAATTATGTGCCTCCCATAATAGGACGGGGTCCTCTACAGTGCCTGCGTTTATTTCAAAATATTTGTCTTTATTTTTCCGTAATATATTCTACGAAGTCGGGGAGACCCAAGTAGTAGTTGTTCAGCCTTCATGTCATAGGGGTAAAGGCCGGTCCGTGCGGAGTCTGATCTCCAAAGGAGAGTGATCGGAGATACCTTGGGGGAGCAAATCTGTGTTGGTTACTCTGTACGCCTCGGAGGTCGGGAGGAAGAAATAATATGATCTGGATAAGGATGCGTGGGCACCCGAGTGAAAGGAGTAGCCTTGATCTGTAGGGTGGAGTTCCCTCCATACATCACTTGGGCCTAGCGCAGATGTGAAGGTCGCCAGCCTTGTGGGTATATCTGGATTGCGATTCCGGATGTGGGTCCGGTCTCGAGTGGTGTTCATTACATCGTTGAAGTCCCCTCCCAGGATCAGCAAATCCGATTGTTGTTGTGCGAGTAGAGTGTTCACCTCTCTCAAAAGACCTTCCCCCAGCCCAGGCGGGGCGTATATCTCTAATATGGTTAGTGTCTCCCCCCAAGTGTGCCCTGTATCATCACATACCGACCGCAGGGGTCCTGTTCCACTGCGCGCAGTTCAAACGGAAGACGCTTGTGGAGGAGGATCAGGACTCCCCTGGATCCCATCGTGTACGCTGCATAAAACGCTAGGCGATAAATTGTTCTACGGAAGAACTGGCAGGTGGAGCCTGCCAAGTGGGCCTCAGTAAGGAGGGCCATGTCCGGGGAGCGCCTGTTAAGAAATTGAACTATGAGGCGGCGTTTGATGCTCAAGCCCATGCCGTTTACATTCCAGGTGAGAAGTTTGAGGGGCTTATAACGTTCAGAGGTTGTCATTGGGGTGTGTATATTCTCAGTGGACAGCCCAGAGTGGTTCCGTGCTGGGACCTACGTCTAAGAGGGTGAGGTGCGTTTGCAGGTAAAGACGCTGCAGTCGTACGGGGTGTGAGTGTGTATGGCAAGTGCGTAGTGAATGGTGACTGTTAGGGAGAATTCTCTGTTAAGGCTAATTTCCCAAACCTAGTGAGTCCCCCAGCAGCTTTGCTGGATTTTTGGGGGTTATTTTTTTTCTCCTGCTAAGAGTGAGACTCTTTTTCTCCCACTCTTAGACATGATTTGAGATATCCTTTGACTTTGTAATGTGTTTTATGGGGTCTTTTACTCCATAGGGCTTCATGTGTTTTTGGTATGTGTGTTACACAGCCCCCTCCGTGCCGTAACATAGGGGTGTCATAGTGACCCCCAAATATAGACTCCGTACCCTGGGACTGACTGTCTCCCAGGGCATGTAAAGTCACCATTGGCTTTACTAGTCCTAAATTGTGAACAGAACCAGTACAAACCATCATATTATGGGTGTACTGGTAGGGGCAATTCGATGGCCCCTGGCTCTGTTGTTCGAGGGGGCACTGTCCAGTCCCCCCTGAGCGAGTTTTGGCTGGTGGCAGTGGATACTACTTTTTATATTCAACCGCAAATATATTCCTATGGGATTTTCCCATTGTTCGAGGCTAATACTTTTTAACATAGCCTCAAACATACCCCGGTTTATTTATTTAATATTAATTCACCGGTTGGTATTTTTTGCCAGAACTCGGTTCCAAAATGGCGTTTGTGTTCGCTTCTGTGACTCCAACCCAAGTCGAGCCCTTTGTTCCACTTTTTGGCGGGCTTCTCCACAGAAGCCTCCAAAAGTGGTGCCACTCTGTCTGGGTACCACAGGGGGTGTGGGAGGGGCTTTAGGCACCCTGGACTGAGTTGCCTTGGCAACTCAAGTCGCACTCTTGTGTGATTGGCCCAGTGGTGAGCCGCCCAGCTCACCACTTAGCATGGTTGAGTGACAGCTAGGACTGATGAATGGGGGGTTTCTGCATAAAAGCAGGGCTTTGGGGACTGGGACTTCAGACGTCGCCCCAGGACCAAAGAATCCGAAGAGGGAGAAGCTGAGCCGACCTGCAACGACGACACCACCGGTGGAGCCCTGCTGAACCAACTCACCACTTCTTCCAACGACAGAGGAGATCTTCATCCCGAAGAGTCTTCTTCCTTTGACTGGTGGGGATAACCCGTTTGCCCGCCTTTTCGCCTTCCCGGATCATCTCGTGGCCGCCTTGCCTGTGCCAAGCACCCCGGCAACCGGAATTCCACGTTTTTCCACTACCGCGAATAAAAGGGTATTACTTTTTTACCGGAGAACTCCGCGGCTGGTTTCTTCCCTGGCAGTGCAACGACCTTCAGCTTTCCTCCACGTCGAGATCATCTCTTCTTCTGGACGACGACGCAACTTGCACCCGCTGCCAGGAACAACTGTCCCCGCTGGAGCATTCTCTCCACTTTCAAGGTACTGTGTCCGCCTGGCCTCCCTCGCAACAGTCTGTGTGGGGTGTCTCGTAAATCCTCAATTTACCACTTGGGTTGGCCCTAGGCTGGCTAACTGAACTTTTCTGAGCTGAACTGATTCCTTTTTAAACTCTCTGCAAGACTTTCCAATCCTTTTAAACTGTGATCTTGGGCGCATTGGTATTCTACTCTCTCCAAGAGGGAGCCTGGCCTCTGAACATTTTGCTCACAAGTAGACTTTGACTTTCCTGCCTTGGTGAGTGCTTCTAAAGTATTGTGTTGTATGCTGTTCCTAATTTCTGCCTTTTCCCTCCCTTGTTCTTAAACTAATTGGAGTGCCATCTTTAGTTAAGCGCTCACCTCTGTCTGGAAATAAGTAGTGTTAACTAAGACTTGTCTAATAAGGAATAAGGGATGTATATATAATAATAGTGACTGTGTTTTTGAATTTACTTACAATAATCGTGCTAGAGTGTTTCTAATCGTGTCTTTAAATAAATAATTATATACTTGATACCAACGCTCTGGTCAGTGTTTGCTTGTGCTACTGTATTTTGGTACCTATCTTGTATACTCTATATACTGTCTAACTCTTCTTGAGAGAAGTCTGGCTGCTCAGCCACAGCTACCAGGTAAATCTGGGTGGTACTGGCTGCTACCAATTGGGTTTACTACCAACCCCTGTAGTCTTAAGCCTTTTGCAGTGGTCCCTAAGGGAACTGCACAGGTTTCTGACTAACGGTGGTGTACAGCGGTGGGATTTGTATTGAGTATACATTTTAGTGTGCTTATAGATACCTTAGTGCAACTAGCCACAAAGCTTAGCACTAAAGTTATTTTCTAAACCTGTCAACTATGGAAAGTTATAGTCAAGAGTCCCTTGCTACAAAAACTGCTGATTGTTTAAGAGTTCTCTGTAAGCATAAGAATCTCCTGACTAAAGGCAAGGAAATGGAGCTAATAGAAAGGTTGTTAGCAAACCAAAGTCTGGATGGGTGGTTCAGAGGAACCTACCACTCCAGCAAATGTAGATAACAGCAATGATATTGATGTTGATGCTAGTATTGATAATCTTGGGTCAGAAGCAGAAGAGGAGGGTGAAGATGATGTAGTTGTCTCCCCTGGGCCTCTACCTGCCCTGCCAGCTGTACCTACTGGACCTTTACCAGGTCCCACACTTAGTCCTCAATATCTGGAACTAGAGAAAATGAAACTTGAATTGGAGTTTAAGAGACTTAATACTCAAGCAGAACAAAGACACCAAGAACTGAATAAAGAACTAAGGCTCAGGGAAATGGAGCTCAAGCCTGAGTTAGAGATGAAAAGATTGTCTGTGGAAAATGCTTCTCCCTCCGGATCCTCTAGGAGTTCCAGTCCCAAAAGACCCCGGATGCCTAAAGAGCTTGTGGGTATGTATGAGCCTAAGTTGGATGTGTTGGATTGGGCGAGTTTGTTTGAGTATAATCATGGGCTCCAGAACATTACAGGAAATGAGTTACTTTCCTGGTTGTTCTCTAGGCTCCCCCCTGTTGCAACTGATGTGGTAATGGAGTTGGGGGAGGAGGATAAGAAGGATTATGAATGTGTGAAGCTAGCTTTGATAGCTAGATTTGGGAAGACCCCTTCCCAGTACCTTAAGAGGTTTAGGACCCTCAAAAAGCATGATGGTACCCCTTGGGCTACCTGGGTGAGTGAAAGTTTGAAGAACATAGAGGGATGGATTAAGGGTTACAAGGTGAACACTTATGAGGGAATGAGAAATCCTGTTATGTTGGAGTCAATTTATGATGCCTGCTCTCCTGAGCTCAGACAGCACTTGGCTGATTCAAAGGAATTAGATTCCAGGAAGCTATCTAAGGCTGCTGACTTGTGGGTTGCCAACAGGGCTACTCACAAGGATTCAGGGGTCACTCAGAAAAAGGATGAGGGAAAGCAGCCACCAAAAGGGAACCAATAGACTTCTAATACCTCCCAACCCAAAGAGGGCCCTAGACAACAAAATAACCAGGGTAAGCCCCAGGGTAAACCACAACAGGCTAGTGTACCCTCTGGTCACAAACCAGAAGGGGGTCAGACCAAGCCACCCTTTCAGAGAGCATTTGGAACATGCTATCTCTGTGGGGCAACTGACCACATCAAAGGAGATCCCAGATGTAAGGGTAAACCTACAGGGATCAGCACAGTCTCCTTAGCCTTCACTCCTGAGGAGGAAGTCCAAATGGCTAGTGCTCACTTTGAAGTCTTTGCTGAAGAACCTTTGGGTCTTCAAGCAAGTGTAACCGTAGAGTCCATGGGTCTGGTTAGTGATCAGAATAGGAGTGTGTACAACTCCATACCAGAAAACTCTAAAGTTTATTATGTGGACAGTGTTCTTGTCAATGGCCAGGATACCCCTGCCAGCCGAGACTCTGGGGCCAGCAGAACAGTAGTGGATGAAAGATTTTTCAGGCCTGAAGATGTTGCTAAGGCACCCAAAGGTCCCACTAAGATGTCTGGAGGCCCTGTCCAAGTGGTTCCCATTCTACCAGCCCTCATTCAGTGTAATAACATGACAGTGAGGATTCCTGTCAGTGTTCAGGCTGAGGGGCCTGGGAGAGTCCTGTTGGGGAATGATCTAAGAACTCTAGGAGTAGTATCCAGTACCCCCAGGCCTCCCAGTATGGAGACCCAGAACCAAACCAAATTGGCTAGAGAGGCCACCTTAAGGAACCACTCTAAGCCTGTGGGAACCTCTACTGAGAATCCCACTCCAAGCCCTGGTGTTGGAAAGTTGACCTCCGGCCCAGGCTAAAATGTTAGGGAAATGGGAGCACGAACCAAGCTCCATCATTATTCCCCCAGTTTTAAAGTCTGTGACTCCCCCTGCTTCTGAGGAAGAGGTGGATAGACCAACTGGACCCCACACTAGGCCTAAGAGAACTGGTAATTGTCAGTGCTGGTGGAAAACCAGAAAAGAAAAGTCTAAGGCCAAAAACCTTCAGACTGTTGGACCTTCTACTGAAGACTCTAACCCAAATCCTAATCTTGGGAATGAAACTCCTAAAGTAGGTAAGGTTAGATCTAAGAGGAAGGAGAAGCATGTACCTTGCTTATCTCCATCCCCTCCAACCAAGAGGCCTAAGACCCAACCTTCCCCCAACAGAGAAGTGGTGAGGACCTCTGAAGGCCCCTCTAGATCTAAGGGAATCCTTTATAAGGACCCCTTGAAAAAGCCCATCACAGGTTCAGAAGTTGTACCAACTTCTGTGGGACTGGTCAACCAGATCCCCTATAGTTTCAAAAAGACTGATGTTCCTCAAAGGGTTTGTAGGTCATATAGCTTACAAAGGAAATCCTTTGATTTGACCATAGAACATAGGTCAGGGTGTCGCCACCAAAATGCTGATGGTCTCTCTAGGATGTATGTCATCGACTAGAGGTATGAGATTTATCCAGGAGTGGATTAAATCCTCCTGTCCCTTAGTCTGGGGGGAGGGAGAGTGTTAGGGAGAATTCTCTGTTAAGGATAATTTCCCAAACCTAGTGAGTCCCCCAGCAGCTTTGCTGGATTTTTGGGGTTTATTTTTTTTCTCCTTCTAAAAGTGAGACTCGTTTCTCCCACTCTTAGACATGATTTGAGATATCCTTTGACTTTGTAATGTGTTTTATGGGCTATGGGGTCTTTTACTCCATAGGGCTTCATGTGTTTTTGGTATGTGTGTTACACATCACCCTCTGTGCCGTAACATAGGAGTGTCATAGTGACCCCCAAACATAGACTCCGTACCCTGGGACTGACTGTCTCCCAGGGCATGTAAAGTCACCATTGGGTTTACTAGTCCTAAATTGTGAACAGAACCAGTACAAACCATCATATTGTGGGCGCACTAGTAGGGGCAATTCGATTGCCCCTGGCTCTGTTGTTCGAGGGGGCACTGTCCAGTCCCCCCCTGAGCGAGTTTTGGCTGGTGGCAGTGGATACTACTTTTTATATTCAACCGCAAATATATTCCTATGGGATTTTCCCATTGTTCGAGGCTAATACTTTTTAACATAGCCTCAAACATACCGCCGGTTTATTTAATATTAATTCACCGGTTGGTATTTTTTGCCAGAACTCTGTTCCAAAATGGCATTTTGTTCGCTTCTGTGACTCCAACCCAAGTCGAGCACTTTGTTCCACTTTTTGGCGGGCTTCTCCACAGAAGCCTCCAAAAGTGGTGCCACTCTGTCTGGGTACCACAGGGGGTGTAGGAGGGGGTTTAGGCACCCTGGACTGAGTTGCCTTGGCAACTCAAGTCGCACTCTTGTGTGATTGGCCCAGCATGGTTGAGTGACAGCTAGGACTGATGAATGGGGGTTTTCTGCATAAAAGCAGGGCTTTGGGGACTGGGACTTCAGACGTCACCACAGGACCAAAGAATCCGAAGAGGGAGAAGCTGAGCCGACCTGCAACGACGACACCACCGGTGGAGCCTTGCTGAACCGACTCACCACTTCTTCCAACGAAAGAGGAGCTCTTCATCCCGAAGAGTCTTCTTCCTTTGACTGGTGGGGATAACCAGTTTGCCCGCCTTTTCGCCTTTCCGGATCATCTCCTGGCTGTCCTGCCTGTGCCAAGCACCCCAGCAACTGGAATACCACGTTTTTCCACTAGCGCGAATAAACGGGTAGTACCTTTTTACCGGAGAACTTCGCGGCTGGTTTCTTCCCTGGCAGTGCAACGACCTTCAGCTTTCCTCTGGGTCGAGATCATCTCTTCCTCTGGACGACGCCGTGACTTGCACCCGCTGCCAGGAACAACTGCCCCGCTGGAGGATTCTCTCCACTTTCAAGGTACTGTGTCCGCCTGGCCTCCCTCGCAACGGTCTGTGGGGTGTCTCGTAAATACTCAACTTACCACTTGGGTTGGCCCTAGGCTGGCTAACTGAACCTTTTCTGAGCTGAACTGATTCCTTTTTAAACTCTCTGCAAGACTTTCCAAGCCTTTTAAACTGTGTGATCTTGGGCGCATTGGTATTCTACTCTCTCCAAGAGGGAGCCTGGCCTCTGAACATTTTGCTCACAAGTAGACTTTGACTTTCCTGCCTTGCTGAGTGCTTCTAAAGTATTGTGTTGTGTGCTGTTCCTAATTTCTGCCTTTTCCCTCCCTTGTTCTTAAACTTATTGGAGTGCCATCTTTAGTTAAGCACTCACCTCTGTCTGGAAATAAGTGGTGTTAACTAAGACTTGTCTAATAAGGAATAAGGGATGTATATATAACAATAGTGACTGTGTTTTTGAATTTACTTAAAATAATAGTGCTAGAGTGTTTCTAAGCGTGTCTTTAAATAAATAATTATATACTTGATACCAAAGCTCTGGTCAGTGTTTGCTTGTGCTACTGTATTTTGGTACCTATCTTGTATACTCTATATAATGTCTAACTCTTCTTGAGCGAAGTCTGGCTGCTCAGCCACAGCTACCAGGTAAATCTGGGTGGTACAGACTGCTACCAATTGGGTTTACTGCCAACACCTGTAGTTTTAAGCCTTTTGCAGTGGTCCCTAAGGGAACTGCACAGGTTTCTGCCTAACAGTGACCGTTTGGTTGGCAACAGATTGGTGTAACATCCCCAAAAAATAAACAATGTGAACCATCTTGTCTACCCCCCTCCCCATACTCCTCTCCAACTTGAGGTATCTGTCGGCCGAACTTTCACTGGCGCTTAAAAACTATGTCGCCAGGTCAACTTAAATCGTGTAAACTTTCCCTGATTTCCCACAGACTTGCAGCTCCTGTTGTGAGTCAAGTGTCTTGGGTCGGGAGTTGTGGTGGCCGCCTATGGTATGGTGGTGTTGGTGAAAAGAACATATGATCTCCCTGGTCTTTTGTCTGGGGCCGGGCCGGCGCCTCGGTTTGTTATTCAAGTCAGGTGCGCTGTTCCCGGTTATTTGCTGAGGAGGGACTGGCCACGGAGTGTATCACTATTCCCTACCCCGCCCCCTCATCTGTTGAGTGCCTTCCTTAACACTGCTAGGGGTCTGCGTCTCTGTCCGGTTCGTCTTGAATCCCTGGTATAGGCTGTCGGGCAGATGTTTCTCACCTCGGGCGAGGTCCCAGTCTTCCTCTGGGGTTTAGGTCACTTGTGGCCATTGTTAAGAGGGGCCCTTCAGATCAGGAACAGGCAGCAGCGAGTCAGGATGTAGAAGAGGTAGCTTTATTTGTTTATATGTTAAGAAGATCCAGTTATTTCAATTTTTATTTGTTTTTTTTACATTTTGTAGAGCGTGCTAAGCCCAGAGGCATCCAGGCGCTGTTGCAGTTCCAGTTACACACACACACACCAGGACACAGCCACATGAATATGGTCTTTAGTCTCTCTGTTGGCCAGAGTGGCGCTGAATGTTTACAGTTATGTGAACAGCCAAGTCTTCAGCCTTTTTCTCAACACCCAGTAAGATTGCTCAGCTTTAAAGTCAGTTTGTGAGCAAGTTCCATTCTTTGGGCCTGATCACGACCTCGGCGGTAACGCTAAGGCTATTAGCGTGGGGGCTATTAGCGCGACCGCCATAGGCCCCGGCGCTAATAGCGCGGGATCACGAGTTGGGCGGACTTGGAAGTCCCCATTCCCCATTGAGCCCATTCGGGAATGCCCCATTCCCCATTGGGCTCAATGGGGAAAATTCGCGCTCTTACCGCCGGCGGATTTCCCGCCGGCGGTAATAGCGCACATTTTCGGCGGATTTCCCCCCAGCCAAGAGCTAGGGCGAAATCCGCCGAAGCCCTGATTCGGCGGACCCTTAAATCCGGCGGTAATAGCGCTACTGCCGGATTTAAGGGTTACCGCTGAGGTCGTGATGAGGCCCTTTATCTGCAAAGGTAGGGAAGCTCGCCCCACCCGCATATGTTCCATTAAATTTTGGTTGAAGCAGTCTGTTGGTGTAGGCCGCTCTTGTGGGTCTGAGTGAGCTCTGCTGATTCTTTTGTGCTAGGTAGGAGGGTGCTGTGTTGGAGAGGCATCTATGTGTGATGGACAGGGACTTGAAGATGATGCGTTCACAAATAGGTAGCCAGTGGGCTGCTTTTCTTGCAGCTGTGATGTGCGCGCATTTGGGAATGTAAAGAGCAGCTATGATGGTGTTAATCTGTATCACCTGCATCTTCTGGATGTTGTGGAGAGAGGTGCCGGCAAAGAGGGCATTACAGTAGTCTAGTCTAGTTCCGATAGTGGCTTGGGCGATGGTCCAGCAGCTGTCCTGAGAGAGGAAAGGTCTGGATGCATTGATCAATTTGGACGAATATGTGGCAGAGCAGTCAATGGCATTCACATGGCGCATGAGTGATGGCTGTGAGAAACCGAAGGGTGTCTCACTTACTAGTCCCCGGGGACTTCTCTCTCAGGTGGCCAGGGCACGCCCACTGCCTTTTGGATACAGACCTTGGGGGTGGACCAGTGCAGGAGGATCACCTGCGTGAGGGATCTTCAGGGAGTGGAGGTGAGGCAACCGATGGTGGGACGCGGTATCGCCTCCCTTTCCCATAACCCTTTCTACACAAACACTGGGCCGAGAAAGAGGAGGGATGAGAGTAAAAAAGGCTAACACTTGCATATCTCATTGGACATGTCCCGTTAATAAGGTCAGGCATAGTCAGACATTTTACCTTAATCACATACACCTGATACCCATTAGCTCCCCCCACACGGATAAAAGGCGGAACATTGAGACCCTCTGAGCAAGGTGGGACAAGAGAAGGAGCAGATCTTACGGGGCGAAGGCGAACCCACTGCAGCAGGATGACCGATCGAGGGACCAGAGCGAGGGGTAGGGGAAACCCTGAAGATCCCTGCACGAGGTTGTTGCCTCTGGGAAACTGTGAAGGATACGCAGGGAAAGCGATATTCCAGACAAGAAGAAGCCTGCGTTTTGTTTCAAGGACATCAGCGACCCTCCCGGGTGAACGGCAGAGTTGGGGAGGCGAGGCCAAGCCTGTGGTATCAACCTTGAATCGAAGCCGCAGAGAAAAGAAAGGAATGCACATGAAAGACATGAAAGACCGGTTTGTGTCAAGGAAAGATTAAGCCTCAACAGTTTATCTCCCAACTGAAGGTGGGTCTGGCGAAAGGAAATGGCCCACTCGAAAATCTCAGTGAAAGGTTTGATGTCTTGTAAAAAAGCGACAAAGTGATCAAACTCTGAAATGCACAATGGTCCAGATTAATCACGTCGAAAGGGGAAGTTAAAAGGTAATTGCTTTAAGAGAAAGATTTCTTTGAACTTTTCTGATTCTGTTGTGGAACTACCAAGACCACTAGACACTGGGGCAAATACCATAAGGGCGAGCTGAAGTGAAAGTCAAAGTGGTCCTGCGGAGGTCTATGGAAAAAGCTTTGCACACTCAAGTCTTCGACATCAGTGAAAGGTCCGAGCCCGACTGAGGGAAACCTGGAATATAAAATAAGTTAGAGGAAGGGAACCTTAAACGGCTGTAAATAAAGCTTGGGGAAGGGAACCCCTGCAAGGTCTGTGATTGCGAGGTCCGAGCTCGGCTGAGGGAGTTCTACGTGAACTTTTGTTGAACTGGGAAAGAACTTCTGAAAATAAGTTAACGTGGAAGGCTAAGTGGGCCTCAACCCACATTTTGAACTGCCTTATTTTTAATAACCTGAGCCAGTGTGTCATCCTGCCTACGGGGGCCGCCATAATCCGTACTGTCCAACGTTGGGAGGAGAAATGACTCATCCACATTGATCCTTTAGAGATAGGGTAGGCATTTTTTTTTTTTTTTTTTAGTATAGGCCATTTTGTTTTGACATAGGCTGACTAGGACTGGGTTTTCGTTATTATTTGATGGTAGAGACTACTCCCATCATAGCTTTAGGGCAAAGTAGCAATGCCTCCAAGTTGGGGCCTGCCGATGGGTTGGGGCTCTTTGTTTTTTTCTACAAGGGTAGATAGTGGGCCTAACCAGTTCCTCTTGATCTAGTAGCATAAATTCAATAAAGATCCATTATTGTCCAATCCTCCCGAGTTGTTAAAATTAGACATATCAAACTTGCTCACTTGTTCTGCCTCTGAGGTCTCCGATGTAGGGAGATCAATTGTATTCGGGACCATGACAGGTATGTAAGGGGATGTGGGGATCACATTTGAGAAAAAGGAGGGGATCTTGGCCTGTATTGTGCCATTCGTGGAGGGATGGAAATCACTTGCGCTCTACTTTGCACACGGTGCCCCCTTGGTGGCACCTTTCTTTCCCGCTGGACTGCAGGCTCTTTTTCCCACTTTTACTACTGCATTGCGAGGCTGTTTAACTTGTGCCTGCATCTTCGTTATTCGATTTGGTAGGCTAGGAGAGCTAGGCCTGAGTATATTAACAGTATGTTTTAACACCGATGCGTAGTCAGACCAGCAAACAGGTAGTTCAGCCACCTTGAGGTAAGTTTCTGTAAGGATCTGTCGAGCAAAAATTTTAACGGAAAAGAGGGAAGCTATGGAAGGTCTACGAAGAGAAACAGGCAATATGCAAGGAAGTACCTTGCTACATTAGTGGGGTTTCAGGTGAACATTCACGTGGCACTTGGTTCTCTTTCCTACAGCAAATGCATCTTTCTACGATTAGCTGTATTAAGAGTGTGCCACGGATGGTTCAAAGAATGTAACTTTTTGCTGGAAGGTAGCCTTTATAGTAATGCAGTTTGGAAGGCAGAACACACTGCCCTTCCAGTGATCTGCGACCCTACCCCAACCAGGGGAGGGGAGGTGGTGCACCAAAGAGGAGCTTGGTGGGGATGTCGGCTTATATACTTGTCACGGTATAACAATCAGTCCCTCTAAGTGCAGAGTGCGGAATGCACTTGCTGCATGTACAGGGTGTCGGGGAACCGTGGCGAGATACTGACTGCTCCTTTAGTTTTAATAATAGGGTAATGGCCGTTGGCTGGCTCCTTTTTAAGTTTGAAAATGGTGTAATGCTGTGGTGGCTGTTACCTGAGCGCTGTGTAGTGCTGCCTAGGGTTCCAAGGTGAGGCCCAAGACCTCCTGCCTCTTCCTGATCTCTGAAAAGCAGCACAGCAGGTGCACCGCGCGTGTAACTGCGGGCTGCACAGGAGGGGTCCAGCCCTTTCTGCTCCAGATCTCTGGGGAGAATAGCAGCACAGCTGGCACACCACGCATGGAACTGAAGCTTGCGCAGGAGGGGTCCCACTCGAGACACCGTTGTCTCACCCCTCCATTTCTCTCTCGCTCAGATCATGCAGCACAACTCTGCTCGCTGCTTCGTGATTACTAGAGAAAAGGACGTAGTAGCGTTCAGGCAAACGTCTGTCAAGCCGCATGACAGTGTAGCTGCTTCTGACAGTACTTCCTTTCTACTGCTCTGAGAAGGATGGGGCAGAATTTTGTTTAATTGGTTTCTCTGCTATACCAAGGTCCAGTGGCACGTCTCCGGGTGAATGGTAGGCCCTCAGCCCCCATTTTCATGGAGAGGGGAACACAGCAAGGATGCCCGCTGTCCCCCCAGCTTTTTGCGCTTGCTGTTGAGCCCCTAGCAGAACTTTTCAGCTCAAGCCATGTAGACAGGGAAGTGCAATTGTTCAAGCATAGACTGGTTATTTCACTTTATGCAGATGATTTAATTCTGTTAGTCTCGGACTCCGCAGCAAATCTTGCACTGGTCATGCAGGATATCCTGGCATTTGGTCGCTTCTCTGGGCTTAATATCAACCTCTCTAAGTCACTGTTATTCCCTCTGACGGAAGGCACTGAGAGGTTTTGACAGGAGTTTGACTTGCAATGGCACCCTGAGAGCACTTGTTAACTTGGGGTGATGGTGGCAAGGTCACTGGATGTGGAAATCTACGGGGAAATGCAGGTGTGCACTTCTTCGCAAATGGATGAACCTGCCTCTGTTGCTTTTTGGACGGATATCTGTAGTCAAAATGGTAATATTGCCCAGATTCCTTAATACATTCCTTAATGTCCCCCCACATTCTGGCACCCGCCAAATTCTTTAAATCTCTGAAATTGATTATCACACATTTTATCTGGCAGGGAAGGGCGGCCCGTATTCGTTGGGGAAGCAGGTGGCAACCCTGGAAGGGAGGGCTAGCCTATACTGATTTTGAAGAGTACTGGGCGGCAGCACAGGCATCCTATCTGCCGTATAGGTATGATCTGGTACCAGACAGGGCACATGTGCAAATTGAGAGGGTGATGGATGCACCCTCGTTCCTGAGGGCAGTCTCTTACCTCCCTGCAGCAGATCACCAGGACACATAATATGGTCAAACTTACCTGCTGTGCCTGGAAGAGGATAGAGGGTACAACGCTCAAGGAGTTACTTTACTGCCTGCTTATCCCACTTAAATATGTACCAGGGAACCCGTTCACAGTAGAGAAGGTTTTTGTTCAATGTGTGGAGCAGTTGGGGTTCACGTGTTGGCAGGATCTCTTCCCTAATGGTAATTTCCTTACGCTGTACGAATTTAAGGTTAGGGGGAGGTTTCAGCATTGGACACTTTTGCCTATTTTAGGTTGTGGGTCAGGCTGAAGGAAAGGTTCAGTGACTTCGCCGGGAACCCCACATTGCGCCGGTCCTTCATGGCATGACTAGCTTGGGGATGCAGTCCAATTTTATTTCCAAGCTGTATGCTGCCATGATTTAAAAAATAAATAAATAAAATGGGTGGGCCGTAGATTCCAGGGCTAAATGGGAGGATGCTCTGGGTGCTCCCCTTACAAAGTATGGGGGTACTGCTGCAAGCAGATGCGCAGGGTTGCCGTAAATAGTAACTTCAAGTTAATACACCTGGAATGTCTACACCAGTTCTATCTTACCCGGATTAATATTCACAGATTCTTCCCAGAGGCACCAGACTCGTGTCAGATGTTTCCCCTGCGTCATTTTTGCATTTGGCTTGGGAATGTCCCCAAATCCATTATTTTTGGGTACAGGTGTTCGAAATGATTGAGGGCATTGTGGGAGCGAGGGTAGCCCCGTCCCCATCGGTAGCTCTGCTGGGCTACACGCTCTAGATGCCTAAGCATGTTAGGAAGCTATTGGGACTGCTGCTGCTATTGGCCAAGAGGAGTGTGGCCATGGTCTAGGATATGGGACAGGCTCCTGCAAATGAACAGTGGAAGTCTGATATATTATATTGCTATGAAAGTGAGACTGATTATGGAACTATAGCGTGATTATGGAACTATAGCGCACCCGGTCTCAAGACCGAAAGACATTTGAAGTCTATATATTGTATATTAACTATCAATTAGCGATGCTGCATCTGAGGGATCTGACAAGCAATCTAAATGAAAAATCCAGGGATACCCTGTTTTCTCTTCTCCTTGGTTGCTATGGGGTTTATGGCAGGGGGTAGAGGTTGGTGATGGTGGTGTCTGTAAGGGACATTTGAGTTATTTGTTTTATTTGGGTTATGTCTGAGATGTCAATGCATGTTAGAAAGCTAATGGTTCTGTTGCTACTACTGGTCATGAGGAAAGTGGTAATGGGCTGGGTTAACGAATGTACAACAGCATACGAATAATGGAAGTCTGATATATTGTAATGTCATGAAAATGTAACAGACGATGGAACTATAGTGCACCCGGCCTCGAGACTGAAAGACCTTTGAGGTCCATATAGTGTAGATTTACTGTCAATTAGCAGTGGCACACCTGGGGTGTTTGAGCAGCAATCCAACTGATGAGTTCGGAGATGCTCTGATTTTCTCTTTGGTTGTAATGCTGTTTGATTGAGGGTGGGGGCTGTGCTGTCGTCTGTAAGAGAAAAGGGTGTTTGTTTCATTGAATTTTTTTTTTAAACTCAATAAAAACAGTTTAAAACAACAAAAATAAATGTATGTGGGATAGGTTTTGAGAATAAGAAACTAAGCTATTTTACCAAGGAGATGAGCAAACCTCTCTGCATCATGTCAGTATAGACCAGGGCCGGCAATGGCTATTTAACTCCTGCTTGTAGAGTAGGAGACCGTGGTTAGCTTGTCACCAAATGCTATCAGCAGCATTTTCTGACTCCCAGAGCATATGGTACCGTACATAATGCTTTTTGTTTGAGTTGTGTATAACTTAGCATTCAAACACATCAAGAAGATATTTGAGCATTGCGGGTCATTTATAATGCACAAAATGTCAGTTTGCCCTCTTGTTGAAGTTAATATTTGCAGGCCGCTTTGTACTAGCTCCTCATTTTCCAAATGTAGCTCCTTCAGTATTAGTCAGCTTAGTAAGTAGAAGTGCTTTTAACTGCCACTCATCAAAACTTTATCTGTAGGTTGTTCCAAAACGGCTACCATATTCATTGAGTTAACCTGCTGCTCAATTGCAACTACAAAACCTGCCCGACTACTGTGTATTTTACATGCGCCGTTTGCATCTGATGTGCTACAATTTGAAATGTACCCCGGATAAGATGGCCTCCCTGCATTTCCGACGTGCCTCCCGATCCGCTGTTGACGTATTGTAGCAGGCTTCGCCCCGATTGGCTACAGTCTCCTCTAAAAGCCAATCATATCCGCCGGCCCGCAACAAAGGCACGTAACTAAGGCTCTTCACTGAGCCTCATACCAGCAGTCCTCTTCCAGGAGCAGGCGTTCCTCTACCACTACAGGAGCAGTGTCCACAGCCCGGCAGGACCCTAAACAGCTCTGTAGGTAAGCCTGTGGGCTTAACGCTTTGTCCAAGCGCGTGTTGCTGATTTGTTCTGATTTATACTCTGCAAACACGAAGAGCTGCATGGACTCCAGCTGCAGTTACTATATTTATTGAGTTAACCTGCTGCTCAATTGCAACTACGATACCTGCCAGACTACGGTGTATTATACACGCGCCGTTTGCATCTGATGTGCTACAATTTGAAATTTACACCAGATAAGATGGCCGCCCTGCATCTGACGTGCCTCCCGGTCCGGTGTTGCCGGATGGTAGCAGGCTTCGCCCCCGATTTGGCTATAGTCTCCCCCAAAAGCCAATCATATCCGCCAGCAGGCGGGAACGCTGGCCTGCAACAAAGGCACATGACTAAGGCTCTCGACTGAGCTTGACCGAGCGTTTCCGAGCTCAGAGCGCTCCACCCTCGTTCCACGCTGTTACTCCAACCACCTTTATCACTTGATACCTTTTCGCATCCTGCTTGTGAGCCAAGAGGATCCATAGTCCGCATTAAGAACCCTCAGCAACGGATCATCACTCTGCACACCGAACCCCACGGCTCCTGTAAGGTGAGACTTCCTTCCGCCACCACACTAACTCTGTGCAGCCTTTCTTGCACCCATGAACATACCAGCAATACTGTGCGCTGCACGCTCATCTGGGCTGAAACCCTGCAGGTACTGGTCTTGTCCACCAGGGATCACATAACGAGCTTCACGCACTGTTGCATGCCCCCTATAGCTCGCCAATATTGCTACCCATCTAATAATTTGTTGATTCCGTTTTGAGCACAATACTGCATGCAAGAGTACCACTGTGACATACTGCATATCTAACGCAAATCAAAATCTTGCTCTATACTCTATAGAATCAATGCCTGACTGATCACCTGTATCCACAAATTATACCTTTTTTTTTTTTTTTTTTTTTTTTTTTCTCGTTTGACTTGTAAATGTTTCCATGCTTCTGATAACTTGCTGGTTACTTGGCGATAACTTGTTAACTCTCTAGCATCTCCTCCAATCCACCCCAGCACACATAGTTCACAGAGCTCACTGAAAATCGGACGCTTGTCTGCTTAGCTTGCACCTAAACTACCAGGTCAACTAGATTGATAATTGACCTGTTAATGATCGAATTTTGAAAGGACATGCTAGTCCACACATGTTGTTGTTGTGTTGATGAGAATGTAAAACAATAAAAAAAGTTTTATCAAAAAAAAAAAACAACCTTTGCGCCCTAATATTAGCCCACCGTGACATCCTAATTGTACGCCATTCACTGACCCATAATGCTTAAGACGTTGCGCTGCCGTGAGCCAGCAGTGGCCCCCTAACCTGCTAAAGTAACAGACAACCAGGCCCCTCCCAATCTACTAACTAAAACTATAAAACTCCATCAAATGTATGTGCTTATACGCGACTCATCTTGTACGCCATACCATACCAACTTACTTACCAACACTAGCGCACAATACAGCAGGGTTATGCTAAGATTCAACCTGATATGAGTACTATCCATACTCTTCAGGGTCCTCCTAGCCAGGGCCTCAATGCCATCTATACCCAATACCTCTCAACAGATTGCACCTAACCTTCAAACACTGCCTCTAACAAGCTGTAAGTCATACGCACTTGACAACAACACAGCAGCCTCAGTTCCCACACGTGTCCAGAGGAACTCTAGACTCAGAGACCGGACTAAAAATGACCCCATACCTCAAAGCCTTAGACCAACATTCCTGCCCCACCCGTTGTCCTATTAAACCTCAACAGTGTCATTGCCACTAACCTAATTGATGTAACCATGAACATTCACCGAACCCAGACTAAAAGAAATAATTCACTCAGGAAAAGCATAATCAAAACTAGACCCACCAATGACAAAGCTGGCAATATACCTGCACAAATTAAAGGCTCATTAATTTAATGCCAGATCAATCCCAGCTGATGCACTGGACATCTCTGACCTTATCACAACAAATGACCTAGACTTTATTGCCATAACTGAAACCTGGTTGCGTCCTGCAGCCGGTTCGGCACTAGCCCTTGCCCTACCAGATAGCTATGCAATTATTAGAAAGGACCGAATCTGCGCAAAAGGAGCAAGCATTGCTTTCATATCCAAAGCAAACCTCAACATCAGAGAAATCTCAAACATCCCTATTACATCAGAAGAACTCTTGTGCACAAAAATTACAATCTCTGCCACAACCTAACTAAATATGCATCTCATCTACAGACCTCCAGGCCTTATCTACTCTTTTGATGGTGACATCGCCGCTCTACTATCCATGGATACTAAACCTACCTCTAAAGTGATTATCCTTGGTGACTTTAACCTAGGTCTCCATGACGGCTCCGACACTCGAGCCTCCATTCTAGCCAACACCATTGAAACACAAGGTTTCACCCTACGATCGTCTGGCCCAACTCACGCAAAAGGTTGCACGCTTGACTGGCTCGCAGACTACAACTGCACCATCGACATCTCCGAAAATGACCCCTGCCCATGGTTAGACCATAGCATTATACTATTCACTATCAACACCAACTCGCCCATCAATCTCAACGCCGATGGCACCAGCTACCCAAGCCCGCAACTTGCGTAACATTACACCGGACCTCTGCATCAAAGACCAAGCCTGGTGCGAAAACATACAAAAGGCTCTCATGGACAAAATCCCATCACTTCAGCTCAAAATTAATAACAAAAAGTTAAAACTTAATACATCACAGCAGCCTACAACCAATCTCGCTCCACCTAAGCCTTTCCCTAAGTTTGAGTTCTCCCCTATCACGATAGAGGAAACAACCAAAATCATAAAAGTTCTTAAACCTACTTGATGCCAAGGTGACATCTGTACTGCGACCCTAATCAAAGACTGCGCAGACAACCTGGCACCTTTCATCACCTCACTCATAAACAACTCATTTGCCTCCAACCAAGTACCAGACAACTTGAAGGAAGCGTGGGTGATACCACTCTTGAAAAAACCCTCACTCGACTCGAATGTACCCACAAACTACCGGCCCATCACGGCGGTACCATTCTTGCTAAAAATCCTGGATAGTGTAGCAGATGTCCAGATTCAAAAATACTTAGAAACACACATCTGCTGGGCCTCAGACAATCGGGCTTCCGCCCATGCCCGGCACGGAAGCGGCCCTTGTAGAGTTTAAAGCGCAAATGGACCAGATCAGAGATAGAGGCGACTTAACCATCCTCCTCCTAGACCTCTTGGCAGCATTCGATTTGGTAAACCACAACATATTATGCCGTCACGTAGCCAGCGATGCCCACCTATCCCACAATGCCATAGCATGGATGAAATCATTCTTGTCCAACAGAACGATGAGTCTTCTCAACCTTCTCAGCAGCCAGCCCCACCCCCACCCCAGTCTCTTGTTGAGTACCCCAGGGCTCTTGCGTTTCACTGACCATGTACAACGCATTTACAAAACCTCTCTTCGATAAATTGGACCACATGGACGTCACATATACAAATTATGCTGATGATACACAAATTCTTATGCCCATCACAAGTGACTATATCACGGACATGAATGCCCTAAATGCAATCTACCTCATGATCCAAGCGTGGATGGCTCACAGACTGAGATCCTGATCCTAGGCAGCCAGGCAAAACTTAAAAATCTCTCACCACTCTACCTTCAATATAGATGGAAACATGATCATTACTGCCAAAGAGGTTAAGACCCTAGGAATCTACCACGACTCCTCACTCACCTTCTCACGGCAAGTCAGTGCTATCTCCTCGACATCCGCCTACACAGCTAAACTCATCACGGCTTGCAGACCCTATCTGACAGAAGAAAGCCGCATCATCCTGGCAAGAGCAGTCCTACAGGATCGACTATTGTAACGCTGTCTTTGCCATCTTCAACTAAAAACATCCTGAAACTCCAAATAGTGCAGAACAATGCCATAAGAGCAGCACTAAATATCCCCAAATCAGAGCACATTTCTTCATCAGAAGAAACCTTCACTGGCTACCAGTGAAGGATCAGATCAAATTTAAAGTACTTACACTCCCACATAAATGCTTAACCAACACCGCCCCACGCTATCTATCCAATTTGATAGAATAAAGGGTAAGCCAGTCTTTAGCTGATTCTGGCGCTGCTCCGATGTCAAAAATAATGTTGGGAAAAAATAAAGGCGGCAAGTTAAAGGTCTGTAGCCCTCGGACTGTAGAGGGATTAAACTTAAACAAAAAATATATGTGAAGACCTTAAATGTAACTCGCGCTTATCTATTTAAGTTGTTAATACACACTATTGTCATATACATAAAGAAATTTCACTCTGGAGAAAGTTTGTGCGGTCTTCTTAGCCTGCGTTTATTAGAATGATACCTTCATTGAATTTAACTCATTCAATTCGTAGCATTGCTAATCAAAAATGGATCAAATTAAATTTTGTTGATTGTAAATATTTGTATTCAGCCTATTTCCTTCACGACACGTTTCCCCGCCTTGAGTTTTGGCGGTTCCTTAGGGGTTTGGTGGCTAATTTAAAATTAATTCAAAAAGTAAATCTGATCCGTCTCTTTTAGGCTGTGCGCATCAAACATTACTATCATGCTCGGAGTATGCACAAATTGTGAAATTAGAATGGTTTCCGTGGTAACAGTAACTGATTTACATTCCAAATGGTCGTGATGGAAGTGCTCTAGTTGTGGTTCAATGTGTCTAATTATCACATGTTTATGTAGACGGTACGATTCGTACTGTCATACTGTGTATTAACAACTTAAATTGATAAGCGTGAGTTACATTTAAGGTCTTTACATATATTTTCTATCCAATTTGATAGTAAAAAAACTATCTTCTAGTATCTTCCAGACCCACCCGCACTGCCTACCTCGGGCAACTGCCCAAGCCCAGATACAATAGACAAAGAGCAGGCGGCTCAAGCTTCCCTGTTATGGCAGCCAACTAATGGAACGCCCTGCCACTGGACATCAAACTGGATCCTGCCCTACGCTCATTCCGCAAAAAACTAAAAACCTGGCTATTTTCTCAGGACACCAAGCCTCTCTCGCCCTAGATGCAAGCATCCTGGCATGATCCGCACCTCACCATAATAACCATCATAAACCATGCAACCATCCTCCTAAGTTGACATAATTAACTGTGCAAAGCCTTTCGTCTCCTTCACCTATGTTATGCATACCCTTTAACCATATACTTAAGCATGCCTCTTTTACGACCTGCATAACCTGTAACAATATGCAGAAGCCTGCTGAATTTTGTAACCATATTCAGAAGCTGTTGCGCCCAGATGCCTGAGGGTTAGGTGCGCCTTACAAATGTAATAATAAATAAATGGATTGAGGATGAGTTTCCCTGTCCTCCGAGCTGGCCAACATTAGCAGGCCCCTGGGCCGACAGCAAAGCAACAGTGAATGCTGCTGCAAGCTCGAAGTATGGCTCTGATGCAGCGCAGCAGAAGCAAGGTGGTCATTTGAGGACCTTCCACAGAGCCATTTGGCGGATTGCCCCCCCTGCAGGAGTGGGACAAGACACACTGTGAAGAAGGGAAGACCCCCGATCTGGGGAAGACATCCCCAGCGAGGCGTAGAGGCTTCACAGTGCAGTCGCAGCCGAAGTTGGGTGGATCCCGTGAGTCGGATTGTTAGATTGCGTAGGGCAGCAGAAGGGAGGGGTGACCCGTGGTGACGCTGGAAGTGGAAGGCTGAGATCGGGAACACTGGGTAAAGGGAGACTCCCCCAAGTGGTAGACACAAGGTTGGGGGCCAAGGGGGTTGGAAAGCTCCTTACTAAACGGGAGAACTGCGCATTGAAACACACACAAAGGAAAAGGCACGCAAATAGATGCAAGTCACTGCGCTGCCCCCCAGGCTCTTTCTGGACTAGGCTCAGAGAGGGTGCCAGAGCAAGCCACAAACACACGAGAAGTGGAGAGGTGAGGAGAGAAGGGGAATTTTGAGATGATCTCCGGCTTTGTTAAACCCACACCCCTCCCAATCAACGACTAACAGAGAGACTAGGAAAGGTACAGAGCTGGGGGAAGGGGATAACAAACTAAACACGCCGGGAAGGCAATTAATCCTGTATCAAGACACGGGGGACAGAAGTTGAACTGCTAATTAACAATGAAATCCTGGGGTGGGGGTGAAGAAGTGTGAACCGTCCAGATGTCAGGAACCAAAGGAAGAAATGCCCCGGCCAAACTCAAAACTGCATCCGATTCACAAGGCGGCCAACAAGAACGTTGCTGGGAAAAACGCACGGAAGAAGGGTTGATGGTGGATGAAGGGAGATACAATGACCCAGAGACATTGAAAATGGCCCCAAGTAAGGAAGACCTGCAAGAATGTCTCAAGGGCATGGAAGTTAGAATTATGAAAACCTTCCAAGAGCAGTTGGATAACATGAAAGAAGATCTACGAATCTCCCTAACAGAAGTAAGGAAAGAGGTTAATGACTTGGGTACTAGAGTGGATGTTACGCTACGTGGGGTGGGGGGATATCAGAAGTGGCAGAGAAAGTTGGACACAATAGTGAGCGCCTTAAAGAGATAGCTAAAGCCTCACACAACCAGTACCTGCAAGCTGAAGATTTGGAAAATCGATCGCGTAGATCTGGGTCAAAGGCCTTAATGGAGCAATTATGGATGTAGACCTGAAGAGGACGATCCAACAATGTTTAGGGAGTCTGTTAACGGACATGCAGCTGGATGATGTACGGATTGATAGTGCATATAGTGGGCCCAAGAGATCGGGCCCAGGAATGAGACTGAGAAACGTGCTGGTTGCCCTTTCATCATATGAGATGAAGGAGAACATACTTCGAGCAGTAAGGACTCAGCCAAATATAACGGTTAACGGCACTCAATGTCGTAGATCAAGGGGCAGAGTGTGCTTAAATCCGGAATATGATAATTACCATGATTAAGGAACATCCAAAATACGATGACACTCACAATTTTATCACATAATGTCAGGGGACTGAACACCCCTGTTAAACGGAAAATAATTGAGGGGGAGATTAGACGATGTCAAGCGGATATAATAATGCTGCAAGAGACCCATATAAAGAAATCGGATACAACGCTTCCCCTGTTCTGACAATTTACACAGCTTTACCAATAAAATGCACAAGGAAAGGCGGCAGGGGTCTTAATAGGGTTCAGGACACTCTCCAGGTAAAAGCCATACAAACGCTAGTGGATAAGCAAGGCAGATGCATATTTCTTGAAGTGCAGGTGTGACATAGAAAGGTGAGCCTAGGAATAATTTACGCACCCAATACGGGACAAGAAGGATTTATAAGAGAGGTCCTTTTTGAAGTTAGAAAAATTTTGCGATAGGGGAAATTATTTTTTATGGGTGACTTCATTTGGAGTGGGACTCCAAAGTAGATGGGAGTATGGGCACCAGGCATGGAGGGGACACCCCCACTAGACTCCTGAAGGAACACTTTGAACACCTAGCTCTTAGAGACGTACAGCGGACTAAGAAGGGACAAGAAAGAGTGTTTACCTGCTTCTTCCAAGTATATCAAACCCTGTCTAGGATTGACTATGTATGGATGTCGGCCACATTGTTGGGGGAGGTTAAAGAAATAAATACTGGATTGATCTCACTTTCTAACCATGCCCCACTGATGGTAGATCTGAAGGGCTGGGGACCACAAGGCGGCTGTGGGCCTGGACGTTCCCACAAGATATTCTAACAGACACAGTGATAGCGGAACAAGTGGGAAACAAAATAGATGACTACTTTCTAAACAATGAGAATGGGGAAGTCTTGCAGGAAGAGCTATGAGAGGCATTTAAAGCGGTAATGAACGGGAGGGGGGGTAATAGCACTTCAAGTCCAAAAATGGAAACGGAGGCTAGCAACGGAAATAGACTTAAGAGTCCCAACTGCGTGAGGCTATGCAATTATTAGCTGAGAGAAAGAATAAGACACATATAAAAAAGTGAAGGAGCTTAATGGACAACGAAACGTGGTGCATATGTGCAATGCAGAGAGATCCCTACTGTACTTAAAGCAATGCTACTATGTGAGTGCCAACAAAGCAGACAAGCTTTTGGCCAGACAAATGAGAAGGGTAGCAGCGAAACATACAATAGGGGCTATAAGGAAGCAGGACGGAACAACAGCTACAAATACAACTACAATAATGGGCTCCTTTCAGAAGTTCTACAGGGAACTATATGCATCTGACAAACATGATCAGGCTGTGGGATACTACTTTAGAAGCTTAACTGTGCAGGCACTTGCACCCCAAGAGCGAGACAGTTTAGAAGGGGAGATTACAGAGGCGGTAGTAGATGTGGTAATTAAACATTTTCTGAAAAATAAGGCACGAAGACCAGACGGATTCCTGGCATGCTTCTATCAAAGGTATAGAAGGCAACTGGGCCCAAAGCTCACACGCCTCTTTAACTGCATAGGGAATGGACGGGAAATAACTCCCTCTATGACGGAAGCGTAAGTGGTTGTCTTTGGAAAGCCAAACCAAGTTGCAACGGCCGGTGGGTCGTATAGGCCCATCGCCTTGCTAAATTTGGACACCAAGACCTATACAGGTATACTGGCGGCTAGGTTCTCACCCCTTCTTCCAGATCTCATTGGGGCTGACCAGTAAGGGTTTATAAAAGGGCAAGAAACGTGGGATAATACCAGGAAACAAACACATTTAATAGAAAAGACGGCTATTAGACAAGTACCGGCGATACTCGTATCACTCGATGCAGATAAGGCATTCGACCAAGTTGAGCGGTCATTCTTGTTTGAGGCCATGTCTAAAATGGGGATAGGCCCCAGGTTTATCTGTATGGTTAGGCCAAATTACATATGCCCCTTGATGCAGTTGTCTATTAACTCGCAAATATCAGACTGGGTACAAATATCAAGGGGAACGAGGCAGGGCTGCCCCCACTCCTTTATGAAATGTATTTAGAACCCTTATTAGCATTCATTAGACATAACCAGGACATACAGGGTATACGATTTGGAGTGGAAGATCAGAAAATAGTGGCATTTGATGACCCTGACGGAGCCAGAAATCTCTATCCCCGCTCTACTAAAGGAACTGTCTACTATGGAAAAAGTGGCAGGGCTGAGGATAAACATGTCCAAGTCAGAGCTATTGAACCTGAGGCTCTCAAAGAAGCAGGAAGCAGACTTAACATTGGTATGACCATTTAAAACAGCCAAGGACGTCATTACTTACCTCGGAGTGAATTTAACTAACTCTACAACGGGATTATATGAAGCAAATTGCCGAACAATGTTTTCCTAGATAAAAGTAGATATAACCAAGTGGACTCCTATGTCCATCTCATGGTTGGGTAGAATAGCCACGATAAAGATGGTCACGCTTCCCAGGCTACTCTACTACTTCCAGGCACTTCCTATTATGGTCCTGCAGTCCTTTTTGAAGACTGTTAACAAACTTATAGCACGGTTCATATGGCAGAATAAACAGCCGAGAGTCACCTTAGAGGCACTGATGGCTCCCAAACAGAAAGGGGGATTGGGACTCCCAAATCTTTCTAAATACTATGAGGCAGCCCAATTACAGGTGATACGGGAATGGTTGTTGAAACCTAAACCATGGGCAAGGACGGACAGGGCAGTGGCAGGGACTCCCCTAGAAGTGCTTTTATGGTTCGAGAAACAAGGCCCCAGAGTGCTGATATGAGCAAAGTACTATCAGCAACCTGCGATACATGGGACCGGCTGCTTAGAAAAGAACTTCTGTCTCAACGCCCCTCCCCATTTACCCCATTATTTGGGAACCCCCAATTTTCACCAGGGATGGCACTGGGTACCTTTTAGAAAATGGCGAGCTATGGGATGCACTAAAGTGGGAAACATGATAGTTGAGGGGGGGTTCTAACATTCGAGGAATGCAAATTGCAAAATGACCTGACCAAAAGAGACCGAATGGAATATTATCAATTGTGACACTTGTTAAAAAAACCAGAAGTAAAAAAGGCAGCACAGAGAACCCTCACATCCTTCGAGAAATGTATTACAACACAAATCGGGGATAAGCAATTGGTGTCTAAGCTATTCTCTATATTAATGGAACGAAACTCGGACAATACGTGGTCATGTATGCAGAAATGGGAAAGGGTGCTATGGGAAGAAATAACGAAATCATTTTGGGAGAACCTTTGGGGGGGGGGGAACATACCGAAACTGACAAGATCAATCCAAATTAGGGAAGCATGGTCTAAAGTAATGGTACAGTGGAACTATACCCCGGAAAGATTGCACGAGATGTACTCAACCATCACACAAGAATGTTGGAGGGGGTGCTCTGGAAGGGGGGATTGGAGACATATCTGGTGGGACTGCCTGGTTCTGAAAGGGTTCTGGGAAGAAGTAAAGGGCCAGATACAACAGATGGTGCGGGACCACCAACTTATACCCTTAGGGAATGGATATGTGTGCTAATTTGATCCGGAATCTCAACCGCTCTCAAAAGAACAACGTAAGGCTTTCATGATTCCGCTCATAGCGGCATGGTTAGAAATAGCAAAAGAATTGAAGCGCATCACACAGCCCATGAATGTGGAATGGCTACATAGGATTTGGGGGATATTGGCCATGAAACGGGTTACATATAAATTGCAAGGAGAAGCAGACAGATTTTGGCAGGAATGGGGTATGATACTGGACTACCTGAGCGCGGACTACATGCTACAATGGTGTCCTCAGAATGTGAGAATTTTGGACATGAGAGGATGGGATGTTCCTCTGGCAAGTGGTTGGCACACACTGTGAGAGTAAAGGTTTCTGGCCATAGGGGGTGGTAAATGGAAGAGAGAGGGGCGGGAATGGTTTGTTATAAACTGAAAATGCCAATAAAAACATGTTTTGTAAAAAAAAGTTACCTGTAGAGCGATAAATGTTGATTTAAGGTGGGCCTTGAAGAAAACACTGAATCCAAAGTGGATAGGTCTATGTTTGCATCTTCCCCACAAACCGCTTTATCCACATAATGATCTTCTTTAACTCCTAGTGTGCATCTTCTAGCGTGCACTACTGTTCCTTTTGGAAAGTTGTTTCTGCATCCTGTGTCTTCTTGCCTCCGTCTGTGTAGCATTGGTGTTGAGGGATTAGTGTTTCAGGTTCACATGGAGACATTCTTTTCGGCTGTCTGATAGTATATACGATCAAAGATGTGGATTGTTAACTGCAGTGATTCCACCAGAGTGTCGAAGCTCAAAAGGACCAATTATGAACTCAAAACAAGTACAAAATAAGTGTTGGCACGACAAGTGTTATATTGCCAATTATTTTGATTCTCTAAACTGTCCATCTCCATGTTATACAATGCTAATACAACTAGATGTAAAAAAAAAAAGGTTGGAGAGGAAGTGATCTTTATATTAACCACAAAAAGCAAACTGAAAACAAAGTATGTTAATGTAAAATACAAACTAAAGAGAATCCCTGATATGGAAACACAGAGACCAGAAAAATACCCAAGAAACATAGAGAGGGAATAAGACTTTCTTTAAGTGATCCTCTAATGTCAGGATTAAAGAATAGGGATATAAACAGGTGGTGAGACAGGGCCTTAATCTATATGGCATGAAGACATTTGGAAGGTATGCCATAACACAAATGAGTTGACAGGTTTTCTTGAGTAAAGGTGTTGTAGTATTTTATTTAACGCTTGGGCGATAAGAATCCGCTGGGCTGGACATCCCTGCCCGTGATGATCTGACCTGCAAGTTAAGGGTCACAGTAAAAGATTAAGAGGACGCTGGGTGTGGCTACGAATTAGCAAAGGCAGAGTATGGCACCTTGTAAGGCTCATCTTAAATGAGGGCAGGTCGTAGTGGCAAAAATCCAAGGCAAACGGGGAGCTATTACTAAGTGTTAATGTAATGGACCATTAAATCATGGCCAAAGAGTAATTAATATTAACACTTAGAATTTGCATGTCTGCATTCCTGTGAGGCGGGCTGTGCTGTCAGTAAGGGATAGTGTGAGTTATGAAGATGATCCTTTACTCAAAAGCAAGCAGAATTTGGCCCTGGTCTTGACATCTCCACTGACGGAAAGACTTCAATGGCCAGGGCCAGGCATTGCAGTGGAGTGTGACAAGTAGTCTGAGGAGGCTGAGGGGTGACGAGGAAGAGATAGATTTTTGAAGGAAGAGGAGTGCGTGTATGAAAAGGACAGTATTGGTGGGTGGGGTGTCAGGACCATGGATACTTTAAAGAGGCGCACTTGTAACTTATTTAGGGAGAAATCATTGTTTTGACACAAACATCTATCTATTATATGTACTACTCATTCTCGATCACAGAAGTAAAAAAAAAAGAAATTGTATGTGGTTTGAGTCTGAGGAGGCATCGCAAATGAAACTCTACAGGATATAAAAAAAGATAATGTAGTTAAAGAACCAGCGCAAAACCGTTAAGTCGGTTTAACGTTTTGAGCAGGAGGTTTTAGGAAATGGTTTTAATATACTTTAAATACACATTCAAAATTAATCATCTAGTCCAGTACCCCACAAATGGCAAAATAACGAGCATGATGCTTTTTTGAAGGCAATCATTTTGTAAACATCCATGTAATGTAAAGACTGAAAATTACTTCACTCTGCAAAACAAACTGGTAAAGCGGCTCTTTAAATGAATTCTGCAAAGCAGGTTTAACATTATGAAAATGAAGATCCTAGGTTATGGGTCATAAATGTTGAAGGTTGATATCATTTAAATGGCATATGCCTTCATTGTTTCTTTTTCATTGTCTTTATATTTATAACTTCACAGCAAGAAACACTGTTCTGTTAATGTTTTCCAATCCCATTTTTTTAATCGTTAATGAAGAAATTGTTGTTTATTGTGCTTTATTTACAGATATGTATGTTCTCTGCTTGCATGTGCTACCTTAGAGGTGCTACCTCTTACCTGAGATTTATGCATCATGCATTAAGTACTTGACCGCATGTTGTTACTGTACGGCTGGGTAACTGTTTTCTTTCCTTTTTCAGCGTGGGGGTCCCGAATAACGAGAGGGAACTTGCGCGTTTCCACTGTTGAACCCAATTGGGCGTAGCCTTCCTCAATTTGACAAGCGTTCTACAATAAACTGATTAAAAAGGATCTTTGTACAGTTCTTATGACATGTGGCCACTCTTATGTTTTAGTAATCTTTTTCTAGGATACTTTCCCAGAAGAAGGTAATTTAACAAATTGTATATTTGTACAGTTTGTTTTCAGTTATTAAACTATGATATTTTCTTTAAAGAAATGAAGTGTTTTATTCTCAGCCCCGTTTTAGACACATGTGACTAAGTTCGTTTTTTGTTTTTGTTTAAATTGATATCATAGGAAACAATTCACATCTTCCTCTTGGCAACTCAAAAAGCTGTACAAGGTTACAGATGTGTGTGTACCTTTTATTGAGCAAGTGCAGTGCCAGAAGGTACAATGGTGGCTACGTGCCTACTTAATGCCGTTGGTGGTAATGTTTTCATTAACTCGTTTATTTTCTGTGATAGAGTACAGGGGTCAATAGCCCAGCCAGTGTCTCCTAGTAAAAGCACTCCTTTCCTGACTAGATTGCATAAATAAATCACAATCTATACAGTTTGGACTTGCGCAATGGGTCGAAAAAAAGCCACATCATTCTCTGTTCTACACAAGGATCTGAAAAAGTCACAGGATGCAACGCTATTGTGAAATCCCAACTGAACACCATGTACATATAATTTGTGTTTTCATTAATATATTTGTCAGGAGAGAAAGCAGTCAACGCTTTTTTTCCTCTTATTTTGATGTTTCCATGTTTCTGTTCTTTTAATACAATTCCCAACTTACGTTTGTTGTATTGAATGTCCCCATGGGTCTCTTTACTAAAATTAATCACAATCCATTTGTTTTGATGCCTTCAATGTACTGGTCATTTTGCTTACTCTGCATTCTCAACGTGCATTAGTTTAATTTATTTCCTGTCAACATCCTTCAACTCTATCTGCTGATGTAACCACTGTGCATTGTTCTTATTGCTGCCCTTGGAATGCTCTGTTGTATTTCATTTCTAAATCCTTTCCTTTTTTAAATGTAATCTTTGTATCGTAAGCCACTCAACTTTGATACAGCATTTCAACTTGCAACAGTTTCCCCTTTTTATTGATTTAATTATGTTTTCCTCTTTACATTTGTTTCCAGTAAGGTGGCTTTAGCCAACATGGCACTTCAACTTCAAACAATGTCTGCTTTTTTTGTGTTCGTTTCCCCTCTCCCTTAGAATGAGATACCACATATTTCGTCTTGGCACTAGGGCATTTCCACTTTTGTTATTGTCATGGTATTTATTGAGTGCAGACTTTGTGAAGCAACAGTGTTCTACAATCATAGTGGAGGAGGAGAACACAGTGAGAAAGCAGATAAACAAGGGATCAAAGAGCAAACAAGGCAGAGCAGGCAATTTGGCAGCAAGGGATGTACAAGCAACCATGTGAGAAAACTGGGTGGGGGAGCAGATCACCCAGTCTGGGGTAGGGTGTGGAGTGGCGGGTGTGGACTTGGATATTATGGAGGAGCCATTCCTTGAAGAGGAGTGTTTTTTGCTGCTTCCGGAACTGTAGAAGCGATGGGGCCAGTATAATGTTGAATGGGAGGAGGTTCCAGAGTATTGGGGTGTAGACAGTGAAGAACTGCTTTCCAGTTATTTCCTTCCTGCAACGGTACAGTTCAAGTCTGCATGTGTCCTTACGGTGTCGCCCCTTTTTATGAGCGTGTTCCCAAAACTTTTTCTTTCCTGGACCCTCTGTGCCTTCTCTGCCTCTGCATACTTGTGTTTTCCATTTGACTCCCTGCTCTCCAAGTTTGCTCTTTTCATCTTTCTTAGGGTCCTGGGGTGCACTCTCTTTTCCGAAACTGTTCTTCCTCTGCACATTGTCTGTGCTTTGTATTTATTTTTACATTTATAGTGGTGCACAAAACCATCAGTTATCTAGTAATAGTAAGTGCAAAGTGGCATTCTGTGAGGTGCAGAACCACGCATAGGGGTTACAACATGCGGGAGGTTATGTTCCTTAAAATGCCAGGTTATGTTCCTTAAAACATAACCTGGCAGCGCCACTCCTCATGGTGCGGGGGCTGCTGCAGGTGTACAGTTTTATTTATTTATTGGACAGTTTTATGACACCTATACACAGGTGTTTCCAGGTGCCACAAGACAAGAGGGGTGGGGAATCAAAAGATAGAACAACAAAAAATGGTTCTATTGGCCTTGTGACAATCCTACCGTGGAAGTGCATGTCCAGGTGATAAGGGCAAGGGGGAGGGAGTAGAGGGAGACGTGCCGGAGTGGGGTACCCCTAGGGGTGGCGGAGGGCAAGTGCTGGTCGGGGCTAAGGCGGCAAGTGCCAGGGGAACAGAGGGGAGGGCGAGTTCGTTGGACAGGGAGGACCAAGCTTGGCTAGACCGGGAAAGGAAGCCTGAGGGCAAGTGCTGGCACAGGATGCTGGGGGAACTGGTAGGGGGTGGTCTGGTCCCTGTATGACTCTGAAGGGACCAGGCCTCATTCGCAGCAACAGATGGGGAGTTTAGCACGGGAGGGGGAGAGGGAAGGAACGGGAGAAAAGGAAAGTCTTAGGTTTCTGGAACTTAAGATCCGGCTCAAGTCTGAGGGATCTGGGGGGCGAGGGAGGCCGTTCCAGAGGGAGGAGCCAGCTGGGGAAAGGCCCATTTCTCCAAGCTACCTCCCACTCTGCTGGGAAAAACGTTTGGCCTGCAGAGAGTTGGAACCAGAAGATTGAAAGATTCTGGCCGGGAGGGATTTTGGGAGGGAAAGTTGGATGTAAAGAGGTGCCAGGCCCCAGACAGCCTTGTGGATGATGCAAGGGGTCTTGAATTTGATCCTTGCTGTCACCAGGAGCCAGTGGAGAGAGCTTGGAGCTGAGAGATGCGGTCCCTGGGCTTGAGGCCAAGGATAGGTCTTGCAGTCCTATTCTGAATTAGTTGAAGGGGGAGAAGGGAGGAAAGAGGCAGGTTGCAGTAGTCAAGCCTATAGAGTACCAGGGCTCTGGAGACATTGAGCTTCTGGTGGAAGGTGAGGAAAGGTAGGCTGCCCCTGAGGAGATGAAGCTGAACATTGGACTTCTTGGCAATGTGATGTGTGGAGAGAAAGAGAGAGAGGAGACAAAGTTGATATTAAGGTTTTTTGCCTCACAAGTGGGTGAGGGGATAGGACCCAAGGTGAGGAGCAGGTGTCCCAATAATAAGGATCTCTGTCTCACTGGCATTCAGGCAGAGATCAGGGATGTGCATGAAAGACCAGATTAGGGTAGATGCACAGACTGGCAAAGCCACGCCTCATGGTACAGGGGCCTACATCAGGTATATAGATACCCAAAAGATAAATTTATGGTAGGTGCACAGTCTGGCAAATGCCTCATGGTATGGGGGCTACATCAGGTGTACAGATACGCAATAGGGTATGTTGCAGACAAGTTGTATTATGTATACAGCACTAAGCTGCTGGTCAAATCTGTATACCTTTTAAGCACCAGGGCCTTTGCGTGATGACTGGGTCATTGAATACAGATTTGTTCGGGTGAGCTCTTCTCTCCAGCTCAACCGAGAGTGAGGAGTAATGTGGGTGTCAAGATGGATTTCGAAAATCTGGCCTGGTGGACAGATTTCAGGAGGCCACCCTAGTTCTAGTGAACAGGGCAACTCTGCGCGGTTAGCCAAATGCAATCAAGGTAAGCATGGAGAGTGGTCAAGGCTTAGTCTCAGGAGAGGCGAGTGGGGTCAGGGGTCCACATACTGAAATATACAATGATTCTACATAGACTGGTAAGTACAAAAATACTCTATTTATTGTATGCCCACAAACACACCAGGACAATGAATCGAGGGGGTAAAACGATCACACAACACCCAGTTATAAAACATATATACAATCACCTTTGGTTTGTAGAAATGCATAAAATTCACTTAAACGTCTAAAAGGAAGGTAAGTAATTATGCAACTAAATAAAACCAGTTCACAAGTGTAATAGCCTAACTTTGAGTCCAGTCTCTAAGCTGTATGTGGCCTTGTGCCCAAAAGTCACAAAGTTCCTTTAGGAGAGGAGACGAAGTTAGACAAGGTTCTTGTGGTGGTGAAAAAAAAATGTTCCAGAAGACTTCTCAAGGATTTTGCAGGTGAGTAAGATACTTTTTCTATTTCTTTAGTACAGCTTTTAAAACAAACATTTAAAAAGCGAGGGAATGGAATCAATCAATTATTCACAAAGTTTATTATAGATGTGATAGGGACTTCTGTAAGTATTCTGATTACTCACTGCCCTTACTCCAATTTTCTTGGTCAACTGGGAGTCGCTGGAGGTTGGTTTTGCCGCCATTGGATCCAGTAGAAGATGCCCAGGAGCTGCGGGTGCAAGGATGATTCCGGTCCGGTCCAAGAGCAACTCTTTCTGATGCAGCAGGCAACGATGCATGTCTCTTCAGGACACTACCAGACGGGGAATGGCTTGTTCCAGCGACAACCCCCAGACATGGGTGACAGCAGGCCTCTCTCCATTAGCGAATGAAAACTGGATCCACTGATGCTGGGAAATTGAAACTTGGCAGGAAGGTGACTGTTAGGGCGAGCTGGCGACCACCTGAGTTTTCGGCCGGAACAGTGATGCTTCTGGCATGGTAGCCCGATTCAGAGCCGATTGGTCCACTGGGTTGTCCAGGGACGATTGGATGGCTCTAGGCTGCAGGAGCAGAAGAACACATAGAGACTAGTTGGTCTCACCAGTCCAAGGGTTGAAGCACTGCAGAGGGCCTTCTCAGATCACGTAACCCAGCAAGGCTTCACCAGTTGCAGGACCGGTTGCCAGGCCTCTTCAGGAGTAGTCCTCGGGTCTTCAGGCGACTGCACAGCTACACAGGATACTTGGCTCTGTTGCTGATCTACTGAAATGACTGCAGGACTCTTCTTATCCTAAATTCAGGTGAGTAATCGAACTCAGCCCTTCAATAGCAAGGATCTGCACCACTCACTCAGCCAGCAGTGGTCCAGGGTCCAATCAGGGACCACTGTGGGTTTCTTTTGTGCATGCACCCTAAACTTACTAGCACCAGGTTGTGGATTGGGACCAGACAGTACCAACCCACTTCCTGGGTCCACACACAAATGGCATGCACTATCCCACGAAAGCAGCAGCTTTCCTGGGAAAATGCATCCCCATATTAAGGATTTCCTGACATGGGAAGAATACCAAACAATAAAATGCCAAAGAACAACCAAACATTTTTTGTGACATGGCCATCTTTAGACACTAGCAACTATTAGTAACCAAACACAGTGATTGTGCCAACTAAAAAATATAGCGGAAATGATGGAAATGTATCTGCTGCCACCAGCTTGTCTTTAGGCACATTCAAAACTAACCAAATAAAGGCTAGGGTGATAATAAAGTAACTCCCATTGCAGTGCATTATAAGATGCTGTGTACAAAGTTACCAGAGAAGGTAAAAAGACAAAAGGGATACATAGTTTCTCAATACTGATAGTCTGAAGGACTAGTCAGTTTCCCCATAAGAGAGCAAAAGACCAAGGAGCTGAAGCTGAAGGCTTCACTTCTTGGTAAAAAGTCAGGACAGCGTAAAAAACGTAAGCAAACGCTTTGGGGTCCATAGAATATAGAGGGAAAGTTGCCTGAAAGAGAAATCTTTCTTAACACTTGGCAATCTGGGATCACTAGCCATCCTTTCAGAAATGTTTTTGAAATTTACTTTTGCAAATTTGGGCGTCACATAAACCCTTTGATGGCTTTCTGATTTTGTAGACTTTATTTTGTTATCAGTAGGAGCGCTTCTAACGTCCCCCAATAGCTGCAACTCTTTGGGTGAGGTTTGACCCTAAAAAATGTGTTTGGGTGGGTGAACATTCACAAGGTGTTGTCGCTTCCTCCCCAGAGAGGGACCCTTTTTCCATTAGGCTAGGGAGGTGCGGTGGTTACCCAATAGTCCCCCCTATGGTGGTTTAATGCAGGAGGACCTCCAGAGTAAGGGGAAAGAAGGACGATCACCTGGGTTACAGCCCATTGAATGTTGGTACTCCCCGGCATACCTTAACCCCCTTTAATGTCCAGAGCCACTACATTGAAAGCAAACCTATGTATTCTTGTAAGAAAGGACCTACAGCCAAATGTACTAGGACAAGGAAGAGCACAGGAGACATTAAGATCATTTTGACTCTGATAATACTGGGACTAGGTGGCCCCAAGGAGGCATCAGGATTAAGTCTGTAACAAAGAAGGACTTGTGCAATCCGCCTGGGAGGAACTTGATACATTGTGTAAAAAGGAACAAAAGCATCAGATGTGTCAAGCTCAGCTGCGGAGCCAAAAGCAGCCATAAGAAGAAGCACAGCAGAATCCAGTTCTGTTGGGGAAAGAAGTCGGCATCCGAATTCTCCAGCACGGGTGATAGAAACACGGACCAGCAACTGGGGAGAAAGAGCGAGCTGCAAGATGATGCCAAAAAAGTGCTACGCCCGCCGAGTGGAGGCAGACTGAATACCGAAGCCAGGAAGATGCTGCGAAGCTAGGAGTGCAGAGGAGAGAACACCACAAAGCCAGAGTAGTGTGCACCGGTCACAGGATGTCCCGGTAACGTACCAGAAGAATCGCGGGAGAGGTTTGGGGAGTGTGAGAAATCTGAGGCGTTTTGCCCAGGTTGTTCCTGGGGATCCTTTGTTCAGGTGGCATGGGGAGGGCCATCCCTCTTGGATCCCAACCCTAGGCGTGAACTAGCAGGGGGGGGGGGGATCACCTGGGTATGGGGTCCTTGGAGACTCTGAGAGGAGTGCCCTTGGGCGAGACGCAGTATCCCATTTTTTCCAATGCACCCCTACCTGATATCCCAGCAGTCTTTATGGGATGTTGTCCCCAAAATCACATCGACCACCCCCCCCAAACACTTTCCCTTATGAAAAAGATGGAGAAAACAGGGGAACTCCTAATTGCGTCTATACCCAAATACAAATGTTACCCCTCCACGGCACTAAAACTCCCATAATCCCTTTCCCCCATTTAAAGGGGAACAGGTGCAAGTGGATCTAGGTAACCTGGCCTAAGCCCCTCCCCCCCAACTGGTGCCTTCCTGGTTGCCGCTCTTTTTCCCTACTTAAGGAGCCCCCCTGGCCTAAGCCCCGCCCACCTGGTGCCTTCCTGGTTGCTGCTCTTTTTCCCTTCTTAAGGAGCCCTCCAGCCTCTTTTCCTTTGCAGATGAGGAGCAGGTGCAAGTGGATCTAGTTCACCTGGCCTAAGCCCCTCCCACCTTCTTAGCCCTGCCTCTCCTTTCTGTTCGTAACTCTTAGATCAAGGGGATCCCTCGCCCGGGCGTCCGAAGTGAAGGTCCGACGAAGAAAAGGGCAATTCTTGTTTGGACCTTTTCGAACTAGGAGGAACCAGGGCATGAACCCCTGCTCAGACAGCAGGTAAGCATTCACCAACATGTGTTTACTCCCTCTGTCCCCACAGGCTATCTCCAACATCAGGCAACGCCAACTTCTCCGCTGCTGGGGTGAGGACAGGTGCTCTGCGGCACAGTAGTGCATTTGTAAAAGTTATATTCTCGCGCTGCAGCAGGTGTGTGCGGTTCTCTCGCAGCAGCTCCTTCCTGACTGCGTGGTCCCTAACAACTCCCTATCACATGGGCCTCGCACCCCCCTTCTCCAGCCTCCTGCACTGAAGCACCCCCTTTGCTCTTCCTCATTGACTGCCCTGTTTTGCATTTTATTGCTTTGTGTTCTGCTGCATTCTTCCTTCTAGGTTTACATTTGTCGACTGCTTTGTTCTTTTGTATATTGTTCTGTGTTCTGCTGTGCTCCACCCTCTAGGTTCTCTTTTTAATGACTGTTCTGTTCCTGATGCCCTGGTAACCTAATTTGCTTACCGATTGGCCTTGTTTTCTGCCTGCTCTTCCATCTGAGTTCTTGTCTACTTAGTCAATCGCCCACTATTGTCTTGTCCCTTTCTGTCTCATCTGCTTGCACACCTCCTTGTGTCCTCCCCTAGTGTCTCCCTCCCCCACCTTTCCCCTCCACCCCTCTTCCTCTTCCCCCTCCTACTCTATTGTGCTCTCTGTTACTCCTTCTCTATCGACTATCCTGCTCCCCTCACTAAGTCTGGTAGGAAGAAGTTCAAAAAGGATATCCTGGTCTCCAACCCAGGACTCCGATCGCTGACACCTATACCAGTGCTTCCTCAAGACAGACCCTCACTGACATCCTCGTTGTCATTCCCTCGCCAGACCTATGGACTCTTCATATGGTCTCTATGCTCTCTCCTTTCTCTTCTTATTCAAATAATTGTGGCATCCGGTGGGAGGCCTTCCTGGACCACTTCCACTACTGTAAGGTCATCATTAATGTTTACCTGAATGGCACTGTCTTGGTCCAAGGCCCTCAAGCCAACCTTCTCCTCTTTGATAGAGGCTTCCCGTGCCTCATCAATTTCCTTTCTTCTCCTGCTGTCTTCTCCCTTCTTTGGCTTCCTTGCCTCCCCCTCTTCCTTGGCTATCTGGCCCTCTCCTCATTCCTCTTCTTCCCACCCGCCGGGCTCCTTCTACACCTCTGCAGAGCGTACCTCTGATTTTTACCCCTCCCTGGAAGTATTTCAAGGTTGGCAACCTTCTCCATATTGCCACTCTCAACTCTCGCTCAGCTGTCAAACACTCCTCTGACATCTGCCGCCTACTAGCAGAACTTGATCTCGATGTCCTCGGCCTCACCGAGACATGGTTCATGGCCAGCTCTGTCACAAGCTTTGACACTCTCCTCCCTCCAACGGTTCTGGAGGGGGTGTAGCCTTGATCTTCCCTGAGTGGATTCCTGCTAGGTCATTCCTATGCATGCATGGTTCCATGTCATTTCATCGCGGGATGTTTTTTCGCAGGTTTTTTTTACTATGATTTTTATTTAACGAAAAAACCAATCAGATTTTTTGTTTCATTGTTTTTGGTGGGGTTCCCCCCAACCCTGCAACTTTCTAAAAAATGTGATGGGTTTTTTCGAAAAACAATTCGTGGTAAAAAACCCTGCGAAAAAACATCCCGCAATGAAAGGACGTCGTACTGCATGCAGGCGCTCTCTCTCTCCTGGCAACTCTTAACGTGGCTACTATCTATCTGCCACCTGGTCAGATCACCTCCTTCCTTTCCGAGTGGGTGAACCTCTCCTCCTCCCTCCTTGGCTCAACCACTCAACTCCTCCTTCTTGAAGACTTTAACATTCCCCTGGATGCTTCCTGTCACTCCTCTGGACTATTTCGCGACCTCTGCGACTCTTTCTATTCTCCCCTCTGGGCTGACTCGCTCTGCAGGGCACACTCTGGATGTTCTGATCTCCCCAGACCTCCCCCTCTATATCCCCCTTAACACTCCTATCTCCTGGAGTGATCATGTTCTCCTTTCCTCCCATCTCTCCCTCTCTAGCCCTCAGGCCAAGCCAACTCCAACACTGCCACCTACCTTCTCGGTCATCTGACCCATGAAGCGGGTGTTATTTGAGGCTTTCGCCGCCACTATCTCTCTTCCCCTCCTCCTCCTTCTCCTGGCTGACTCGCGTCCTGACACAGCCCTTGCCATGCGCCCCTCGTCTATCTCTAATACTCTTGATGTTCTTGCCCCTGTCCTGAGGATCTGCTTGAAGCCCAAAACCAAGTGCAACTCCTGGTATGACTGACCTTGTCACCCTTAAACGCAAGTGCAGGGTGGCTGAGAGGAAATTGCTAGCTTCTTGTGCATCCTCTGCCAAACTTGCCTGCCGCCTGCTCCAAAGACAATACCGGCTCTCTGTCCACACTAAGAAGAGAGCCCACATCCAAGCCCGTGTCTCTGCGGCATCTAACAACTCGGCCAAACTCTTTAAAAGCTGCAAGGAGCTGGCCAAACCTGCTGCAGTCTCTACCTCTCCCTTCCCCTCCCAAGCCCTCTGCATGGCCCTGGCTTCTCATTTCATCTCTAAAACCCAGGACATCCTGTCCACCCTCTCCTGCTCCTCCCTCTACTCTTTCCTCTACCTCCGGCTCCCCTGTGGTCACCTCTCCTCCCTCTTTCTCTTCCTTTTCTCTGTTCTCCCCTGAAGAGGTTTCTAGACAATTCCGATCTATGAAAGTCTCATCAAAACAGGTTCTTCCCTGTTCTTCCAAAACCATCATGGACCACCTTGACACCCTCCCTCCTACCCTGGCTGACTTTTGCAAACACTCATTCGCCACTGGAGCCTTCCCTTCTCCCCTGAAGCACTCTTGTCCACCCTCTTCTCAAGAAATCCTCAGCCTACCCCTCCTGCCCGTCTATCAACTAATCTCCATCAATCCTTTCCTGGGCAAACTCCTGGAAAAACTGGCCATCTCACAGCTTAATCGTCACACTGAATCTGTTGGTTGTCTCCATGACCATCAGTCTAGCTTCAAAGCAGCCAGATGCACGAAAACTGCCCTCCTGAACATCTGTTAAAACATGCTTGCTAACCTTGATTCTAATCTCTCTTCTGCCTTTGACACGATCAACCATGCCATCCTGGTTAATCGTCTCTGTGATAACCTGGGTATCATCAATCAGGCCCTGGCCTGGCTTACCTCGTTCCTCTCTGATCGACCCTCCCAGGTCCAACTTGGGTCCTTCCTTTCCTATATCTCACTTGCTACCTGTGGTGTTCCCCAGGGGTCTAACCCCTCTCCCTGTCATGGCCACAGGCCCCAGAGCACAAAAACCACACCATGTAGTGACGGGGAAATGGGTCACTTGACTCACCACAGGGGGCCTGGAGGGACTCAGTCCTGGCGCCAGGCTCATATGGAGATGTGAGCAGGAACACTTTATTTCAGTGCAGGAGTGCTTTTGGTTTACAAGAACTTGCCAGGTGCTGGAAGCCTTTATTCCCGAGAACATCCCCATGTGCTGACTCATCGGGTGTGGCATGGCGTGGCAGCAGGCAGGCCAGAGCTATTGGGCGTGGCTGGGAACAAGACTATATAAACCCACCGATTCCTCAAGCAAATGCTTTGCGTTACTTTGCACCTGCGTGCAACGTGACGCTTACCGCTGCCTGGACCAGCTACTTACCTCGTGATCCTGCAACACAGCATCCTTACCTGGACCTTTGCTCGCATCTCAGGGCAACGCTTCATCTTCTTGGCAGATCCCGAATCGACGCCGCAGCACCTATGCTCTCTGTCCCACGAAGCCAAAGTCCTGAAACGAGAAAAGAAGACAAGACAAGGTTAGAACTCCCGAAAACTCCCAACCTAGGGTCGCGTCGCATTTAAAACCCAACGCGCACCTTAAGGCACCATTAAAGGCTACTTACCAACTGTCGGACCATCTCAGCCCCGCTCCTCCGTACCGCCGGCTCTGCTTCTTCTAGCGCAGCTACCGCCGGCACCGCTACACCACCTGCAAGGGGAGAGAGCAGAGAAAAGAGACATTGCATGCAAAGGACAGAGAACAAACTTTACAAATGCAATTACAACAGTCAGAAGACAAGCGGGCAAGTGTAAACAAGGGAAACACTTACCTACAAGAGAAGTGGACTAGTCGCAGCTGGCCTGGACTTCCACTACAAAGGGACCAGTGAAGGAACTCAGTTCCCTTCAACAAGCGCCCCTGCCAGAAGCAGCAGGACGGAGAGCTCATCATCATCATTCAGCAGGTGAGCCTCAAGAGTAGTGCAACCCCAGGGAAACCACATCCAGGGAGAAGAAGTCTGGAGAACGGGTCAGGGACCACAGGCTGCATAATCATACGACCCCCCCCACCTTATATTCACGCAGGAACCACACTGCTCATCACTGCAGTTCCCCACACAGACGCAGAGGGAGGAACAGACGAGAGGAGTTTCATCCCTGGGAGGGCTGCGACCGTGCCCCAACGCCTCCGCAGAGACCAGGTGAGCGTAACACTCCCTGGCTGTTCAACCAATACCTGGCACCTCTCGCCCTCTGCATTGCTGCTCGATGCTTCCACTTTCAGTGCTATGCAGATGACTCTCATTTTCAGGTTCCCCTCTGCCATCTCTTCTCCTTCTCTCATCTGTCAGCTATCCAGGAGTGGTGTGCCGCCAATGATCTCTGCCTTAATGCCAGTAAAACGGAGATTCTCCTCATCAGCACACCTGCACTCTCTGGCCGGCCTCCCTTGGCCCTCTTCATGCACCCACATGTGAGGCTAAGAACCTCGGGGGTCATCTTCGACTCCACACCTTCCTTTTCTCCTCACATCTCTGACGTCTCTAAGAAGTCAAACTACCAACTGCACCTCCTCAGAGGTATTCTTCCTTTCCTCTCCTTCCCCCCAGAAGCTCACTGTCTCTAGAGCTCTGGTTCTCTCTAGGCTGGACTACTGCAACAGCCTCTTTCTAAATTGCCTGCTTCTTACCTTCGCCCTCTGCAACTCATCCAGAACAGGACTGCAAGACTTGTCCTTGGTCTCAAGCCAAGGGATCGTATCTCTCCAGCACTGAAATCTCTGCATTGGCTTCCAGTGGCTTCAGGGATTAAGTTCAAGATCCTTTGCGTTGTCCACTAGGCATTCTGGGGTCTGGGTCCTCAATACCTCCAACTCGCTCTTTGTAAATACCTTCCTACCCGAACTCTTCGCTCCTCCACCTCCCTCAGGGTCAGTTGCTTCTCCAAGCAATGAGTTGGTGGTAGGTCTTTCTTCGGCTGGTGCTTCCCTCTGGAACAGCCTCCCCGCCTCTCTGAAACTCGAGGAGAACCATCTCTGGTTCTGGAAGCACCTCAAGACCTTCCTCTTTGCCTCGGCTTTCTCTCTTCCTCTCCCTTGCTTATTTCCTGTCTGATACTGCACTGGTCACCTGGCTACCCTCTGATTCCTGGCCCGGGTCCCTACCAGCCCAGTTGCACACGCACACTGCCTCCCGGCAACCCTTGCACTTGGGTCTGTATCTGTAACCCTACAGTCCCTCTACCTGTGCTTTTGGGCACCTGCTGTCTGCACTTACCCTTGCACCTGCTGGCCGCGCTTCTTGTTATTGTTTTGAGCCCATGTACAGCAGTACTCCCTCCCCTTTCCTCTTGCACGTTTCCCCTCCCTGCTCCCCTGCACTTGTGCGATCTCAATGGCACTTGGCCTAGGAAGATCATTGTATCGGTCCTCCCTCTGTTCCCCCTTCCTTGCCTCGTCCCGCCTTGGAACACTTGTGTATATGCACGTTACAAATGCCATATATCATATCATCGAGAAGGCAAGACCAGGGGCAGCTGGGTTTGCCTGGCGGTACCAACAGTTAAACTCCTCCCCTGGGCCAGGCAGGCAAACCCATGTCTGAGGGGCAGAGGGAGAGACCCTGGCCTCCTACAGACATCCCCTTTTGGCTCCTGCAGCTCCCAAAGACAGAGTGCCATTTCGGGGAGCACCGAAGTTGGAGCAAAATCAGTTCCCCAATGCATTCTGGTACTATTAATCCCAAAACCTTTTTGTTAAAATTGTGACTTTTGGGACTCAGGGTCCGAGACCGACAGAGGGAGAACCTTTAAGAACTTCAAGAAGATTCTACGACCGACAAAGGGAGACCCAGTAGCGAAACTACAAGACGCAAAAAAAATCAAGACCAGCTGCAGAATGTTCCGTAGCGACGTGGGTGCTTGTGTGAAAGACTCTGGCTGATCCCCCTTTGTTTTGCGCTGAAACTACAAGAACCAGAAGGCCGTGCAAGAGCTGCAAGAAGAATGTCAAAGTGGTCCTACAGAGGTTGAGCAACATCCGCTGTACAGTGAAAAGTGACCGGCAAGTAAGGAAACGAATTACGCATGGTGAGAGAGAGGATTGGCAAGGCTGAACCCAGCAGAGGGATGCCATTGAGAGGGGTCTGCACCCGGAAGAGGGGGACTCAGGGGTGAAGAACCACACCCCGAAATTGTGTATAAAAGAGGCAGAGTCTGATGCCTCAATGAACACTTGTGCTGACAAGGATGAACCCAAGAAAGGGAGACTCGCCATGTACTGGTTAAAAAGATTTGTGAACCAAGGAAAAGCCATAGTGAACCTGAAAGCAGGAGGCTGAACATTGAGAAGGGTCTGAGACCGAAAGGGGGGACCCAGGGGTGAGCCATTATCACCCTAACTACTGTATAAAAGGAACTTTTGGATTTATTTTGTTGAATACGATTCCTAAAGGGTTTACAGCTGGAAGAGGGGGTCTCATGGGTGAAGGCATCACCCACCGAACATTTAGAAGGAACTTTTGTTTTGTTGCTTTTGGAACCCATCCGGTCCCTGGAGGCAAGAGACTTTTTATTTTATAGAAAAGAGACTTACCCAAGGAAGAACCTGATACTTTCCAAGGAACTGTCAGCTTATGCTGGGAAAACTTGAGCGTGTGCTGTGTACAGGACTGCCACCTTATCCCATGCTCAAAACATGGGCAAGGGAGACCCCTGGCTAAAGCCCATTGTGACTTATAATTTGAGAACACTTCTTCCTTTATAGAAACCCCCATCCCACACTCTTTCTATATTAGATGTAAGTATGGCAGTATTTTTTTTTAGTATAGGCCCTTGTACTTGGACCAGACACGACAAGGACTGCCTTATTTTTCATTTGATGGTCAATATTTAGGTCAGATTAGGCATTTTTCCAACCTGCATATTGTTTACACCCTTGATTTGTGATCAGTTGTGTCTGTCTTTACTGTTGCCACCATTAGTTCCTTGCATATAGTGTCAGTAGTGGGATGTTGGCAAGACTTGAGATCCGCACAGACAAGGAATACCTCCGTCCCGAGGTACCAGTCAAAGGTATAATTAACTTGCTGACCGTTTATTGGGGCCACAGGTGACTGGAACAGGAATACCAGGGCTCCACGTGGCTGCAAAGAAAACCGGTGATGTACTGGGTTAGACAGACAACAACAAGGACTGGATATACAATAGGATGGAGCAAGAAAACAACACCTAACAATGGCCCTCGTGGAAGTGTATACCTGAGGGAGTAGATCGTGTTGTTCCCTCTGTGTGGTGTTGGTCCAGTTCCCCCTGCGTGAGTGTATGGATGTAGGAAGGAGCCGGAGGTCATCCAGCCCCTAAACACTCTCATGGTGTCACCACTTGAACTTGATACTATGGATAAGGCTGGAGTAGCTGTGAGTATCCTGTGAAGAGGCTCTGGATACCAAAAGGTCAACAAAACAGCTTGCACATGTTGTAGACCATCTGAGATAATGCGTGGTAATGGGGAAAAACATTCTCAAATCTGTTAACGTTGCCGGGGTCTGGATTCCGTATAAGCGAGTGCACTGAAGACAAAAGGAGCAGGCAGAGGCAGTCCGTAACAGCTGACCGAGGTCGGGTAATCTGGGAGACTTGATACGCTGTAGCCAGAGGTTAAAGAGGAAGCAGTCTGGGAAGCGTGAGCAAAGGTTTGTTGATCCAAGAAACAAGATTCCTTAACGCCACTCGCCAGTAAAGCACAAAGCTGAGAAGCGACGAGCGCCCAGCAGGACGTTTGTTTTGTGCGGTTACTAGGGAACCACATAGCGTGGGCAGGGCCGCGTCATTGCGGCATGCAGCGCGTGGGTGGGACCGCATCATCTGACCCCGGAAACTCCATGGCAACCGCCAGCGCGTCCATAGTTGCCAAGGGTTCCTACCCTGAAAATGCAGCATACTGGCGGGCGAACCCAGGTCTCTAAGGGTCAGAGGGAGTGACCCTGACCTCCTACAGACATCCCCTTTTGGCTCCTGCTGCTCCCAATGACAAAGTGCCATTTCGGGGAGCAAAAAAGTGGGAGCAAAATCGGCCCAATTCACTCTGGGACTGGTAGTCCCAAAACCTTTTTTTTTCTATTGTGACTTTTGGGAAACAGGGTCCGAGCCCGGCAGAGGGAGAACCTTTAAGAACTTCAAGAAGATTCTACGACTGACAAAGGGAGACCCAGCAGCGAAACTACAAGACGCAAAAAAACATCAAGACCAGCTGACTGTTCCGGCGCCACGTGGGTGCTCGTGTTAAAGACTCTGGCTGATCCCCCTTTGTTTTGCGTTGAAACTACAATAACCAGAAGGCCGTACGAGAGCCGCAAGAGGAATGTCAGTGGTCCTACGGAGGTTGAACAACATCTGCTGTACAGTTAAGTCTTTGACCAGCAAGTAATTGAAAGCTAAAGGAAATGAATCCCGCATGGTGAGAGAGAAGATACACGAGAGTGAACCTGGCACAGGGATGCCACCGGGAGGGGTCTGTGCCCGGAAGAGGAGTTCCAGGGGTGAAGAACCACACCCCAAAATTGTGTATAAAAGGGGCAGAGTCTGATGCCTCAATGAATGGTAGTGCTGACAAGGGTGAACCCAAGAAAGGGAGGCTCACCGCGCTGTTGAGCAGCCCAGAAAATGGCTGCTTAGCTTAAGCGCTCTGTGTACCTCTGTGTACTGCCAGCCCTTATCTGCCTACATCAGCGGTTATCTCAGGAATCCCTGGCCATCCTTCCACAGACTGCCTTCTACCACCTTACTGGGCACCCATCTGCAATTTCAGGAAGAATCGGTGTGGGGGACCCGAGCTGCGGCCCCCGAATGTCTGGCTCCCTGTGCGGCCTGGGCCGCATGGTGCCGTGGCTGGGGCGGGCCACTGCTCTGCCTGCGCTCTACCTGGGTGGTCTCCTGCCGATGCGTGCCGCGGCTGCTCCCCAGACTGGTGGGCTGCGGAAGTGCGCACTGGAGTGGGGCCGCCACCTGCATCTGCCTGCCTGGAGGCCCGTACCTCTTCGCCGCCCCTGATACTGGGGTCCCCGGGCACTCGGTCCCCTGTGCTACTTGGGCCGTGTGGTGCCCCGGCTGATCCGGCAGCGGCACCACCTGCATTACACCTGGTGCAGACTCCTGCTGGCGCTCGCTGCCTCTGCTTCCCGGTCCTGCGACCTTCTGATTGCGCCCTGGAGCGGCGTCGCCGGACGGGCCTGCCTGCCCCTGAGCCCACACCTCCTCGCTGATCCTGCCACTGAGCTGTGCCGGTCCGACGGGCGCCGCGCTGCACGAGGTTGCTGATGGGACCCGCCCCCGTAGTGCGGGCTGCTTTCTGTCCTGGGCCCCGGCCGGGGCCATACCTTCGCCTGGGGCCTCTACACTGACTGGCCCTGATCCAGACGCCCCGCAGCACTTTCCCTGCTATACGCTCCTCTGCACTATCTACAAACACCTGCTGGGCCATCAATATTGGCGTGGAGAGCTGCCATGTGGCACGGCCCTCCTTGGACATCATTCCTGAGCGCCCCCCTCATCACTGAGCGGCCAGTGGGGCGCCGCTGGGACACGGGTGCGGCTGCTCTACTGGCTGTGAGGTAGGTGCTGGGATATGGGTGTGTGCTGCTGTTGGCTGTCCCCCAGGTTCTCCCCTGGACCCTGTTGATTCTGCTATATTTGTACCCACCTACCATTACGGGACTTGGGGCGCCCGCCACCTGCTAACCCTGTGTGGGGCACTTTGACACTGCAGTGACCGCCCTGGGCTGTTGTACGAGGTCCTGGGTGGACGTGCCAAGCCCCAATCCTCCAGTGCAGCGGGCTTGGGGTGCAGGGAAACATGTTCATCTTCTTGACTGGATAGCCAGCTGCCGCTCCTGTACACGCGGCCTCCTGCGGTGACTCTGCCGACCACGACGCAGCTTACAGGCCAGGTGGTGGGTTGAGGCTGTCCTTAATTATCCTTGACTCCCATCTATGCTACCATCACCTGACCTACAAATTCCGGCCTTGTATGTAACACAACATTGGAGCGTCTGCTATTTCTGTCACAGTGCACAACCAGCACATTGACCTAATTCCTGCCACGATACACCTGCACCTCCTTTTTGCCACGTGCCTCACCATCACCCGGTCCTCATCAGTGTAGCTGTCTTACTACAACACCTGGATTCCTACCAGCAGCGAACACCCTACATTTATGTACACTGCCATGTCTAGTAGCACTAGGGCACTGGTAAAACGGCGGCCATGGATAAATTTGCCAAAGCAACGCCTAAATCGGATCAGGGACACACATCTTCAAATCAAGGTGACTCTGCTACACTCCCACCGACCCCGGCACCCGACATTGCAGCGATACTAGAATCCATGACCAAGAATTTCGCCTCCTTCCATGAGAAACTTGACGATATTAATGCTAATGTCACGTCGCTCAAATCTGAACTAGATCACGCTGGCGCCAGGATCACTAAGGCCGAGACACGGATAAGCGCCAATGAAGACAACATACATACCCTCCAAGACATTGTCGGCTCCCTCAGCCGAGACATGAAAATGTTAAGGCCAAATGCGACGGCCTAGAATCGAGATCGCGTAGGAACAATATATGCATCATCGGAGTTCCTGCGAATGCACTCAAGGGTCGCATGGAGTTGGCGGTAGAGGACCTGTTAAAAGAGCTTCTTGACAACCCCGCTCTGTCTCCCTTCTTTACAGTGGAGCGCGCTCACCGCGCCCTGGCATCGCGCCCCGCACCCGGAGACTTCCCCAGGCCCATCATTGCTAAAATACTTAACTACAGAGACAGAGACCTTATCCTCCGCTTAGCACGTGAGAAGGGGGAACTACTCCTGGGCTCTCAGACAATCAGAGTCTTCGGTACAGCAGGAAAGACGCCAGTTCTTAGGGGTCAAGAAGCTGTTACGAGAACAAAGCATCCCCTATGCAATACTGTTTCCAGCACAGCTGAAGTTTACATTCAAAGGGAAGCTATACTTCTTCACGGTCCCCGAAGAGGCAATAAAGTTTATAGAAGCTCAGATACCGATCAATGACTCTCCTGGGAACCACATGGACATGGATAATGACTGACCGGGGCCCTGGCTATCTCTGAAGTCTCCGGCAGGCGGATAGCTTCTACTCTTACCATTTGCTCTCTCATACTGCATAATTTGCTTCTAAAGCTACCCCGTGACACCTAGCTCAACCACGAAGCAACACTGCCTCAAACTCCTACACTTTGTGTCACTTTCCAGCTCGAAGGATCGTGACAACGGGGCCGGAGTTACTTCAGCATCATCTTCATCTGCTGGCCCATATGTCGTTTTCAGGGAAAACTATGATCAAAAGACCTGCAAAGCCGAATTCATGTACCCTTGCGGTACCTCAATGCACCTCTTATCTTGTGTTACTGGCAACACGGCAACGGCGAACCCCACTGCGGTTGCAAATTGATGTTTGAATGTTTGGTTGATGTGAGCCCCTGTTGGGCCAACAGAGTGACTGGTCCACGTTGGGATTGCGCTGCTGACACCCATTGTTGGTGCAATGTTTGTTATGGGCGGGTGTGGGAGGGGATGGGCGCCGCTGGGTATCACTGGACGGCGAGGGAGGTGGGAGGAGGGGTTTTGGGGAGTTGTATCACGAAAGGCAGAGGCGGACCGTCAGCAGGCACTATGCTGGCTTGTCTAAATAGTGACCACGCAAACTGCAAATGCATGCCAAGACAGGTGAGCTGGGATGTCCCATGAACAAGCGAAATGCCCACTACCATAATGTCCTGGAACGTCCAGGGCCTGAGTAACCACCCTAATGCTCGCAAGATTATGGCTTACGCTGGTAGACATGGCTGCAAAATACTGTTATTACAAGAGACGCACTCCAATGGCCGCCTGGCAGGGAGCATGGCACCATCATGGGGCCCTACCAGATACTACACTTCCTACTCTACTCAAGCCAGGGGCGTGCTGACAATGATCCACAGATCCATTAATTTTCACATTACATAAGAGGTACATAGTTCCTGATGGACGATATGTTATCCTACATTGCACCATAGTAAACCGGGAGTATCTTCTTGTAAACTCATACGGTCCCAATTTAGATTCCCCCGAGTTTGTGGACTCTGTAATGGCCATACTGCTGGGCTATGTGGGAATCCAGATTATTTGGGGGGGGGGGGGACATGAACCTCATATTGGACACTGACCTGGACAGGACCGGGACCGCCATCAGTCCCCTTTCCGGCGCTGCACGCAGGTTACTTAGTCAAGGTGCGACACTCAATATCCGTGACTTCTGGAGGACACTATATCCCCAACGGCGCAAATATACCTTTTACTCCTCGGTACATGATAGTTCCTCCAGAATCAACCTATTCCTAGTGTCCTGCGGAGTGATGGGCAGGGTGGCGGGGGGCACAGATTCTGACTTGTACACTATCTGACCACGCCCCGATCACCATGGCAGTGGAACTGGGAGTGCCTGTCCCAACATTTAGCACATGGCGCTTTAAATCTGCGGCCCTTAAGGACATTGGGCCTCATTACACGGAAGGCGGTGATCCAGGGTGCTATTAGCACCCTGGACCATGCCGGTAAATTACCGGCACCGCCTTGGCGGTAAGGGGATTTACCGCCCCATTCCAAGGTCGGTGGGGCGGTAAATCCCCCTTCCACCATTGCCCTTCCCCATTCCCATTTCTGCCCCATAGGGCTCTATGGGAATGGGGAAGGCGCTAATTACGGCACCGCAATTTTGCCTCCCCGATCACCCTGGACGAGATAGAGCCATTTCGGACTTGCCCAAGGGCAAGGCACCGGGCCCTGACGGACTAACTGCAGAATTTTACCAGGAACACATAGCCGTGCTAGCTCCCAAGCTGTTAGAAGTCTGGGACGAGTCGCTCCGTGTGTCCATTCTCCCACCCTCCTTGCTTGAAGCCGTTCTAACGGTATTGCTCAAACCTGATAAGCCTCTGATGAATGTGGGTCATATAGACCACTCTCTCTTATGAACCTAGATACTAAGATTTTTGCCAAGGTGATGGCGAACCGCTTCCTCCTGTTCATGACACACCTAGTCCATGATGACCAAGCAGGCTTCGCATCTGGGAGGTCTACTGCTCATAACATTAGGCGGCTATTTAATGTGATGTCTCGAATTGATCAAGAAGCGCATGCCGTCGCAGTCACACTCGACACTCAGAAAGCGTTCAATATGGTTTCGTGGAAGTACATGTGGCTGGTGTTGGAGACAATGGCCATTGGCCCCAATATGATCGGATATATTAAATTATTATATACCTCCCCTGTGGCAAGGGTGCGGGCCAACTCCTTAACATCCACCCTGTTCACGCTCTCTAGGGGCACCTGCCAAGGCTGCCCATTCTCCCCAATCCTCTTCGCTCTAGCAATAGAGCCAATGGCAGACCAGGTCTGGGCATGCCACTCCCACAGGGGGATAAGACTCAGACGCCCCTGAAATCGTGTCTCTTTACGCAGACGATGTACTACTGTATATTGGAGACACCAACACACAACTGGACCCCATATTACGAGACATCACACACATTGGCACCCTTTCAGGATTCACAACTACTCAAAATCCAAAGTCTTCCCACTCACTAACTCCACCCAACAACCAGCCACCGAGTACCCTCTCCGCTGGTCCCCTAGTGGAATTAGATATTTGGGAGTCTAGGTGTCCCTAACTAAGCCCACCCTGCTCGCAAATAATTGCCTGGCCGTAGCACAGATGACCAAGACAAAAATGGCACAGTGGCATTCTCTACCATTATCCCTGGCTGGTAGGCTCTCCCTCATCAAGATGGTCCTACTTCCCAAGCTGCTTTACACTTTGAGTAAAGTTCCTGTATGGCCTGGGAGGAAATACTTTACAAAACTACACAAATCATGTGTACAATTCCACTGGCACTCCGGTGTGGTGCGCAAGAAAAGGCCTGAAATGACGCTCCCATACAGACAAGGGGGGGTTCATTGCTCCCGACCTAGTCCTCTACTGGACAGCGGCTTAGGCTCAACACGCCACTCACTGGTACCCCAGCTCTCCAACCCGCCCACATGTAAAACTGGAAGTCTTGGCAGCTGCTGGAGTCAACATAATGTCCCTTATACTACATCAGCATTACGTCGCAGACTCCCCCATTGACCCGGTCGGCACTACCTTGTACGCCTGGAACCGGCTGCTGCAGCCAATAGAAGAATCTCCCCCATATTATAAATGGCTCCCTGTATGGCCCTTTCCTGGACTAGAACCAACACATGACACTGCCCTGGTTCGGTACTGGGGTGCTCTGGGCTACCAAGCTTTGTCGGACTTCTATCTACCCTGACAGCAGGTTCATTGACCCTCAGACATTGAAGCTGGGTCACTCTGGGTCCGCCCTAGAGGCCCTGCAATATTACAGACTCAGGGCTGCATTTCGAGCTGCATGGCCCTCCTTCCCTAACGAACCCCCGGGCACCCCGGCGATCACTTACATTGCCAATTCGGGCAGCGCCCGTGGCGTTGTCTCCTTTCTATATAAGATGTCACAGGGCACATTGCCTACCCAGGCACCCAGGGCACATGGGAGGTGGGCGGAGGAGCTGGGCCTGGAGATCTCCGACCAGATCTTGGAGAAAATGTGCTTACATACTCGGGTCTCTCTAAACTTTCGCTATCGTGTTATGCAGTATAAATTACTGAACAGGCTGTACTACACCCCTCGCAGGATCTCTAGGTTTGCCCACACCACGGCACGTTCTTGCCCCCGCTGCAAGGCGGAGAATGCGGACCATTTGCATATGTTTTGGACTTGCCATAACTTGGGGGAATTCTGGGGGAAAATCCTAGAGACACTGGCCGAAGTCCTTGACACTACTATTGACCCAGATCCACTGGGGATCCTGTTTGGGGTGTGGAAAGCCAATGATGTTAAAAGCATGGCTAAATTCCTTAATATAAGCTGTATGGTGGCTAAGAAATGTATATTGCATGGCTGGAAAAGTCCTCCCCCCCCCCCCCACGTTTCAGAAATGGCTGAGCCTGCTTACATGGTCTCGGACCTGCAAAGAATACCTCACCATGCTCCCCACCCAATCCCGCCCCAAGAACATCTGGACTGCGTTCAATACCTAGCTCAACAATCAAGAGGAGAGGTCATCGGAGAGTGGCTCGTCCCCGGCCCCACTATGAATTGACTTGACACCATGTACCGATACATCCTTACTTCCTTCCACTCATTATGTATATGCTGTTTGTTTAATAAGCTTTGCTATGCGTGTTTGTTGTAAACCTCTGCCAACAAAAGAAAAGTTTTTTATTTTTTTTATTTTTTTAAATTTAAAAAAGACTTTAAGATTTGTGAACCAAGGAAAAGCCATAGTGAACCTGAAAGCGGAAGGCTGAAAATTGACAAGGGTCTGAGCCCGGAAGAGGGGGCCCCAGGGGTGAGCCATTATCACTAACTACTTCTGTTGAATACGATTCGTAAGGGGGTTAAGCCTGGAAGAGGGGGATGCAGGGGTGAGGGCATCACCCACCGAACATGTAAAAGGAACTTTTTTGTTATTTTTGGAACCCATCGGGTACCCGGAGGAAATAGAATTTTTTATAGAAAAGACACCCAAGGAAGAACCTGATACTTGCCAAGGAACTGTCAGCTCGTGCTGGGAAAGCTTGAGCATGTGCTATGCACAGTATTGACACCTTATCCCATGCGCAAAATGTGGGGAAGGGAGACCCCTGGCTAAAGTCCGTCCTGACTTATAATTTGAGAACACTTCTTTCTTTACTGAAACCCCCATCCCACACTCTTTTCTATATTAATTGTAAGCACTGGCAATCTTTTTTTAGTATAAGCCATCAGTATAAGCCCATTTACGTTGACCAGACGCAACAAAGAGTGCCTTATTTTTCATTTGATGGTCGAAGCTTGCTCCCATCTTAGATTTAGGTTAGATTCAGTGTTTTTCCAACCTGCATATTGTTTAAATAAACACCCTTGAATCGTGATCCCTTGTCTGTCTTTACTGTTGCCACCATGAGTTCCTTACAGGAGTTACACAAGAGCCGGAGGGGACCCAGAGGTGGAAGCCAAGGCTAAGGTGGTTTTTCAGCAGCCCAATAAGAGCAACGTCGTGATTGGGCATAAGGAGAGAAGGGTCTGGGACCCTGAAGAGAATAACCTTGGAATAGGAGGGAATCTTCCTTGTCCGAGTTGAAAGGCAAAACCCACTGACATCCACAGAAGGGTCTGGGACACAAACACAGAAAAAGCAAGCATCAGAGAAAATCTTCCTCTGAGCAGTGTTAACAAGGAAACCATTGGCCACCAGAGAAGAGTCTGAGACTCGAACTGTGCCAAGGAATATCAGAAGAAGGGGGTCATTCTCTTGGTCCTGGGCTGAGAGTTGTACTGGAGGCACCAAGGGGATGTAGGCCTTGTGGTGTACTGTACCAAGTAATACCAGGAGAAGGGAGGTTTTCTCTTGGTCGTGGACTGAGAGATGTACTGGAGACACCAGAGGAAACAAGACCTTTCCCCTGGTTTTATTGTAAACCTACACCAGGGCAAGGGAGCCGTTCTCCTGGATGAGAAGTTGCATAAAGACTGGGTGAAACCCATATGCCAGGTGAAAGAAGTCATTCCCCCTAGCATTTATGTTGTAAGAGAAACATGTTTGGACACTTTTCAAGAAGCAGGAGAAGGGAGCCATTCTCCTGAAGAAGGAACCTTCTGTTAGTTTATCTTTGAGTTGTACTGTGAGGGATAGAAGTGGACATTTATTTGATAAACATTCTGGCAGACCCTTTAGTATTAGTTTTGAGGCAGGGAAACCCCTCTTAGAAGATGGGGATAGTGAGGACCATTTCTAAATGAGAAATAAAGGTGTATAGCCAAAACCATGCCACCTGTGTTGGCTTCTTTCTCCAACACCCCTACAGGTGTTGGTGGCAGCTACATATTTTAATGTTGGCTACATCCCTGTAGTTTTCTTTTTAAAACTACTTTGTTGGTAGCCAAATGCCTGTATACTGTGGTCATTTCAAATATTCTAAGCCTTGGTCGTTTTTGTTTTGTGGGCTTCATTTGTTTGAATCACAAGGGCATATTCTGTCTAACTACATAGTCTTGCAAAGCCTACCAAGTCCTGCTCTAGGTTGGATGAGGGGAAGGTCTCCCAGACAGCTCATCTGTGGGTGTACCTCAAAGAATTACGTTTGCCCTTGTGAAGTGGCCTGTTACGCCTGGGGGAAATCCTGTCTCCTGACTTTGGACTTGCTACTGCCATGGAGCTTAAACTTCACCCCCTGTAATTGCATGCCTACAAAGAGGCACGCGCGCGCCCTTGTGAAGTGGCCTTCGAAGTGGCCTGTTACGCCTGTCTCCTGACTTTGAACTTGCAACTCAGCGCCTGCTACTGCCACGGAACTTGTACATCAGTATGTCACTATTGTCGTTATCTTCATAACTACATCAACTTCAACATCCATATTAAGTGACTTTACACTACTTATCCCTGATATTTTCTTATTTTATTCAGAAACCCCGCCCCCTGTAATTGCACGCCTGCAAAGAGGCACGCGCGCGCCCTTTTACAGTGGCCTGTTACGCCTGTTATTCATGGGTCTGGAGGCTGTCTGAAATTAAATCTAAAGTGAGTTGAGTGTTGTGCCTCAAGCACATACTGTCTTTTGTTTTTTGTTCTTCAATCCTTACATTATTGAGCGATGTTATTCCGTGCTTGTAATTGTTCCTTTTAGGGTTAATACTGTCTGCACAGGTAGAAGTTTACCTTGTATGCAATAATGAAGCGTAAACATCCTAACACTAAAAAAGAAGCTGCCGCGGCGCTATCGGCACCTATGACTCGACATATGAGTGTATTGCGCGCGGCAGCCCTACCTCTTCCCGGGTCATCTGATACTGATGATGACCTTGTCGAGTGTGCACAACAGTGCTCTATCATTTGTGCCAATATAGAGAGTGTAAATTCAGACTCCAAAACTGACGACAACCTCGAGACATTGCAATTCTTTTTTTATTATTATTATTCTTTATTGTTTTTGGTTTATTTAAACCTTTACAAAATGTGTCTTAAAGAAAATACTTTATGAAGAGAGAAAATCGAAGACACATAAAACACTAATTACAAGCTTGTAACAAATACTTAATAAATACTTTTGAAATATATTGTAATGCTCACCTGGTATTCACAGGGACGTCACTCAGCCTGTTCTGACCTCTTACGACCTCAAACCCTTCCCTGGAGGATATTCGACTGGAGACTGGGCATGAAACACAGAATTGGTAGAGTTTAACTCCCTATTGTCTCTGTGTGCTTGAACCCCTTCTTCCCCGGGGTCCAACCCTTCCCTTTGATCCACAGCTCACCTTGTTTTCTCTAATAGTGTGCTCTCCGTCCTGCCTTCAGCGCAGGGGCGCGTTGATTGATGCGGACTCGTTGCTTCCTAGTTACTTCACTGGCAAGAGTCCGACAGGTAAGTATAATGAGTCTTTTGAACAGTTCTCTAACTTTGTTCCTTTCCTTCCTTAGATGATGGCCGGCGTCCGGGGATGGCTGAGATGAGTAGCGTTCTTTTTCTGTGTCTTTTAGGTGCAGCGACGTCTTCAACGTGGATGCCGGTTATGAAGAACAAATGCGGTGGGTAAGCGCGGTATGCAGCGCCTCTAGATGTTTCCACGCTAACCTGGAGTGTCTTTTCCCTTTTGCAGATGGATTCGAAGTTCCAGAGACAGAGTTTCCCCAGAGTGCCTGGGATTCAGGTAAGCGTTTGAAGCTCGTACAGTATTTAAAAATAAGCAAAGATTTGCAGAATGCTTATTAATGCCTTTTTTCTGTTGTTTTCCCTTTTCCTTAGGAAGCGGCGTGCCGGTATGGGAATTACACCGCCGAAGATGCCCGCAGAACAGAAGGAGCGATGACTGATGGGCAGAAGCACCGCAAGGTAAGGCTGTTCCTAACGGTGTTCTTGTTCTTGCAGGAGCTGAGCTCAGAAGAAAGATGCAGGCCTACTGGAGACCGATCCGAACACAGTGAGTGTCATGCTGCAGGTGCAGAAAACGCAAAGCATGTTTCTCAGCCTGGGTGTGGCTTAAACAGTCTCTGGGTATCCCAGATGCCTCTGGGCTGAACCACACCCAAAAGTCTAGACCGCACATGCAGTTCTGGGAACCGAAATATGTGGGGGCATCCATCTTGTCCCCATCAATGCACTACAAGTCCAATCCCCAATGTTATCCTATGGGAGGGAGTGAGTCTGGAGCCACAAGCGCCAAGTCTGACTCCAAGTGGGTCTTTGGAGGGATGCAGAGGCCCTTGAGGGCCATGTAGGTGATCGTGGCCTGGCTCCAGCCTGACATCTTGGAGGCCTGGGGACATGGGGGGCAGGAATCATGACACATATACAAATAGCTCATAAAATCCTATAAAATCTTGGATAAAATCCTAATATCACAAATTACACATTATATCTTTATAAACTTTCAGATTAAAACAGAACAGTTTGCATTAAATTGTCTTTAAATAGTTCATGATAGATCACAGATAACCGTCAAAAATTCATGAACTCGTATTTTCAAAAAAAATAGAGTTTCCATGAAGCATCTCATACCAAATATCTCTGTTGACTCTGGAGATATCATTTACAAATTTTGAGAAATATTCAATTTGTTTCAACAAACTCGGACATATCAATAACAAATGTAGAAGTGTCTCCTTAGTTCCAGATACCTTACAATACCTATAGAATTTAAAATGTGCTACATTTTTATCTCTAATGCTTTGTATCTCATAGGTATTCATTACATTAAAGCGAAATCTCATTGTTGAATTGCGAAAGGCTCTCGAAGGATATTTTTCCAAGTATTTCTCGGGAGCTGTTTTCCATTTCCAAAATGATATCAATTATGAGTACAGGGGAGAATTTAGTATCGCCACATTGTTTTCAAGCCAATCAAATACTTTTATCACTTCTTTAACCTTACATGGATTTTTTTTATAAGACTCTCAATTGATAGGCCCAGATCAAATAAGTTTTTTGTGCAAACACTTTTAAAATTTTCCATAAATACATTCTCCTTATCGTCCCCAAAGTAATTATACAATGTGTTATTTTCAGAAACAAGACACTTACGCAGTAATGATAATTTCTTCCAGGTTACAGTACTTTTTAAAGATGTCAAACCCAACTCATAGCGTATCATTTCCATGGGTATACATTTCGGGATATGCCTTAGTACCTTTTTCCACACACATGCTTCAATAGATTTCACATAAGGTAATAGATCGGCAGAGCAAAACTCAAGGCCATATAATAATCGTGGAATTGCTCTGGTTCGATAGAACTGGATACAAGGACTTAATGTAAATTTTCCGTATTTTCTATCTATAATTTTCATCTGGTTAGCAATGCATGAGGCCTTTGCTTTAAGTTTATTCAGAGTATAGCCCAGTGCATATGCACTGGTAAAAGTATAGCCTAAATATTTCAACATTGATTGAGTTTTTAACTTTATACCACCCCAAATCATTGCTAAGGAACCTTCTCTTATAGTTTTTGTACCAGTATGAAATATCACTGTTTTCGTTGGGTTTATCAGCAATTTTCCTTCATTAATAAAGTCTTCAAATGAATCCATCATTCTCTGTAAACCAACCTTTGTACCATCAAACAGCAAAAAGTTGTCCACATATGCAACCCACTTTGATTGTTGTACCTATTTTTAAGGAAACTAAACCACTTGCGTCAAGAATTTTGCCAACCTGGGATACATAGAGATTGAAGAGAGTAGCTGCCAGTCTACTGTAACGCTCACCTGGTTCCCTCGGAGGCGTGGGTCTTGGCTGGGCGGTGAAACCGTCTTCAAAGTTAGGCGTAGGGTCCGTCTGGCTCCCTGGTTTGGTCCCCTTCTCACGAAAGCTTGACTTGGAGGGTGAGATGTCTACAAGTGGCAAAGATCAGGGGGTGTTAGTAGCTGGAAGGTTAGATGAAGTCTCTACCCCCACACTCTCTCCTCCCGTGGTACTCGGTTGCTAACTGTGCTCACCTTAAATAGGTGAATGCCGGGCTCTCCATCCTGTGTCTTGTGCAGGGGCTCTGGGTCCAGTTACTTCACTGGTTTTGGGATCAGCCTCTTGATTGCAGAGGGTAAGTAGAGAGCGATGCCGCCGTTAATTGCACGAGCGGATTTTGCATATATCAAGTCCTTAATGTCCTCTTTTAACGTCCCTTTCTTGCAGGGTTGGCTGAGAAGAAATGATGGCGAAAGAATGCCAAAGTTCGTGGAGGCACGTAAGTAGAAAGTCTGTGCAGGGCCTTTCAACGCACCTTAATGTCTCTCTCTTGCTTTCAGATAGAGAATGATGAAGGCGCCGGTGATGATGCCCAGGTTCGTACCGAGGCGCGAACAAGATGATGGAGAATATGAAGGCACGTAAGTCGAAAGTCTGTTCAAGGCCTTTAAACGCACCTTAATGTCTCTCTTTGCCTTGCAGGTAGCGGAGTGCGGTGCGAGCTGACTTTGGAGCGTACGTCGCAAAGGTAAGCCGTTCAGAAACAAAACGTTACTAACCAATGTTCTTTTGTCTTTGCAGGGCTCGATGGCGGAGAAAGGGTGCGGCGAATACCTTAAACGCTCCGGTGGATCGGGTAAGTAGAAGCGCTGACCTTGACTCTTCTAATCTGTGTTTTTGTTGTTGTGCAGATGCTGCTGGAGACTGAAGAATGGATCCTCATCAGGTAAATCCGGAGATTTCGCGTTCACAGGAGCTGGAATGGAAGATTCCCTGGAGCTGACACGGTGAGCGTCCTGCTGCTGATGCAGAATAACGCGAAGCACGTGGCACCAATCGGGTGTGGTTTAAATAGTGCACAGGAGGGCTTAGGCGTCTTCTTCCACAGCCTCGCCCAGGTAAGAAAAAGAGTTCCAGTTTCCAGAAGAGTTCCAGTCCTAGGGAGTGGTTCCAGCCCCACCCAGAAGAAAAGTAGTTCCTGCCAGAGGAGGATGAAGACTTCATCCTGTTGGTAAGGAAGCAGCATGGTCTGCTGCAGGTAGGTCCACCCAAGCACTTCTGAATTTGCTATGAGCCCGGCGCTTCTTGTGCCGGGACCAGTCTCCACAATGAGCCTGGCACCACCGGTGCCAGGACAAGGCCCAAAAGGTCCCTAAAGGGACTTGCTGGCGTCTGCAATGAATGTTATGAGCCTGCTTCCAAGGGCGTTGGGCTTCTCCTGACTCCTTGGAAGCAGTGGTCATGACATCTACACCCTTGCCGCAAACCATTGTTAGTCCTAATTTTCTCAGACAACAGACCTCTGTTGTTTAAACATACCCTTATGACTGTACCAGAATATAGCATTATTAACAGCTCTAATAGACCCTTGTCAATTCCCAGTTCATAGAGTGTATTCCATAGAAAGCACCTATCTACCATGTCAAAGGCCATGGATAAATCCATTGATGCTATGTACAGGGACTGGTTAGCTTTTTTTCTTGCCTTGCTTTGCAGACTTGCAACAATTAATCCACCCACATCTGTTCCTATTGAGTGCCTAAAGCCAATTTGTCTTATATCCAGAATGTTGTTAAATTCAATCCATGTATTTAATATGTCCAGGATGATTGCTGTAAAAAAATGTAATTCAACATCAGACAACATGATTGGGCGATAATTTAGGGGACTAAGACGATTGCCTTTTTTAAATATTAATATAGCATATGACAATTTCCAAGATTCTGGAATCCGTTTCACCTTTATAATACCATTAAACATACAGTTCAATAGACCCACCCACAATGTCATATTGTGCTTTAGTGTAATATAAGATCATTTATTTGGGCCCGGTGTAGCTGACGTCTTGGCCTTATTAATATGATGCAAGATGTTTTTTATTGTGATATCCAGTATCCATAGATGATTACTATTATAATTAGCCTTCTTGTCATCCTCATTACATTTGTATAAATTCTCAAAATAATTCACCCACACATTTTCTGCTATAGGATTCATTGTATGCTGCAGTTGGTTTACTTCAATACCATTAATTATAGTCCGCATTTTACGTGAATTACACCCCTCCATGGCAGATAACATTGCTTCTCCGTCCCTTTGGGCCATATGAGCACGATAAGACATAACCCAGTTCTTATATGTTTGTTTACAGTGCTTAATATTTTTTGTTGTTTCAATCAAGTTAAGTTTTGAATTTTTTATGTTACGCATATCTTTACGTAATAGCGCCTTTCTTTTTTTTAATTCAATGTCAAAAGCATGAACATGTTTCATAGGGTTTTGTTCATATATTTTCACAACATTGGCCCTTTCTAGCCTTTGATATATATAATCCTTCAAGTCATCGCCTGAGTATGTTGCCAATTTCCATTCGAGCGGATGAGACATAAAATCCTGATTTAACATAGCATTGACTTTTACTATATTCTGAGGAGTCCACTTCACCCTATTACCAGCTACATTAATTTCAACATTCACTTCACATGTAGCCATAGCCTTTTTTTTGTTTACACCATGGAAGATTTGTTGAAATCATTGCATGATCACTTTCATCCAGGCTTTGAACTTTCATGTTACATATAGCTGAATTAAAATGCTCACTCACTAGTATATAATCCACAATTGAGGTAAGACCTCTTGCTTGCCATGTAGGGCTAATATTGTACATCGGCTGCATTCCCCAGCTAGACATGAATATAAGCCACAGACTACCTCTATATATTTTATTATCTGCTGCTATGGAATCAGGTTTTGTGGATGCCAGGATCCACGATGCTTCAATATCCACCAGATTACAATCTGCATTTAGATCGCCTGCAATTATCAATGCTCCACTTGGATTTAGGTCAAGCCAATCATTTATCTTACCATTCAACAGCTCAAACAGATGTACAAGTTGCTCATTGGTGTGTCTAGCTGCATTCCAATATATATTTATTAACAGAATGTCAACACTCAAGTGATCAGTCTTTAATTTAAAAGTCCCGATTATAACACAGTCCATTAGGAACTGCTCAGTAATCGTGGCTATTCTTGAATCAGATCTATATGCCAATATCAGACCTCCACTCGGTCGACCAGTTAAGCCTTTGTGCGCCTTCAGATTTAGAACCCCATAACCATCCCACAATAGATTGCCAGTTGCCCATGTCTCTTGTAGTAAAACAAAATCATGCTCTTCCAATAACTTCACAATTTTGATATTACCAACTAAGTGTGAGCATCCCCTTGTGTTCCAAGAGGTCAGACTAAATGGCAAATGCTCGCTAAAGCGATACCTTTGCCAATTTCAACGTATCAATCGATTCTCTCAAAGACATAGCAAGTGTTCTCCATTCCTGCATGGCTGCCAAACGGGACCTCGCTTCCGCTATGGCAGACATACTAACTACATTGCTGGATAGATTCTGTGAGCCCATTCGTGTTGCACCAGAACCTACAGCGTCTTGTATATTGTTTTCTGAGTATCTGAAGTTGTCCACACTTTGGGGTCTATTATCATAATGTAATACGTCAAAACCTCTTTTTTGTAGGGCACCAGCCTTCTTTAGTATAAGGGCCCTTACCAACAGAGATGCTATAATTAACCTGACATAATCAAACCTCTCATTGTGTATAAAGTCAACAAGCTGAATATCGGCAGATGATATCAAACTTAATTCAGCGATTTCGCTAAACAGATTTAGAAGGTAATGTCTGTTTAGCGCCCTTGGACCGCCTTTATCAAATACATAGTATATCACTAAACTTGGTCCGTTCGGATAAACCGGACGTCTGAGGTTTTCACCATCTGGTATCCTAGCATCTTTAAAGCCGTGAAAAGAATCTGTTATTGCTATCCTTGCATAGCCATCATTTAACATTGTATTAGCTGCTGTTCTAACTTGTGCTAGGCTTTCCTTTGTGTTAATCGCCTCGAACGATCTGCTAGTTAAAGTCTGACTATTTGTGGTATTCACATTTACTACATTACCTTGTAATATGTCAGATGTATTGGGTAGCAGCCGTTTAGCATCATTAGGTTTTTGATTCAAGATGTCATCTATAAGTGAACTGATTACTTCTCGTGTTTTGCGATTCACTTGTCGCATTTTTGTTAGCCACCTCACGGTTACCCCCTGAATTATCTGAGGCTATCACTTTGTTTTCAATACATTGCACAGACTGGGGACACACTGTATTTTTATCAGAAAACCCAGAATTTGTTCCACCACTTGAGCAGTATCACATGTCATTGACTTTCCAACCTTACTACCTTGCATGCTTTGCATACTACTAATTGTATTATAGTCTTTCTGAGGTAAGGGTACCAATGAGTCGGCATTAGTCTTGGTAACTGGCGCGTTGGGTCTAGATGGAGCATCCGGATTTTTGAAAATATCAAATATATCCTGGATTCCTCTTTCTAAAGCAGGCAGATTACTGCCAATCCTGTCAGAAGTTGCTTTATTCTTCAGTACCTCTGAAAGCGTAGAAGTTCCCTCACTATACTCTGATGATATTAAATTGCTGCTATCTTCTGTAAAAGCAGCCTCACCATTACTAGGTGGCACAATAAGGGGAAGGACATTGTTATTGCTGGTCTCAGTTGTCTTCCCTTAACACAAATCTGACGTTCAGACCAGGCATTACGTATATCGGCATTTCTCATAAATTTTCGGGATGATGTGTTAATGCCCTTCGCAATTTTAGTATTTTTCTTTGTTTTTTCTCCTTTCTCTTAGATATTTTCTCAACAGGTACAGAAGTATCATCATCACTTATAACAGTTACACCATCCGGTTTCATTAAACCTTCATTTGAGTCGTGTGATTTTTTTTTTTTTCTTTTCTTCCTTGACTTGCTTCTGCTATGCCCCGTAGGCTAACACTGCTTAAAGAGCTCTCCACACAAACATCTGAAGACAACGTATCAACAGTTTCATCCTCATTATAGGTTGGAGCTTTAAACGCTTCTTTAACAGCTAGCACACGTGTTTTAGCAAGTACAACATCAAACGCAGACAGTGAATCTTGAATGTTTGATGCCGCCTCAATGTTTGTTTTACTTAGCAAATCATTAATTAGCTCTGGCAGCGCATTAAATGCTAGTACCATCTCGTTCGGCAGCCTCGAATGAGTTTTCAGTTCTATCAACATTAATGAATGCACTTCAGAACAGGTTGCATCTGACTCCCATTCATTTTTAGTAAATGAGTGCCCCGGCTCTGCATTTGCTTCATTATCCATACTTTTATCCAGGTGTTGTGACAAGGCCAACAGCGAGCTCTAACCTGAGTAAAAGGCTTGTGGAGTATCAACCAATGGATCACATTCATTCACAGCCTTGTTACCATTGTATATTAGGGCATCAGCTTGGTTCTGCCCCTGCATGTTACTGTCTTCCGCAAATAGCGATTGTGAGCTTTCAGAGATTTGAATAGTATTAACATCTATATTGGACTTGTCATTCATTCTCTCTTCCAATGAACATTATTGAGCGCAGTCTATAAGTTCTTCAACTAGAAAGGGTGAGTCTGATAGAGATGCAACGGCTGCACGCGCAACGCTCATTCTAGTTGCCATTTGGTTAACAAATGTCGCAGGTGCTAGATATTGTTTACTTTTCACAGTTTTTTCAAACTCATGTTTAGCTAGATGCACACTACCATGTATCAGCCAAATACCTTACAAACAGCTACGAATTTAAATATCAAAGTACCTTGCGGCCCTAACGGCCCGACAGACCAAACAGACACAACAGGCCACTTCCAAGGCCACTGCATGGGCGCACACACGGCAGTTTAAGTAGAGTTCACCAGTGTTGGGGGCGTGGCCAGAACAAAGTCTGTGATGATCTGAAATGTAAACAAAATCCTCGAGTCAGTCATGGAAGGAGCAGCAGCAGGAGCAACAGACACAACAGGCCACTTACAAGGCCACTTCATATGGGCGCGCGCAATTCTTGTTTGGCGAAGATCGTTACATTGAAACATCTAAAAGCATCACTGCAGCCTCCATTTGTGCTAATCCAATGAAAGATCTCGATTCAAGCGACTTATTTATGAAAACACCACCCCGATTTCTATTTTAAAAAAAAAAGTAAGTATGGGAAAAATATCACTTCTAGGTCTTTCACAACATTTAGATACTTTGTCACAGCATTCTAATGCGCATAGACACATCACAAGGAATGAGGCAGCTGATGATTTACCTCAGAATGGAAACGGCAATATTCAGATTCTATCCAAATTAAAAAAACAAATACGCACCCTAAACGAAATAATGCTGATTCTTACGTCAATGCCAGAGATGTGTGGTAAAACCATTTCAAAATTGAATCTCACTTTTATAAAGTCAATGATGCACCAGCAAGTAATGGTAAAGCTACAGCAGACATAATTGAGACAACACCACACACCATATACATTATTGAGTCGGGTGGGAATGACGCAACACCTTTATAAAGCCTTAAAGTTGACTCCAGTGTTCAAAAGGATGTTTCAAATGGATTGTGTCCTCCAACGTATTCCACATCTTTGACATGTAATGTCCACAGCTATGTACTTCGGAAACTTTTTCGGCGGAGTTTGTCCTGCGTCGATGGCGTCGGGTCGATGTCCCTCGAAGGCCTCATTCGAGGGCGACTTCACTGGATGTTATAAATAGGATGCCTGGCGCCCGTAGCCTCAGTTCCGTTTTTTCCGCACACGTGTTTGCTTCTGAGACTCTGTGCGCCTCGTGTATACCTTGTGAATATGTCTTCATCTTCGACCCTCTGACTCTGCAGTCTGGCTTCAAGACTTGCCGGGACTGCAAGTCGAAAATGTCGATAACCGACCCGCATCGCATTTGTTTGTGGTGCTTGGGAAAGAGTGACGACACCAACGACTGCTCCAAATGCCAGTCACTGACTGCTAAGGCCTTGCGTGAGCGTAAGGGAAAGCTTCAGGTAGGTAGGGGTTCTAAACCCAGTAAGTCCCGTAAATCTAAGTCCAAGGGGATGTCCAGCGACGACTCGAGACGCGATTCTCTGCGTTGTATGGAGTCCCGGGGATCTCGGTCTCGGAGTGGTTCCCGCCATTCGTCGTCCTCGTCTCGGCATTCTAGGAAGCGCCATCACCGGTTGCCTTCCCCATTCTCCTCGGAGGATGGAGCCACGAGGAAAGTGGCTTGTCCGACAAAGTCCTCAGAGGAATGGGCTGCCTTTTAGAGAGCAGATGTTAGTGATTTTTCAATCGCAGGGCATCGTTCCGTCCGCGCCTTCAGGTGAAGCCGGCAAAGAACGGTCTTGTACTGTGGGTGGCTTGCATGCCTTTGGGCTCGGGTCCTTGACGCGACTCATCGGGAACCTTCGAGGTCCTGTTTGGACAAGGCTCAGGATAGTCGCAAGAGACGTACTTCAGGTCTCGGTCCTCATCTCCAGTGAGACTGCAGAAACCTGGTACGGTCTTGAGGTCGGCGTCGACTCGGTCAGTGCTGTGTCTGTCGAATACCGACGTTGAAGCTTTGCCTTTATACCAGCCCTCGGCGCCGCCGGAGCTCTCGACGTCGAAGCCTTCACCGCCGCCGATGCCTTTGGGGCTTTTTGGCCGTAATTTGCCAATGGAGATCCCTAATACTGTGGATCCTCCCAGGAAGGCTACTTCGAAGTCTGTGAGTTCTGTGTTCATCTCCCCCTGGATGACATTTATGAGGAGGAGGAGGAGGACTGGTCAGACTTCGATATGGACCCTGTTGAGCCTGATGTGGCTTCTGTCTTTTCTGGGGACAGTCAGTTGGAAGAGTTGAGGCAAACTCTTCATCATGCCAGTTGTTTGGACACTTCTCCGGAAGTGGAATTTGGCAGACCTGGGGCTCATGCTGAGTCGTCCTACAGGAGGCTCACGGCTACGGTCACAGAGTATCTGGGCTGGTCCAGTCCTCCGGGAAGCTTTAGTACAGGATGATCTCATGGAAATCTTGGATCAAGGTCTGTCCTCTGACCCGGTGTTACCTTTTCATCTGACCTTGCAGAAAAGGGTGGCGGCCACTCTCTTCCAGCTGTTAACAAATCGTTAACCAAGAAATACCGCTCTTCTGGTAGCGACCCCTGCTACCTTTCATCTCACTACACTCCCAAGAGTTTGGTAGTTCAGGCGGCTATGCCCACCTCGAGGCAGGCGATGTACCCTACCATCCCTCCGGATAGGGACGAGACACGCTCCAACAGTTGGGCACGCAAGGTGTTTTCTGCAGGGAGTATGGCGCTTAAATCGCCCAACTCCACTTGTGCCTTAGCAAAATTTTCACACACTCTATGGAATTGTGTTTCCCTAGTGGCTGAGCATATTCCCGAGGGGGAAGAAAGGGATGGATTCCTTGCTCTCGTGCAAGATGACAAGGAAGCCATGTGTGAATCCCTTCAGTCAGGTTTGGACACGGCCGACAGTGTTAGCAGGTCCATGGCTGCGAGCACCGTTAAACGCAGATTTGCGTGGTTGCGGAAGTCGGGTTTTGCCCCGGATGTGCAAGCCCGTCTTTTGAACATGCCCTTTGATGGCGCGCATTTGTTTGGCAGCAAGGCTGACAAGAGCCTTGAGACGTTACAGACCACAAACTGCGGCGAAATCTTTAAGCGCAGCTGTGCATCAACCTCCGCCTTTTGGTCCGAGGGGACAACAGTGAGGGGAGGTTCCTTTTCGTTACTAGTCCTTCTTTGGTAGAACGAGAGGAGCCGCCAGTCAAAGGGGTCAGCATAAAAGTACCCGTGGTGGTCAGGGAAATAGAGGTGCCAAAGCCGCTCAGGCAGCTGCCTATTTGCCTTCAGGCGCTGCCGCAGCTGCTCCAAAACAGTCAGTTGGGAGCAGACTCTCTCAGCATCTCAAAGAATGGCGAGCTATTACTTCGGATGCGTGGGTTCTGGATACCATAGCCCACGGCTACTGCCTTCCCTTCCTAAAGCGGCCTCACGACAATCCATCGGGGAATCTCTTTGAAGCTTCCAGATCTGCTCCTTGTGCAGGAAATCTTGACCCTGCTAGAGAAAGGCGCTATAGAACTGGTGCCTGTAGCGGAGAGGAAAAGGAATGTATTCCCCATATTTTTTGATTCCAAAGAAAGACTGGGGATTGAGACCTATCCTGGACTTGCGTTGGTTGAACAAACTTCTCAGGAAGGACAAGTTCAAGATGGTCACTCTTCAACTTCAGGATTGGTTGGTGTCTCTGGACCTAGAGGATGCTTACTTTCACGTGCCGATTAATCCCAAGCACAGAAAGTACCTGAGGTTTATGGCTGGCGACTCGCACTTTCAGTTTTGGGTCCTGCCATTTGGATTGACCTCCGCCCGAGGGTCTTCACCAAGCTAATGGTGGTGGTGGCAGCGTATCTCAGGTGAGGGGGGGGGATTCATATCTACCCCTACCTGGATGATTGGCTGATCTGTGCGCGTTCTCCTGAGCAAGCGTTGGATCACCTCTGTCTCATCTGCCCCTCCCCTCCACAGGCTGGGCTTCTCCCTCAATTTCAAGAAGTCACATCTGGCACCTTCCCAACAGCTCCAGTACATCGGGCTGTGTTGGACATGTCCTTGGGGAAGTGCTCGCCTCCCAAGGTAAGGGCTCATCACATTGTGCAGATGGTGGACAAGTTTCAACATGCCCAGAGTCTCCCGGCTTTCGAATTCTTGAGGTTGCTTGGCCTCATGGCATCCTGCATTTTTCTGGTGCCAGCGGCCAGGCTACGGATGAGATCCCTGCAATGGGTTCTCAAGATGCAGTGGTTGCAGTTGGTTCATAGTGATAATTTCGACTACAAAAATGTCGAAAGTCAAAATTTCGAAAAAGAAATGTCGACTTTTTTTTTCAATGCATTTTTTTTTCGAAATGGGGGGGTTCGCTCCCCACCCCCCCTTTTTTAAATTTTTTAAAAATGTTTTCCCTTTTTTTTTAACTCCCGAACACCTAAAATAAATATATAATTAAAAAAAACGAAAGTCGACATTTTTTTTTTCGACATTTTTTTTTTCGACATTTTTGTTTCTAAATTATGACTGCCCACCGTTGCAGTTCTCAGGCAAAAAGTCAGATCCCGTTCAGATTCCATTCTCGGACTCCCAGGATCTTTTGTGGTGGGCCAACGAGGGGAACCTGATGAAGGGGGAGCCGTTTTGGCAACCAAGGCCGGAGGTGACTGAGTGACGAACGCTTCCCTCACAGGATGGCGAGCTCAGCGGTCATTGGTGTCCGTCGGAGTGCAAACTCCACATCAACCTGTTACAGCTGAGGGCCATCAGGCTGGCCCTGAAGGCTTTTCTGCCATCTGTGCGGGGGAAGAGTGTCCTGATCATGACGGACAACACAGTGGCCATGCATTACCTCAACAAAAAAGGGGGGGTGGGGTAACTCCCATTGTGCAGAGAGGCAATCCAGCTCTGGTTCTGGGCAATCCAGCAGGGAATTTCACTCTCAGCAGTTCATATGGCCGGAGAGGATAATGCGGCGGACGCTCTGAGCAGGCAGAGCACGATCTCTCACGAGTGGGGGTTGGCTCAGGAAGTCCTTTCGGAGATCTTTGCCTTTTGCGGAACCCCACAAGTCGATCTCTTCGCCACCAGTGCCTACCGGAGGTGTGAGAGATTCTGCTCAAGGGAGACGCGTTCGTAGTGGATTGGTCATTCCCGCTGCTGTACGGGTTTCCTCCAGTCCCCGTCATTCCTCAAGTGTTAAGGAGGTTGCAGAGGTTCAGATCCCACATGATCATCATTGCTCCAGATTGGGCCAGGAGAGGGTGGTACCTGGACCATCTAGAAATGTCCATCTGCCCTCCACACCGTCTTCCCTACCGAGAGGATCTGCTCTCGTGTGGGGGGTGGGGGAGATCAGGTTCTCCATCCAGAGGTCAGGACCCTCAACCTTCATGCTTGGTATCTGAGGGGATTGGGACCTCCCGGATGACCTGATGGAGGTGTTGCTTTTGGCCAGCGGCTAGCAACAAAATCCCTGTACTGTTGCCATTGGCGTAAGTTTTGCGACTGGTGCAGAGGGCAAAATGTTGATCCTTTTCAGTGTTCCATTGAAGTGGTTCTATCTTTCTTGCTTTCTTTGGCCCACAGGGGCCTTCAAGTGGGTACCATTAAGGGTTACCTGGCAGCGCTGTCTATCTTCAAGCGCTCGTCTGAAGAATGTTCTTACTTTAAGACTCCTTTGATTTCCCAATTCCTTAAAGGACTCACTAATGTGCTCCCTGCGTCCCCTTTCCAGGTGCCGGTTTGGGATTTGAATTTGGTTTTGAAGTTTCTCATGGGGCTCCGTTTGAACCTTTGCACTCTTGTCCTTTTGAGATTATTGTCCTTCAAGACTGTGTTCTTGTTTGCAGTTCCGTCCGCTCGCAGAGTGAGTGAATTGCAGGCACTTTCATCCAAGCCGCCCTTTACTGTGTTCCCCAAGGACAGGGTTGTACTGAGGGTACGTCCTTCCTTTCTACCTAAGGTAGTGTCTGAATTTCATTTGAGCCAGAAAGTGGTTCTTCCTTCTTTCTATCCTGCTCATCCTGGTAAGGAAGAGGAGCGACTCCATAGGTTGGACCCTAGGAGAGCTCTGAGATTTTATATTTCTAGGATGTCCAGGGTCAGAGTGGACGATCAACTCTTTGTGGGGTATGCTGGTCACCGATTGTGGCAGGCTGTGACAAAACCGACCTTGTCCAGGTGGATTATCCTCACCATTAGTGAATGTTACCTTTTGGCGGGCAAGGACCCTCCGGAAGGGCTGCAAGCTCATTCCACTAGGGGCGTGGCTACTTCCACTGTCCTGCAGCAGGGAGTTCCTATAAAAAATATTTGATGCAGCCACATGGGCTTCTATCCACACCTTTGTTAAACATTATTCCCTGGATACAATCCATGGTCAAGGTATGGCCTTTGGTAAGGCGGTTCTTTATTCTGCCATCTGATTGGGTACTCTAAATTCTTTTCCCTCATCCATTTTCTGGTACTGCTTTAGGAGTCTGTCAAAGATGTGGACTACATTGGAGGACACAATCCATTCGAAGAACAAGTTACTTACCAACTGGTACCGTTCTTTCGATTGGATGTTCCTCCAACGTATTCCACATTGCCCTCTGAAGAATTTACTATGCGATTGCAGCTTACGTTTCCGCAAGGCTATGTGCAGTCAAGCAGGCATTGGATATGTGCATGTCACACGTTATGGGGGAAAAAACATAAACTGAGGCTACGGGCGCCGTGGGTCCTATTTATAACATCCGGTGACGTTGCCCTCAACGGAGGCCATCGAGGGACATTGAACCAACGACATCGACGCAGGACGCCCTCTGCCGAAAAAGATTCCGAAGTACACAGTTGTGGACATTACATGTCAAATATGTGGAATACGTTGGAGGAACATCCAATCGAAAGAACGTTACTAATTGGTAAGTAACTTGTTCTTCAAAGGGATTGTGTCCTCCGACGTATTCCACATCTATGACAGTAATCACCAGAGCTGTGCTGCTTCGGAAAAATGTCTTGCGTCGATGACGTCAATACGCTGTCCCTCGAGGGCCTCCGTCAAGCGCCGACGGCACCGGATGTTATATGTAGGACGCACGACGCCCATAGCCTCAGTTGTAGTTTTTTCCCAGAACGTGTGGCCCCAATCTTCTGCCAGTATGACTACAGAAAGCCTTGCGGAAACGTAAGCTGCAATCGCATAAGAAATTCTGTAGAGGGGCAGGCTGGGAGGGTGCGATGTGGAATACGTTGGAGGAACATCCCATCGAAAGAACGTTACCAGGTAAGAAAGTAACTTGTTCTTCTGCCAAATTTACTCTAAAAAATATTTTAAAAAAGAGAAAAATTTCACTTAAACAGCCACTGATGCAGAAGGTAACCAATACCTCATCCCGCAAGTTTCTGAGAGACAGAGACTTGCGTGAGGTTATGATGGAAAGTCAAGCGGTCAAGGATGTAATTCTTGTCTCTGACTCGTCTGGACAGGTCCCAAGAAATATACTTTCAACGTCATCTGTGTCACCTGGAAATAAAGCAAATCTTGAAACCGATCCACTCAATGTGAGTTTTCTGAAGGTACTATTCGGTTTTCTGAGGCACTTAAGAATAAGGAGACCAAAGGTAGGATGGATAAACACTTAAAATCGATAGAGATGGGTGTGCTTGACATATTTGACATCTTTAAGAATCCTGCAGTTATCTCCCATACTAATACGCCAACTTCAGTAGACCCATCCACCACAGCTGTTACTGAACATTTTGGTATATTTGCTCCAATTGAGTTAAACCCTCCTACACCTAATATTAACCATGTGACAGGAATTAGTGTAGTCAACAATAGTCACAAACAACAAAGATTAATCTACCCCACTAACAGAGGTGACGATACTGTCAAAGATGGAGGGAGAATAGATAATGTTAAGGAGTCACAAAAAAGCACGTCTGAAATTGTTACTTCCTGAATGTAGCAGTAATCCCAATAACAAGGATTTAAACAAAGGAAATGGTCCTTCATCGATGAATACAATTTTGTCCAAGGAATCTGTCCGCTTAATAATCGAAAACATACTGAATCAAAAATAATTTCGATTCCAAGATGGGGAACCTTAGCCAAGGCCCGATCCAATCTGGCACAGCTAACTCAGGAGATAATTCTAATCTTGATAATCAGTACTATGATTATGGTGGCTCATGTAACCTAGGGCCACGTGCCTACCCCGATCAGCCGGCACAGCAAACTCACAAAGTCAATCTACACAATATCAAAGATGTAATGTAGCCACGCTTTGGACCTGACTTGGTCATGAACGACAGAAAAAAGTCCAAAGCGATCTTGAATTGTTTGTGCTTTCCAGTGTACCCAAACGAGCCAAGCTTAATAATGTGCTACGTGTTTGAGGAAGGTGGTCCGTACTCACTGAATAGACCTTACATTTTAAGTCTTTTTGCAGACATTCCAGAACTTAGCTTGGTTACGTCTGCCGATATAAAGTTGATTGATTATATACACTCCTTTAGATATGATCATGGCCATTTGATTATCCCATTGCCTCTTGTGTGGTCATTGATCTTGGAGGAAGCAGGGTCGCTACAGAAGAGGGGATTCGACATAATACATTTTCAAGAATCTATCAAAACGAGTCCCGTAATCAAATAAAATCCTTGTAGACTAGAAGTTGTTGAACCTCTAAAAGGTGAGGGTAACTTGCCTTTTCTTGAAGATAGATTGCTCTTAAAAGATATGCAGGAATGGGGTTGGCTAGCCATATCCTTAAAGGAGTCAATCGCTCAACTAAAAACTATTGCAAAACCACTTTAGCGAAGTAGGTACTTATAGTTTAGTATCTTGGAACTCGAGAGGTTGTTCTCACCTGGTACTGAACAATAAGGTGTGTGAAGATATGGCACAGTTTGACTTTATTTGAATTCACGAATTGTGGGCAAAAGGCCTACTGATGTGGGATGGTTTTGAAGTCTTGTGTTTACCAGCAAAATGAGGAGTAAGGGGTTGCCCTTGCATATCGTACTGAATCTACAATTTCTATGGTTCCGAATCACACATTTTCGATAACACCTACATTCAGTTGGGAAAAATGATTGAAAAATGTAATATTATGATTGATGATTGGCTATACATAAACCTAGGAGGACTGATAATCCTTGCCCGTGATCTGAACGCAGATTGCAATATGACAAGCAGCGACTTGGAATGGGCAATGGCCACCTTCGGTGACTGTAACTCCAAAAATAATAGTAAATTGTACAGCTACATTTAATAACTTGATGCTACATGATTTCACCTCGAGTACTCTAGAAAACAAATTGTCCATTTACTCTGCTGATAAATGTAATGATCGTCTTGAACATTTGTTGCAAACATTCTGTATGACTGATTTACGAAAAACAGTGTTGAAATTTAATCGTAAACCTATGTTTGATATCGAGATTAAACAACGTAAAGCTTTGTTAAATAAAGAAATTCGAGTGATAAAAAAGCAAAAAGTCGATGCCTTAACAGTCAAAGCTAATATTAGACATTGTAGGCAACGCTATAAAAATTGGATAATTAGCCATTGTTCTGCTTTGCAACAAAAAGATTGTGAGGCTATGCTAACTGCATGAAATGACACAATTCACATAATCTTTGGTCACTAATGAACAGTTGTAGTGATACACGAAATTGCAACCTTGCCAATCAGGGCTTTCTTGTTTAAAGGACTATGGACAATGAATTGTGGACTGTAACATCAGGCACCACATACAGCTGTGTGACACAGCAATTGAATGCTAACACATTGAAAAATGGTTTTTAAATGCACTGTTGAGATGAATCTGAAAAAACCAAATGGTTTTACTCTTCCAACTGAATGGCTTTAACCAGAGATGTTTTGTTTTGCACGTAGGCAGGAGAATGATTTATGAACTGTTGGGGCAGCAGAATTATGCAAGCAGGAGTGTAATTAATTTTGAGATAAGATGAGTGCGCACATCAAAGTCACCTGTGCGTAGGTTAAGATTCTTAATTGAAGTAATGCTGCCAAGTGTATGAGCTATAATTTGAAATGGTAATCTTTGAAACACTGGATACATTTACAGCCAGCTTAAGGCAGGTAAATGAAACCATGACTGACTTGATGTTTGATTTTATGACACAGAGTGTGACACGGTTTTTTGTTAAACCAACCAGTTTCATGTTTTTGTGGGGACAGCTGTCTCCAGCACACTAATGCAAAGAGTCACCTTTTGATTGTAAACATTTGGAATAATTCTTTGGAAAAGCGCTACAAATGAGTATCCACATGGAATTGCTAGTGTACTGGCCTGGCACATTGTCAGGCATCTTTTGTCACTGAATGGATACCATTTGTTTAATTTGTCTAATGTGATGTTTTTTCTGACCAAGAACTGCAGCGAGTGTTCTCGCCAAGATTTTATGAACTATAACTTGACTAAATGAATTTTTTCCATGGTGTGATGAAACAGCCACTGCCGGATAGTAGTATGGTGTTTGTGGCTAAAGTTAATATTGTATATGGTAGATATCCCACTTGAAGAAGGGTATTCTCCAAGTCACAGAAGGTAGACACTGTGAACCTGTTAGATTTTCCAGTAGTAAGACAACATTTAAATTGTAGACTGGTAATGCACACCTTCATTATTACAGTGCTACACTTAGACATAGATTTATCATGAGGCAATGTTTCCTTAGTACTACCAAGCTGCTACAAATGGAGTCCATTTCTATGGCCCATCACTAGAGTGCGCGTAGCTAGGGAGCTAGATTCATTAATTGCAGGAGCTTTATATGCTTGTGACATAGAAACTGTGCACAATAAGCTAGCCACTATGGGTTCTGATGCCAGCTCTGCTATAGAACTTCTGGCCTAGTGGGGCCCATTGATATGCCCAGCACTGCTACAAGTATTGACAGCCAATTGAAGATGACAGAATTTTAGACATGAAGACATTTTTGTCTGCCATAGGGCAGGTCAACAAGACTGCTATATACACACGATGCATTGTATGGCAAACATTGTTAAATCAGCAGGTGTTGGCTTTTTACTGGGTGGGGGCAACCATCCTCCACACACTGGCACGCAGAGCTACAGTTACCAGCATACATATGGATTGAATTGCTTGCTTTTTGATTGCATGAATAACACATGCCATGCTTTGATGTAAATTAGTAGAATTGTTTTTATTTAGACAACCTGGTGCCCATGGGTTCACCTTGTTCACGAAATTAGATGGTTTCTGGTTGGGTTCCACCTACCTGGGGGAAGTGTCTAGTCACACAGCCCATAGTCACGCTTGAATGCCCTGGGATCAGGGGGAGGGTAGGCCCTTAGGGTGAAAGGCTGCCAGGTTTTAGAATTGGTAACCATACATAAATGCAATAGTGCATTGTAGATTAGACTACACTGGATTGCCTTGACATTTTAACTGCATGCTGCTTTTTAACTGACAATCAGTTATACAAAATTGATTTAGGTATTTTTGTGTAGGCCATGTTTTGGCTAGAGTAAATGTCCATGTTCACTTGGTGTAGGTATTTTTTGTGTAGGCCAGGTTTTGGCAAGGGTATATGTCACTGTTCACTTTGTGTACATTTTTGTTTAGGTAGTGTTTTACCTTGCATGCCACGCTAACTAACCGCTATAAGATAGTTTGCTTAAACCTCTTGCAAAGCCCCAAGGTGTTTATCACTGCACTAAATACTATATTGATAGGTATTAGTCAGCATTTTGTCGCACACACGTTGAATAGGGGTGGAATGTAGTGATACACGAAATTGCAACCTTGCCAATCAGGGCTTTAGATGACAGCATTAGCCGCTGAAAGCCAATAGTGTATTCAAAGTATGTGCTAAAAATGCTGACAGTAGTCTGTTGTAGCACTTCCATTATGCAGTAGTGAGCTACAAGGAATATGCAGGCCTAGTATGAAATAGGTCAAATTAAGCATTGTTGATAGACAGGCAGGGAGGGCCCCCAGCTATGTAGCTAATAGGTTTTTGGGGTGTTTGGAACATCATGGCACCTATATAGCGCTTAGATAGCCAGTCTTAAGCGCTATAAACACTAAGCTATGAGTGCATGCCTTTTAGAGCTTGCAGATGGGGTTAATACATCCCTGCTTCCCTTAGAATATTCAGCCTCACTAACGGTAGCCCTGGCTCCAAGCTAATCTTCCTTTTCTCTGGGAAGGTACTGATAAGACATTCCTCAGCCAGCGCAGATGGGAACCAAGGGAGGGGGTAGGAGCGAGCAGGGAGCATCTCAGAGAGAGCTGGGTTTTTTCCATGAACCAGCCTCACAGGGAAAGTTCTGGAACTATGCGTCATGGTGACTGACAGCAAGAGATTATAAAATATCCATGCACACATGGGATCAGGGGGAGATCGTCCTGTGGACTTGATTCGTGTACAGTCAGGTGCCCGGCATTGGCTCTCACGGTGTCCTCCAGCCTTGTTTTTCTATGAGCGGGGCTTGTTTTACAGCTAGCTTATGAAAAACCCAGGTCTCCCAGGGCTGATTAAGGGACGTAAGACTGTGTTTCTCTATGTTTCTCTATATTTCTCTATGTTTCTCTATGTTTATCTAAGTTCCATGTTTCACTATATTTTGCATTGCTCTTTGTTTTATGCTTTGTAATATTCTCTAACTTGAATCCCAAATGTATATGAAATTCACTGCTTAGAATAAATATGCTAACACTTTGAGGGTGTCATTTGTCACTAGCATGAGATCACTGCTCAGCACAATAGAACCTGTATTTTGGGCTGAATTGGGTATTTTTGCTCTCAAAGGGCTGGCCCCGAGGAAGATTTTGCCCAATATCAAGACAACAGTACCGAAGTCATGCAAATTCAACTAACTATTAATCCTATAAATTCAATGTATGGACAGAATATTTCAATAGATGATGTGTCTGACTTTGAAATGCTGGAGATACAATCATAGCAATCAGTATGGCATTTGGACGTTTCAGCTGAAAACATATTAAGATACATTAGAAAGTCCCAGTCATCTAACACTTCTGGGCTGAATAGTCTGTCCTTTTTGACGCTAAAACAGAATATAATAATGTGGGCCAATATTCAACACCTTCTGTTTAGTGACGTCATTGCATTAAAGAGAATTCCTGATTCTTGGAAAATCTCTTATGTTCTGTTAATATTTTTAAGAAGGGCAATCATTTGTGCCCTATGAATTATCAGCCTATTTCTCTGATGAATGTCGAGGCAAAGATTTTTGCGTAAATATTGTTAGATAAAATTATTGATTAGATAGAAGAGAAAGAGATTCTTGATTTCAGACAGATAGGATTTAGAAAAGGAATGGGGACTGATGCTGGTGGTTTGCTTGTCACTCAGCTACAGAGGAAATGCTTGTGTAAAAGGTCAACGTCCTCTCTACATAGCCTCAATGGACCTGTTGATGGTCTTCGACAAGGACGATAGACAGACTCTATGGCGGGGGCTAATCGAACTTGAAATTGACAAACGTATTTTAGAACTGCTGATACACTTCTATTCAAAAACTGTGATATGAGTTAGACTGAATAACGAGGGCCTGATGTCAAACAAAATACATTATTACAGTGGGGTTAAACAAGGATGTGCACTCGCTGCCACCCTATTTAATGTATCTATCTGCAGCTGGGAAATCACTCAATAATAGCGGATAAGTTGCTCCGAAGATGGGCATGACAAAAGTACAATGGGTTGGGTATGCCAACAACTTTTTACTTTTCGACTGCACTAAAATTGGCCTACAAAGACTCAACGCATTTGAGACTTTCATAGCTGATTTGAAACTGAAAATAAATCTGCTAATAATTATAAATTTGGGGCAGCGACACAAACACATTTTGAAACTTATTTGGAAGTGTGAAGGTACAAGATCAAACCACAACCTGCATTTCGATATCTTGGGTACTCGTTTTCTAGTTCAATGTCGAACAACTTTAAAAAAATCTGTCTAAGGTTGAAGGCCATTGATGCTTCCAAACAGCTAAGAGTAATTGAGTGAAAATATGGAAGGTATTCGATGTCTGCATGAAGAGAATTCTTTTGTATGAAGGTTGTCCCTCACCTTTCGTATTGTTTAAAGTTTTTTTCTGATGTATTATCACCTTATTTTAAAATCATTGTAGCCATTGTATGGGGAAAGGTCTTGTTTTTTTCTTCCAAAATGTATACCCATGGAAATCCTACTCTATGAATTTGGTCTGATCTCACTGAAAAGTCGTATGACTTGGAAAAAGTTAGCCTTGTTTAGAAAATGTCTAATTAGTGATACAAATTCTATGTACAACAAACTAGGTGATGATAAAAAAAAGGGATATTCATGTGCATATTCAAAAAGGAAGTTGAAATCATACTAATGAACTTGGGTCTCAACTTATTTTATTTTTGATTTATTTGAATTTGTATAGCGCACATCGGCCCGGGGGCATCATGGCGCTGTTACAGTATGTTCACTTACAGTACAGGAAAATATTACAGCAGGAAGGTAAGGCAGTACAGGAAATATTACAGCACGAAGGTAAGGCAGAAAAGTATGCTGGCATACAGTAGGGTCACTTGTTACAGGAATACATTACAGCAGGAAAGTACAATCCTTACGTTACAAAACAGTCAATATGTATAGGAAGGTGAAGAGGCAGTTAGTTGAACAGAATGGTTTTCAGCTGTATGCAGTGTAGGATTTTTTTAATTTCTTAGTGCAGTGGGTAGAGCGTTCCAATTTTTAGGTGCTAAGTGTTGAAAGCTGGACCCGCCTGCTTTCTTTCTTTTGAAGGTGGGTATGTGGATCTTGTGGGTCTGGTGGGGGTGATCCTTTCAGATAAGTAATGAGGGGCGTCAGCGCAGAGGTATCTATGTGTGATGCCCATGGTCTTGAGAAGGATGCAATCCTTTACAGGTAGCCAGTGGGCCTCTTTCCTGGCCTGAGAGATGTGTTGCCTTTTGGGAATACTCAGTGCTGCTCTTATGGCATTATTTTGTGTGATTTGCATTTTGTTTAGATTTTTTGCAGAGGTGCCCAGAAAAAGGGCATTGCAGTAGTCCAGTTTGGTGCCTACTGTGGCTCTGGCTATTGATGGGCAGTTTTTAGTGGAGAGTAAGGGTTTAACTGAATTGATTACCTTTGTGGTGTAAACTCTTATTAAAAATCCATCTAAAGTGAAAATGTTGGTGAAAGCCTGTGATTGGGTCGAGAATAATGCAGTGATTCTAAACTCTAAATTGTACGTACAAACTGTCTCATTTTGGAAGTGGTATCCAGTACCCGAAACTTACATTGGAAAATATCCTTTGCGTATGTTTAGGAACTGCACCATGCATTTCAGATTTAGGGCCTCAACACGAGTTGCGCGGTAATGCCGGTGGTGTTACCGCCGGCGCTATTAGCCCTACCGCCAAACCCCCCAGCGCTATTGGCGCCAGATTATGGGTTTGGCGGAATGGTTAGTGCCCATTCCCCATTGGGTCCATTCTGGAATTCCTCATCCCCTATTAGGCCCAATGGGAAAAATGTGCGCTATTACCGCCGGCGGATTTCCCGCCAGCGGTAATAGCGCTGAAAATCAGCAAATTTGCTGCGGATTTCCCCCAGCTCAGAGCTGGGGGGAAATCTGCCAAGGCCATGATCTGGCGGACCCTTAAATGCGGCGGTAATAGCACTACCGCCGCATTTAAGGGTTACCGTCAGACTCGTGATGAGGCCCTTAATGTCTTAAATACGCAAGAGATATGTAATATCGATTTCCAACATCTGGGGGCTACAAATATTATCGATATTGTCAAACTGCAGGTGAAAAAGAGACATTGATACATTTGTTATTAATCTGTCCAAAATTGACTTAAAAAAGGATTGAATACTTTGCACAATTTGTTAATAACATATCATACATAAATAGAGAACTGCTGTGGAACGAAATGTTACATGGTGCTTCAGTTGCACTGAAATTGAGAGTAAATGCTTACTTAAAGAATATTTGTAATTTTGAATAATATGAACATGTTATTTGACGATTGTAGAAAATGTACAGAAAATGACTGTTTTAAGTCGTAAAGTAAAGATGTATTTGTCAAAATGTTTGATGCGTTTCTTTTATATGTTTTATTACTCTTTTAGAAATTTTGTATAGGTTTAAATAAAGCAATAACAATAAAGGAAAATAAAGGCTATCAAGAGGAGACTGCCTGCGGCTTTAAATACATGCTCTTGTATCCCGCAAAGCTCAAGATTTTACACAAAGGCAAAGCGCATTTTTTTGACACCCTGGAGGACGCGGCAACATGGTTGGACGCACATGGCTGTCCAAAACGAGATGAGGAGCAAGATCGAGAGGAGCACGATAAGTGATTAAACAGCCATGCATGATAAAAGGTGGGGGGTGGCTGGGGGCAGAGATAGTAGAACAGATAACAATGGTGCGGCTAGAAAAGACAGTAATGGGAAACGGTAACATGTGAACACATTGGACTGGAATATAGAACGTGAAATGCAATATGGGCGGCGTTGGGCACGCTTAGCTTGACCAAAAAAGGAGCAACAGGATGGAGACACCCTACCCCGGGAAGTAGAATAGTAGGCCCGCCACTAGGGCGATATCTCCCTGGTGAGCCGCGAGTACAGCAATAGCTGGAAAAGGGCTAGATGCAGGGGTGCCTGAGATCCAGGGATGGAGCTGGGCAACAGTTGGGGAGGGGTAGAGGTAAAGGTAAGAGGGGGTTGAAGGGTGAGTTGGGGCGGGTGGGGAAGGGGGGAGGAGGGGGAGTTGGGGAGTGTGGTGGGGTTTGGAAGGGAGGGTGCGGGAAGGAAGGGGGTGAAGGGAAAGTGTTTATAGTTAGGGGAAGTTTGTATTGGAGAACAAGCCTACATGTAAGGGGGGGAAACCTTAGACATGGACTGTACTTGCGGAGGGAGGAGCGGGATCCTAATATGTCATGGGGGATCTTAAAGTAGTGTTAGGGGACTCAATAGCTATTTAAAAAGGAATAAGGTCATGATGTACCTGCGTAGGCAGAAAATAGACATAGCCTTGGTACAAGAGACTCACCTCACACAAGAAAAGCTGGAGGTGATCCGGAAGAAGTGGAGGGGGACTGTTGTAGGCGAGACAAACAGGAGGATGGTTATAATAAGAGGGCTGGTGGAAAACAAGGAAATATGTATCATAAACACATATGCCCCGAATCAGGACACGGCAGCATATTTTAGGACCCTATATAACAAACTCAGCATGTGCTTAGGGGGGGCGGTGATTTGGGGAGGAGACTTTAACTGCGCACTAAACCCGAAAATAGACAGATCAGATAACATAGATAGGCCTACTCCAGCCGCTAGGGCACTGCAGTCATTGTTAACGGATTTTGGGTTCGAGGACGCATGGAGGTCTCACCATCGACAGACAATATTCTCACTATTCAGCCCCACAAAATTTACATACCAGGCTGGACTACGTGTTTGTCACACAAGAGCTCATGACAGAAATAGCGCAGATAGAATATAAAGCGAGGGTCCTTTCAGACCACTCGCCGTGGCTACTGGTATGGCAATACCGACCCCCGAGAGCAAAGATACCGACATGGCGCCTCAGAGCAGAGGCGTTGAAAGATACTATTATTAGGGAAGACATGAGAGAGGAAATAATAAGCTATTTTGAGATCAACACTGGTAGTGTTGAGACAGCAGGCATGCTCTGGAAAGCCTTTAAAGTGGTAGTGAGGGGGGTAGCTATAGCCAGGTCCAGGGCACTACAAGGAGGGATCTTAGTCCAACTACAAGAAGCGGAAACGGAGCTAGAAATAGCGTTGAAAAGGGAAGGTAATACCAGGGAAGATTATGAAGCAATACTTAGGCTGCAACAGAAATGCACGGGACATTAGGAGAGATTGTGCAATCTCAACTATAAAAAGTACATAGAGAGACAGCATGCAGGAGTGGACAAACCAGGGAGAGCCCTGGCATAGCTATATAAGAGCGAGACCCCCAGACCCACGATCAGAATGATCACGAAGGATGATGGGCGCATAGTGGACACCCAAGAAGGAGTTAATCAGGTTTTTCGCAGATAATTACCAAATAATGTACGGAAATGAAGGGGGAAGTGATAGCAAGGAAATAAGAGAAACACTGGAGGATATTGGATTGCCGCAGATTAGCGCAGAAGAGCGAGAGCAGCTGGACGCTCCGATTACTCTAGTGAAACTGGAAGAGGTAGTGATGCAGCTACCCACTAGCAGGACCCCGGGGGCCGATGGACTCCCTAGCAAATTTTATAAAATATACAAAAATGAGGTACCCCCCCCCCCGCTTTTAGAGATGCTAAATGAGGCACACGAAATGGAAAGGCTACCAGAGTCCCTAAGAGAGGCGATTATCATAGCACTTCCTAAACCAAATAAGCCTGGCTATGATTGCGGCTCATATAGACCCCTATCAATGTTGAATCAGGATAGTAAAATATTAACAGTGGTCCTGGCAAACGGAATGAGGAGGATCATCGATAAATTAATACTCCCCGATCAGACCGGCTATGTCCCCAACAGGAACATAACCAACAATCTCAGACGACTCCATCGAGTCATTGAACATGTAAACGCGGATACGGGCGAAATGGCAATAGTATCGCTGGAAGCAATAAAGGACTTTAACTCTGTCAAATGGCCATGGCTGATTGCAGCCCTCACGAACTATGGAATAGCACCTGGGTATCTCAAGTGGGCCAAACTATTATATAGCGCGCCACTGGCTAGGGTTAAAAAGGGAGCGGTAATTTCAGAGAGGTGGCAACTCAGTAGAGGTACTAGGCAGGGATGCCCGTGATTCCCTATGCTGTATATTCTTGCCCTAGAGCCCCTGGCGATATACCTAAGGCAACAGTATGACATAAGAGGTATCAACATAAAAGGGGAACCGCATTTAATTTCCTTGTATGCTGACGATATGTTGTTGTATCTACATTACCCGGAAGAAAACCTCCAGTATGTTCTGGAGGTGATGGAGCGATTTGCAAGGTTGTCTGGCATAGCTGTGAACTCCAAAAAATCTTGTATATTTCCACTGGGCAGATATAAAGAGATCCCATTAGAGCAGCTACCAGTTTTACAGATACCATGGGAGGTCAGCACGTTTCAATATCTTGGGATAGACATATATCATACGGTGGAAGCAGAGCATCAACCTAACACTGAGAAAGCAATCAAGAATATTGAAAATAGTATGAAGTTCTGGGTGAAGCTCCCCTTGGCGATGATGGGACGCAGGGCAATGCTTAAAATGGTGGTCCTGCCAAGACTGTTGCACTATTTTGGGAACATCCCATACTTGATATCAAGGCGATTCTTTGCTAGGATAGATAGCATATGCAGGGAATTCCTCTGGCATGGGACGAGGAAAAGAGTGGCCCTTTGGAAGCCACAAAACTCGCACGAGAAAGGGGGTATAAAACTGCCAAACTATGAAATCTATTACACAGCAAGTCCGCTGCAATATGTAGCTAAATGGCTTTCTGAAGAACCAACCTCAGAGTCCAGGCTGTTCCGATTGGACTGTGCCCCATTCTTCCTAAAAGAAATGATGTGGTTGCCCAGATCGAATATTGAAGGATGCCCAAAGATGATGATACTCGGGTGGGAGATATGGCATAGAGCCTGTCAGATAATGGAGAATCATCCCTGTGTTCCTAGCAAGTGCCATTTGTTGCACTGGCAGGAAAAGAAAAGCAACTAAGATTGATGTTTGTTTATTATGTTTATTATTGGTTTGTTTATTATTTGTAATGCGCTGGAATACCCTAGGGTAACAGGGCGCAGCAGATACAGGAATTTGCGAAACTTAGTTGCAGACAATAAAATATATACATGGCATATACACAGTAATAATGAAGGGAAGCAAGGAATATATACATATATACAGTTAACAATTTTGTGTCCGGTATGTCCAAGTGACAAGAGGGAGAGGCAGATCCTGGCTCATTATGTTTAGACGACGGCTGTCCTCAGCCAAGACATCATCTTGGAACGGAAATTTTGGTAGGGTAGGTCCAATCTAAGAGTGGGTGGTAGGGAGTTCCACAGTTTAGCCGCTGTCACTGGGAAGCTATTACCTCCTATGGTAGAGCGTTTGTAGTTAGGGACGGAGAGGCAGTCTCTGTATGCTATCCTTGTCGGTCTCAAGGATGTTAGTCTGTGAAATCTGTCGACTTGTGGGTGAGTGAAGCCGTTTTTAGGGAGATTTTGTCTATGATGGGGGTCCAGTTCTGCTGGCTGTGTGCTGTGATGTGGTCTCTTCTGGAGATGCCCTGGGCCGCTCTGAGTGCATTATTCGGAGGATTTGTAGCTTGCTGGAGGTGGCTTTGGAGGACCCAAGATAAAGCGTCTTACAGTAGTCTAAGCGGGATAGTATGAGGGCTCTGGCCAGGGTCAGGCAGCTAGTATCGGATAGAAAAGGTTTGGCTGCACGGATCAATTTACACGTATAAGCCGTGGAGGAGGCTAGTGAGTTTACCTGTCTGTTAAAGGAGAAGTTGGAATCCAGGTAGAAGCCCAATGTTTTGACTTTGTGTCCCACTTTGATAGTGTTGCCATCGATCATGAAGGATGAGTAAGCTGGGCTTAATTTCTTTAGGCTGACAGTGGTACCCAAGGTCATGAGTTCAGTTTTATCATCATTCAGGCATAGTCCATGAGTGGCCATCCATGCCTGGATGATGATGTAAACCCTATTCACCAAGGCCAAATCCTTTCCATAATCTCCAGAAAGCGGAAGGAGGATCTGGGTATCATCTGCATAGTTAGTGTAGGTGATACCGAGATGATCCAGATCGTTGAAAAGGGGCTTGGTAAATATGTTATACAATGTAGGGAAGACACAGGAGCCCTGAGGTACGCCACAGGTGATGGGTATGGGGTCTGCAGCATCTGTAGGCGAGAAAACCCTCATGGTTCTGCCATCGAGGAAAGATCTAATCCATGTAATGGCCTCGGGGGAGAAGTGGGCGGCCGTTTGTAGGTGAGTGCATAGGACCGAGTGGTCGACCAGGTCAAATGCTGCAGAGAGGTCGAGGAGGAGGAGTAATGCTGCTTGGCCATTGTCTCTGAGCAGATCGATCTGTGTTTTAAGGTCGATGAGAGCTGTCTCAGTCCCATGTTGGGGTCGGAAGCCTGATTGTCTGGGTCCTAGCAGGTGGTGTTCTTCCAAGTGCTTCTGTATTTGAACATAGGCGACTTTGTCCAGGATTTTCAAGAGGAATGTTACTGTTGTTATGGGTCTATAATTAGTAAGGGTTGCTGGGTCAAGAGTAGTTTTTTTTTAGTAAAGGTAGTACCCAGGATTGTTTTAGATTGGTTGGGATGGACCCAGTGGAGAAGGAGGCGTTGATTAGCTTTGTGATAAATGGGGAGAGGTCACGGGCAGCGTCTTTTATAAGCTGTGCTGGACATAGGTCTCCCTGGCAGTTAGAGGGCTTCAAGGACAGGATGATTTTTTCAACTTCGAGTATGGTCACCTTAGTGAAATTGAATCGGGTATATTCACTTGTAGTCTGCTTCTCGGGTAGCTTGGACAGGGCAGAGTTGTTCACGGATGCTTTTTTACAAGATATTTTGTTTTGTAGAGTAGCGATTTTATTGGCTAAGGCATTTTGGATATCGGTGCACCAGTTCTTGTCTTTAATGCAGGTATCTGGTGGTGCTATGGGGGTTTCTACTTCTTTCAGAATAGAGAGTAGTGCCTTCATGTTTGAACTGGCTTGGGAGATGCGGGAGTCAAAGGAGGTACGTTTTGCTAGGAGGATTTCTTTTTTATACAGGGCCGCTAGTTTGGTGAATTTGATTTTATTAGCTACTGATGGATCTCTTTTCCAGGTGGTTTCACAGTTTCTTTTTTGCTGATGATCAGGAAGCACTGGGAACCGGTGGGGATAGCAACAATGGGCGACATGCGGCAAGAGAGGAGTATAAAGGACTTTGAGGTGTTTGGGGAGGAAACAGGGTTACATACAGGACAGTACATCACATACTATAGGGTGGAGCAGCGAATCAAAGAAACATGGTCCGAAGTAGTACTAGAAGATGAACCGGACGCCACCATAGATACAATATATGACATAGCAGAAGGGGGACACGAGATATCTAGAATATATCAGCTGATGATGTCCAAAGTTGGGAAGGAAGTGGTACAACTGAGACAGGACTGGGAAGAGAAGGTGGGTGCCCCAATGAGTGAGGGGATGTGGGAACGTCCCACAAGGGTACCACAAAAAAGTGTCACGAAATGCTAGACTACAACAGATGCAATTATATATAACACCCCAGAGGATAGCCAAATTCAAAAATACAGGACGACAGTCATGCCCCAAATGTGACGAAGAAAACGCTGGAATGGTACACATGTTCTGGTCATGTCCAGTAATAGAGAGATTTTGGGGAGAAATAGCACATAGGCTGGAAGAAAAAGGGACTAAGATAGTGGTGGATACAGCGTGGGCTTGTCTGATCGGGTTTCCTAGCCCACGTAAACTTAAGCATGTGAGTAAACTAAAAGACATGTCGTACGTACTTGCAAAGAGAAGAATAGCTATGGGGTGGAAGGCATGCCATAGACCAAGAATAGAAGTATGGTGGAAAGACTTACAAAAAATGGACTGAGGCCGAAACTACAGTATGGCAGGAAGCAAGCAATGTTGGGGGGGGGAGGAGGAAGCTGAAACCTTGATAGCTTGGAAACACCTAATAGCTGAATTATTTGGGCCCACGCAAGACTGGTCAAGTGACCGGGATCCAACAGAAACCATGGAAAAGGAATCCCTACTGCAAGACGCCGAAATAGACCATGAAGGAGAGTAGGCTCAAAAGGATGGGAGGGAATGGGTGAAGCAGTGGACACGGATAAAGAGATGTATATTCAAAATGTTACTATATGCACTGCAAGTTTGGTTTGTGTTGGTTGAAATAAAATTAATACATTGTTTTAAAAAAAAAAATAAAGAAAATAAAAATTACATTTCAGTGACCAGACCAAATAGTATATGTACCAAAATGTTGTACGGTGCATGGCTGTGGCTTGGTGGCTTGGGCTAAGCCTCTATCTGTATGTGTGTTTGTTGAGAGCCATGCCATCACAGAGATTTGCATACTGAACTTGTATGGAAGAACCAGTGGTGATGGGACAACTCAGGGACCTGCCCCTGCTGTACTCCTGAACTTCCTTCTGAGCCTCTTTGTGCTGGCAGAATCTCGTTTCAAGCTTGTCTTTGCATTCCTGTGCTGGAACCTCTGTGCCCGTAGGATTTGATGCTCTTCCTCCTTAAGCCTCCTCTTTGGATGGATTGTGTCCTCCCACATATTCCTTATCTTTGATAAATCCTCTTCCAGCTTGCTGGCCTCGGAAACATTTTTCCACAGTAGAGGGCGCTGCGCATCGACGTCCCTCGAGTCAGTGTCCCTCGAAGGCCTCTGTATTGGTGCTGACATCATCATAGGTATAAATAGTCTTGCGCAGCGTCCGTTGCTCAGTTCTGTTTTTCCGCGCTTCGTAAGCCTCGGAGACTGAACGCTCGGTTCCTCAGTAAAATCTTTGAAAAACTTCGATTTCCTTGAAAAACTTTCAATTCTATGATGGCATCTTCGTCCGCTTCATCGACGCCATGATCCGGCTTGAAAAAATGTCGGGTTTGTGGAAAAATGATATCGTTAACTGATCCTCACAGAATCTGCCTGTGGTGCCTGGGCTCAGAGCACCAGTGTTCGGAATGTGAGGAGTGTATGTCCATGACAGCGAAGGCCTTGACGGAGCGTAGGGGGATGCTGGAAAAAGGTAAGATAGTTAAATCCTCTACCCCTTCAAAATTGTCCTCGGCCGAGTAGCCAAGTAGAGACATTCGTCTCCTTGCCATCGGAGAAAACATTCCGGCTCGAGATCTCGAAGTGGTTCGCACCCTCATCTAGATTGAAACATACTAAGAAGAGGCGTCCTAGATCACCTTCCCCTTTATCTTCTAACTCTCCAGAAAGGGTCACCTGCCCCACTAAAAACAGCTCTCCAGCTAAGTGGGAGGAATTTCGCAAAAAAATGCTAAGGGTCTTCGAGAACGCGGCCTTGTCCCCCTCGGAGTCGTCGACCTCGGCAAATAAAAACTCTCAAGAGTGTCATGAACCCTCGAGTAAAGACAAGGTCCCTTTGCATAAAACTGCATCATCAAAGCCACTGACGAAAGTGACTTCGACTCATAAGACTGTGTCGTTGACGGCGTTGTTGACCCCGATGAAAGAGAAGCCTTCGAAGCCTCATGCCCCGACCGCACCATTGTTACTCGGGGCATCGAAGGATCCTTCGAAGACGTTGAAAGGGGCGTCAACCATATCGGCAACAAGTAGAATTCCGATTCAACGACATCGAGACCATACTCGAGTACATCGACGCAGTTTGTAAGTTTGTCCAGACCTATGACGTCTACATCGACAACTACAACCCTTTCTCAAGCAGTGTTGACCAATTTGACTCACTAATGTCTTGAAATGGGTTTTACCCCTTACCCACGCTCCTGACTACTTCAGGGTTTTGTCCTCTATCTATGAGGAAGGAGAAGACTCTGATAATGAGGGGCCTTTTGGCTTACAAACTACAAGGGTTCCTATTCCAGAGGAACTAATATCTGAGGAAGTTAGATTAAGAGATCTTCAGGAATCTTTACAAGATGCCAGTGGCATAGATACCTCTGCAGAGGCTGCTTTGCAAGACCAGAACCTGGAGAGCATGCAGAAATGACTTACAGACCACTTATGGCAAGAATTATTGAGTTTGAGGTGGTCAACACCTGCACCCTCTTTCCAACAAAATGACCTAACAGACATCTTAGATAAAGGGCCTCAAAAAGACCCTATAGTCCCTTTTCATGCAGCATTGCAGAGGAAAATAGCTACAAATTGGGAAACACCGGAGGTTATCCCTGCAGTAAATAAAAAGCTCTCTGCGAAGTACAGAGTGTCAACCTCAGACCCTGTATACTTAAGTAGCATCCAACCCCAGAGAGCTTAGTAGTGCAGGCTGCGACGTCGCCAAGTAGTAAATTGGCATACCCTACTATACCACAAGATGGAGACGACAAAAATGTGATGCCATGTCTAAAAAGATCTTTTCGGCATGCAGCACGGCACTGAAGTCATTAACGCCACTTGCACGCTAGCGAGATTCAGCCACACCCTTTCGGAGTGCGCTTAATCGGCGGCTGACCGTCTCCCAGAAGGGGAGGAACGAGACGCATTCTTGAATATCCTCAAAGACGGGAAGGATGCGATGTGTGAGTCCCTCCCAAACAGGTCTCAACTCTGCTGACAGCATCAGCAGAGCCATGGCGGCGAGTACCACAATCCGCAGATTGGTGTGGTTGTGGAAATGTGGTTTTGCTCCTGATGTACAAGCCAGACTTCTGAATATGCCCTTGGACGGCACCTCACTATTTGGCAAGAAAGCTGATGACAGTTTGGAGAAATTGCAAACCTCCAAAGCAGCAGCCAAATCCCTTGGGGCTGCAATTTGTCAAACTCCAAATCGCCCCACAGGTATGTCCTGGAGGGGGATGCCCATTCGTTTTTACTCAGCATTTGGAAAAGGCAGAGGGCAGCCAGCTCAAAGGGGCCAGAGACGATTCACCTGTGGTGGACAGGTCAAAGGTACCAAGTCTGCATCAGCAGGTGTTGCTTTAACCTCAGCATCTGCCTCAGCCGCTCCTAAACCCCTCTGAGGTTTCTCCACACAAAACTCCAGGCTATTACGTCAGATACTTGGGCATTGGAGACAATTGCCCAAGGTTACTGCCTGCCTTTCCTACATACTCCTCAGTCATCCACCGGGAACAACTCTTTGACGTTTCCAGACCCGCTCCTTATGCAGGAGATCTCAAACCTGCTAGAGAAAGGTGCCATAGAACCGGTACCTCTAGCGGAGAGGAACAAGGGTTGGTACTTCTCCTACTTCCTTATACCAAAGAAGGACGGAAGATTGAAACTCATCTTTCGAGAATTGAACAAATTCCTCAGGAAGGACAAGTTCAAGATGGTAACCCTTTCTCAAATCCTACAGGCCCTCCAGTTTCAGGATTAGTTGGTATCTCTGGACCTTCAGGATGCTTACTTTAATGTGCCAATCTATTACAAGCACAGAAAGTACCTGAGGTTCGTCATTGACAGTTCTCACTATCAATTTTGGGTTCTGCCGTTTGGGCTAACCTCCGCCCGAGGGTCTTCACCAAGTTAATGGCAGTAGTGGCAGCAAGTCTAAGGAGGGAAGGGATTCATTTCTACCCTTACATGGACGACTGGTTTATCAGAGCAGTGTCCCCGGAACAAGCTCAGATTCATCTAGATTATGTTTGCCACTTCCTCCACAACCTGGGCTTCTCCCTCAACTTAAATAAGTCACAGAGGATACCATCACAGAAACTCCAGTTCATTGGAGCAGTCCTGGACACTTCCCTGGGGAAAGCCTCGCCACCAGAGGTGAGGGCTCAAGATATTCTTCAGGTGGTGACCAGATTTCAAAATGCCCAGCGTCTACCAGCCTTCAACTTTTTGAGGTTGCTCAGCCTCATGGCAGCCTGCATTTTTCTACTGCCAGAGGCTCGCCTGAGAATGAAATCTCTCCATTGGGCGCTAAGGACCCAGTGGTCGCAATTCTCAGGAAGAATGTCAGATCTCCTACAAATCCCGAACAGAGTAGCACAAGACCTTTAGTGGTGGGCCTGTTAGGAGAACATCTTGAAAGGAGAACCGTTTTGGCAACCATGGCCGGAGATAACAGTAGTCACGGACGCCTCACTCACGGGGTGGGCAGCCCATGCCAACGACTTAACCATCAGCGGTCGATGGTCTCCATCGGAATCCAGACTACACATCAACCTATTAGAGCTGAGAGCAATCAGGCTAGCACTGAAAGCTTCCTGCCATCAGTACAGGGGAAAAATGTTCTGATAATGACGGACAACACAGTGGCCATGCACTACCTCAGCAAAAGAGGAGGCGTGGGGTCACTGCCACTGTGCAGAGAGGCAATGCAGCTCTGGTTCTGGGCAATACAAGAAGGAGTCTCTCTGTCGGCAGTTCATCTAGCCGGAGAGAAGAACACAGCAGTAGACGCTCTGAGCAGGCAGACCACAGTCTGCCACAAGTGGGAACGAGCTCAGGAAGTCCTTTAAGAGATCTTCGCCCTTTGGGGAACCCCTCAGGTGGATCTGTTCACCACCAATGTCAACCGGAAGTGCGATCAGTATTGCTCAAGGGAATTTCCCCCGAGAGGCGCTCTAGGGGACGTGTTCATGGTGGACTGGTAGTTTCCACTTCTGTACGTGTTTCCTCCAGTACCCGTCATTCCTCAAGTGATCAGGAGGTTGAGGAGATTCCGGAAACCCATGATTCTAATTGCCCCGGATTGGGCCAGGAGAACGTGGTACCCAGATCTTCTAGACATGTCCATCTGTCCTCCGATTTGTCTTCCACAAAGAGAGGACCTTCTCTCGCAAGAGGAAGGTCAGGTTCTCCATCCGGATATCAGGACTCTTAACCTTCCCGCTTGGTTTCTGAAAGGTTGAGATACAAAGATTGGGACCTTCCGGATGACGTAATGGAGGTGTTGCTTTCAGCCAGAAGGCCAGCAACTAAATCTTTATACCGCTGCCGTTGGAACAAATTCTGCAGCTGGTGTAGAGATAAGAATATTTACCCTTTTTCATGTAGTACACCGATGGTGTTATCTTTCCTACTATATTTGGCAAATTCAGGCCATCAAGTTGGCACAATCAAGGGTTACCTCGCTGCGCTATCAATCTTTAAATGCACGGCTGAGGAGCCTTCATATTTCAAGTTGCCCCTAGTCATTCAGTTTCTGGTTGACTAATGTTTTTCCCCCAACTCCTTTTCAAATTCTCCTGTGGGATTTAAATCTAGTCTTTAAGATTTTTAATGGGTACTCCATTTGAACCTCTTCATTCCTGTCCATTAAGGTTTCTCATTCTGAAAACAGTCTTCCTAGTGGCTTTAACTTCTGCCAGAAGAGGGAGTGAACTACAAGCTTTATCTTGCAAACCTCCACATAGTCTTTCACAAAGATAAAGTAGTTCTTCAAGTGAAGCCAAATTTCCTCCCCAAGATTGTCTCAGAATTCCATATCATACAAAAAATAACCTTGCCTTCATTTTACCCTACTCCTCACCCAGAGGAAGAGCGATTGCACAGGCTGGATCCAAGGCATGCCATGAGTTTTTACAGTAACAGACTTGCTAGGATTAGACAAGCAGATCAGTTGTTTTGGGGTATGCAGGACATAAACTAGGTTCACCTATCACGAAACAGACCATCTCAAGGTGGATAATACTGACTATCATAGAGTGCTACACATTGGCAGGAAAAGATCCTCCTCAACACCTCGGGGCTCATCCAACCAGGGGTATCGCAGCCTCGTCTGCTCTCCAAAGAGGAGTTACAATTAAAGACATATATGCGGCTGCCACATGGTCGTCTGCACATACTTTCACCAAATTCTACAGTCTAGATTCCTCCACTAGCCAGGAGACTACATTTGGGAAAACTGTCTTGCACTCTGTGCATCTTTAAAGAAATCATTACGTTTTACTCCCGCCTCCTATTACACATTACTGCTTTGGGAGTCTATCAAAGATAAGGAATACGTGGGAGGACACAATCCATTCGAAGAACAAGTTACTTACCAACGGTAATGTTCTTTCGATTGGATGTTCCTCCCATGTATTCCTTATCGCCCCTCCCATCATTCCCGCAGTAAAACTTCCCTTTTAGTTGCAGCCTACGCTCCTTCAAGGGTACTAACCATCTGATACTGGGCAAGCACAGCACCTCAAAACGGAACTGAGCAACGGACGCTGCGCAAGACTATTTATTTATACCTATGGTGACGTCGGCGCCGATACGGAGACCTTCGAGGGACACTGACTCGAGGGACGTCGACGCGCAGCGCCCTCTACTGTGGAAAAAATGTTCCGAGGCCTGCAAGCTGGAAGTGTATTTATCAAAGATAAGGAATACATGGGAGGAACATCCAGTCGAAAGAACGTTACAGTTGGTAAGTAACGTGTTCGTCTGTGTTGCTCACTGGACCAGAGGTGAGAACCCTGCTGCCTGGCTGAAATGGAGTAGCTTGCTGCTGTTCCACTAAAACGCCTGTTCTGTTGTGTGACATCTTGACTTGCTGCAGCTGCTCCTCATGGGACTCTCCTGCCTGTGCTGAGTCTTTTATCCCCATCATTGCCACATGTGACCTGCCTTAAAGGGTAACACTGTGCTCCTGCTGTGTGCTTCCCTTCGTGGGACATCTGGAAGAGGTCTTTAATCTTCTATCCTGTGGTCCTGGTACCTCCAGGGACTGTGAAAACCAGTCCTGAACTAGAATCTAGCCAGACCCAGTACTGACACTAAAGGCAAACTCTGCACCGGCAGTACTTAGGCCTTCCTCGCAGCATCCTCACATTTCGGGACCATTGCCAGCCCCCACGACCCACTGATTCTTCATGGTCTCTGGGTTCTGTGCAGTCCATCTTAAAGGACCTCTTGACTGCAATGATTTTTCTGCAGCAGGCTACTCTGCACCCATCCAAACCCTGGCTTCTCATTGAACCAGAGTCTGTATCTGTTCTGGTGGAGTTAACCTGACTCCTAGAACGTGCAAGTAATACATACATTATTGCAATAACAGCAGGAGAACTATTGACTGTTCCATTGGTTCCTAGGAACAAACTCGTCTGAGCTTCTAAAACTCCCATGGACTTGTAACCAATATCCCTTCATTCTCTTTTGGCCTATAATTAGGCCAAAGTCGCTTGTTTTGTTCCTCCACTCCCTTTCAGCACCCCTCTCCCTCACCTTTTGTTTTTCTCCGGCTCTACAGAAATGTCGTCAGGCCTAGTGGGTAGTCGCCTGTCTGTTTCCATTTCCTTTCCACTCTCCCCCTCCCTTCCTTATCTATGTCTTAGCTCTTGCACTATCTGAAATGTCGTCAGGCCGAGTACGATAGTTAATTTCACATCCTTACTGTTCATGGCCTGTAAGAATGTGGTTGTATTTTCCCTTGTTCCCTCCCTTGCCTTGAAGCACATTGTGTATAGGCGCTATATAAATAAACGATCATATCATAATTGTTTTTTTTAATAACTCGTTTAATTCGAACCTGTGTGTGAGGACATGACAGAATGATGTAGGAACAGAAGGGTGGTGGAAGTCTTGAACCAAGGATGGTTGGAAGATGGGAAAGTGCTGTCGGGTTGCCCATGAAGGGTAGAGAGAGAGGAAAACGGGGCAATGCAGTAGCTAGGAAACAGGTACTTCAGAAAGGAGAGTATTTAGGTTGTATTTAAATAGTGGTAGAGTTGGAGTAGTACAGAGAGGAAGAGCACTCCAGAGTAGGGGAAAGGGGTAGCGCAGAAACCAGAGGGAGCACAAAGGAGCTCGACTGGAGGCAAGGAGGTGAGCTGAGGAGGATTTTAATGAGTGAGGAGGAGAGTAGGGAGTGAGATGAAAAGATGGGTAGGGTGGGGTCAGTCCATGGATAGTTTTGAAGATAAGGTTATACTTAGCCTTTGTTTCATAGATAGCCAGCCAATCTGGCAAAGAGCAGATGGTGTAGCGGTAAAGCAAGAACGTTTGAAAAGTGTGCAGACCACGAAGTGGAGGACTTTGTCCAGAGGTGAAAACAAAAGACATATTGGGTGGGTAGTTGTAAATGGGGGGGAAAAGACTGTGGAGGATGATGAGGGTACAGGGGACATTACAAGGAGGGAGACATTTTAAACAACAGGGGTGTTGAGTGGGCAAGAGGGCATGTGGGGATATGCCCCATTCCCCTGTAGGGAGCATTTGAAGGAAGTCCAAAATAGAAAACTGAAAAGGAGGGGGAAGAGTGAGGGAAGGCGAAGTGGGTACAGCGCACTGGATAAGGAGAAGAATAAATCTTCTCCACCATGGGGTCTGGGATGGATTCACATGCTCGTGAATATTCCCCGTCATCAGGCTGGGAATCCTCAGTAAAAGAAAAACAGTTGCACTTTCACTTATAAACTGTATTTCTCCTCTAAACCAATACTGTCCTGGGTCCTACTGCTCCCATCCAATGACAGTCCTCTCCCTAAGCCCCTCCTCTGGCAGCCATCAACAGATTTATACCGAACGATTCAGTGCTGGGAGTCCTTGAGTTTGCTCTGCGAGCTACTTCTACGTTTTTCGTGTTTTTCACGAAAAAGGTTATATTTTTGTTCCAAAAAAGCTTGCATGCTCTTTTCTCCATCTGCTGATAGCGAGGATCCATTTTAGTGCCCCTCAAGGACGAAGATCATTGAACTTTCCAGAAGGCCATCAGGCCTACTTCAGGCCCTCTGACCATGATGAAGTAGAAGGAAGGAATGAAGGTCCCTCTTCAGGCCATGCACCAAGTGCGGGCTACGGAATGTGTTTGCTGAAGACAAACGCCTGCAATGCCTCTACTGTCTGCATCCGGACCACAAGGAAGGAGAATGGGAGATATGCCTTGGTTTCACCAAGAAGACAATGAAGGACATGCACAATAGACTGGTGGCAAGGCTGAACGCCAAGTCCTCGGCCCCGTGCTCCTAGCAGGGTCATGCCTCATCCAGGACCGGCCGGTCTGAGGAGCGGTCTTCTAAGTCCTTTGAGGATGCCTCATCTGTGAGGACCCAAGACAAGACCAAGAACTGCAAGTCCGGATCCACTGGGTCGCTACGGAAGCGGGTCCCATGGTGGCCAGGGCGCGCTCGACATCGACATCCGCCGCCATTGACAGCTGGCAATCGAGCACCTCCTCAAAAAGGAAATCGTCCAACCCGACTAAGCTGCGGGAGAAGCCAGAGAAGCCACAGACAGAGGAGAAAAAGGCTGAACTGCCTAAGAAGGCCCAATCAGCCAGACTCGATAAAATGTCCTGCCTGGCGTCGCCCTTAGAGGAGAGGATATATTGGTCATTCAGGGGAAGGTGCAGCGGCTGTTGTTGACGAAGAACACCACAGTGCGAACCATCAAGTCGTTGCTCAGCATGATGTCGTCCTGCATCTACCGCATGCGGCACTGCAGGTTACAGATGAGACCTCTTCAGGAATTTCTGGACATTCGCTGGATACAGGTGTCCGGAAGCTTCACAGACAAGATCCTGTTCGACGAGGAGTTCCGTCAGGCGAGAAGGTAGTGGGGCGTCTGCTCCAACATCGTCCAGGGCACAGGGTTTCAAACCCCTCCATAACAGGAGACGGTCACCAGAGACGCTTCTCTGGAGGGCTGGGGAGTCCAAACGGGACATCTACACGTCATAGGCCTGTGGCTACCGGAGGAAAAGAACCTCCATATCAACATCCTGGAGCTATGAGCAGTGTTCTGGGCTCTCCAGTCATTCCTTCCATCTCTGAAGGGCAAAGTGGTGAGGATCTTCACGGACAACACTACCCCAATATTCTACATGATGAAACAGGGGAGCACTCGATCCCCAGCGCTCTCCAAGGAAGCACAGGACTTGTGGCGATGGGCCATCGGTCAAGAGATTTTACTCTTCACCTATCGGGAGTCAAGAACACAATCGCGGACTCTCTCAGCAGGGAGTAGCGCTCCTGCCACGAGTGGGAACGTCCGAAGGACCAGGTGGACTGCATCTTCGTCAAGTGGGGCAGGCCCCAGATAGACATGTTTGCGAAGGCGGCAAACTCCAAATGCCAGAAGGGTACCAGCAGATTCCACCAACAAAGGAGCATGGGGGACATGTTCTCCTTCCCGTGGGGAGGCCTGTTTCTGTACACGTTTCCCCCATTGCCTCTCCTGCTACGAGTCATCAATACACTCAAACAGTGCTCATGCAAAATGATACTCCTCGTGGCCGCTTCAGATTTGGTATCCGGACCTTCTCTGTCTATCGGCGTCACCCCCGGTTAAGCTACCAGTAGTTCTGGATCTGCTCACCAGAGAAGGGGGCACTATCCTGCATCACGACCTGGGGTCGCTGAAGCCTGAAGGCTTGGCTCCTGCAGCCCTAGAGTTTGGTGGATACGAGTTCCCTGCAGACTGCAGAAAGATCCTCGTCAAGGCCAGGGCGTCTTCGACTTTAAATTGCTACATCACAAGTGGAAGCGCTTTGCTACATGGTGCCAGTCACAGAAAACTACCCCCTTGAGGGTCACGGCCCACAGGTTCTCCCATAACTGCTCTCCTTGGCCAAAGGCCGGTCTGGGACACGCTTCTATCAAGGGTCATCTGGCGGCCATCTCCCGCTACACCAGATCTCCAGGAAGAGCATTGCTTTGGTCTCATCCACTCTTCAAGGAGTTCCTCAAAGGACTTTTTTGATCTTTCCCACAGGTGAAGGCTCCTGTCTCGGTGTGGGAACGCAACGTGGTGCTGACAAGGCTCATGGGGGGGCCCCTTTCAAGGGAAGGTGAGATCCAGGTCTTGTCCTGCAAACAGCCATACATGACTTTCCACGAATCGAGGGTGGTGCTGCGGACACACCCCTCTTTTATGCCAAAGGTTCCGTAGGAATTCCACCTCAACGAACCTTTGGTGTTACCTGTTTATTTCCCCCAAAGCCTTCGTCACCGGCTGAAAGGGCCTTGCACTCGCTGGGCGTTGCTTGTGCCCTGAGGTTCTAGGTGACACGCACTAAGGGCTTTCGCAAGACTTCTAAGCTCTTTGTGAACTCTGGTCCTGTGAACCATGGGAAGACCTTGTCCAAGGCTTCCATCTCAAGGTGGCTCTCCTGCTGCATCATGCACTGTCATCGGTTGGGGAACTGACCGTTGCCCGGCCGTCCGAGAGCCCACTCCACCAGAGCGATCGCTGCAACAACAGCGTTCCTGTCTGGTGTGCCCCTGCTGGACATCTGCAGGGCAGCTACGTGGAGGTCACACACACCTTCATGAGATTCTACTGCATCGACAGGGATTCCGGAGAGGAGTCCAGAGTGGCCAGGCAGTGCTACGCAACCTGTTCGCTTGAGGTAAGTCTGTTCTAGAGGTAAGATTTATTGGCTTCTGGTGAGCCTTCGGGGCCTTGGAACGAGGGTATTGTTGCCACGGCAACACACTCGTAATTCACCCACACCAAGATGGCCGCTGCCATCAGGAGGACGCCACGCGCATGCGTGGGCATCCTTGACAACGTACTTACTTCCCAGGGTGCGATCGAGTAGCGATCGGGACCCTAGTCTGTAATCAGATGTTGCATCGTGCACTAGGTAAGTCAGCGTTCAGCCGACACCCTCTGATCGGCCTATTTGAGTTTCCCTCATACCTTAGCGGGTTGTGTATTTTAGCGGGTTTGGCCGCGTAAATGGATTCCCACGTACTATGTTTGTAGTGCCTGTTGGCAGTGCTTGTGGTATATTCCCCATGGACTTTAAACATAATGCAAACCCTTCCACACTGGGTTGCACAGCATTTTGCTGTGGTTTTGTCCATTACTCTGATCCTAGAGTAATTGGTACAAATACACTTAAAGCGGTTTTCACTGCGTGTCATCTATGAACTTTACAATATCCTCAGCGGCATGCAAATGCACAGTGCTTGTCGGTTCCACTTGTATCGGATCGACAGATGCGTGTCTTTGAGCTTTTTTTAAACTGCCAGCTCACCTTGCAGTATGCATCTCTTTAACTATTGAGCACCTAATTACCCTCTAGGTACTCCTTTGTTTTTACGCAGACTTTTGATGTCTGATTTTATTGTTATTGTTTCTTACAGTTCTGAGCAACTCCGCGCACATCCCTACATATCTTTTTACCCTCCTCTCCGACGCACAGTCGGGTAAGTGCTATTCTATTTATGAAGTTGCCTATTACCTGTGTAATTAGGGGACACTCTCCTCTGTATGTTAAGTGGAGTTTCATCCTCTAATTTAGTTATTTTCGATATTTTTCAGGTCCAGTGAGGGACCTGGAGTCACTAGGAAATGGCAAGGAGGTCGGTTCCGTTTCTAGTATCTCATTCACTGATATTGACCAGTAAGCAAAGATGTTGGAGACACACACTGATGTGTATTACTTTATATTACCTTTATATTACTTTATAAGCTGTACAAAGCTAAGAAAGTTGAATACGCTCAAGCCCTGAAGAAGGATTCTGTTATAATCCGAAACGCGTCGGCAAACTCTGTTTACCATCATTGGAGCGTTTTAAGGGATTCAACTCCATGAGATTTACTTTGTGTACCAACTGTTTCCTACAATATAGTAGTGTATATGTGAATACAACCCTACTGTTACCTTAATTTACTGGTATAGGACCATTTATTGTAATGCAACATACTTCATTTTGAGAGCTTTTCTTTGAATGTTTAAATTCCACCTTTGAATTCTGTAATTATATGTAAATAGATTTTCTTTGTGCAATACAGACTCTTATGCGTGTTTTTGTCTACCTCTTTGGTTTCAAAACAAATACACAAATGGTCATATGTTACTCACCGATTATATGCAATCAATCACCCGAGAATTATCACTGAATTTATGTTTAACTTACTAGTCCATCTTTTTGAATTCAGAAACAGTTTGAGTAACAGCGGGGTACTTACCCGTTAGGAGTGCACTAAAGGGGGCGCAGGTTAGCAATAACTGGCTTAGGGTTCATTGTTCTTTTGAGCCTTGCCACCTTCTGTGGTTGTGTAATGTTGTACTGCTGTGTATTCGTTATTCTTGAGCATCGGAATCCGTGCTAGACGACATGCTGGAGAAGGAACAAGTTACTTACCTGTAACTATTGTTCTCCGGCATGGGTCTGGCATGGATTCACATGCGAACCCTCCCTCCATCCCCTCTGAGGCTCTTCTTGGTCATACTGAGACTTTACGTGCTTACCAATTCTGAAGATGGCTGCCAGAGGAGGGGCTTAGGGAGAGGACTGGCATTGGATGGGGCAATATGACCCAGAAGACATTGATTGGTTTAGAGGAGAAATACAGTTTATAAGTGAAAGTGAAGCTTTTTTCTTTTACAGCCGATTCCCAGCCTGCCGACGAGAAATATTCATGAGCCTGTGAATCAATGTCAGACCCATGCTGGAGAACAATAATTGCAGGTAAGTAACTTGTTCCTTTTTTGAGAAGAGGCAGTTATAAGGTGGCAAGGAAAATATTGTTGGGTGGGGAAGTGTTGTAAGGGATAGAGTGTGAAGCTTTTTCCGCATTGTTTTCATAGTGAGGATAAGGGTTGTAATCTAGGGCCATGGAGGGGAGGATTTAGGAGTGAGTCTAGTAAAAGGGTAGTAAGTTGAGAAGGGAGCATATAGAGCAGTGATCAAGTTAGTGAAGGCTTCTTCAGGGGTGGAAAGGTGAGTTTAGTGTAGGAGGAGAGAGAATGGTGTAGGTCAGAGAGGTAGTCCATGAGTTTGGAGGAGGGAAAATTGTGCTTAGCAATAGTAGATGGAGAGAGTGAGGAAGAAGCAGTATTGGAGATGTAACCAACAATGACAGAGTGATCCGAAGGAGAAGTTAAGGTGGAGATATTAGAGGCTTAGAGTTGCGAGGAGATGAGAATGAGGTCAAGGGAGTTTCCATTTGAATGGGTGGGCAGAGAGTGGATGGCGGAGAGTGATTTGTTAAGTAGAAGAGAGTCACTGGATAGAGCAGCAGATAGAGGGGAGGTTGAACTCACCAATGACAATGAGGTGGTGATCGGGAGAGAGATAATCAATTAGTTGGGAGATATGTTCAAAGAATTGACCTACTAGACCAGGTGGCCCGTAGAGAGACAATATGTCGGCTGTAGGGGGCAGTGATTGTGGAGATAGTGTATTCGAATGAGAGAGAATTAATGGAGATGGGGGAGTAAAAGAGATGGGAAGCTTGCCGGATGAAAACAGACATACACAACCACCCCTGTCAGTGGGGTGGGGAGAGAGGGAAGGTGTAGGCAGGGTAATGAAGGGCAAAAAGGGTTGCAGTCAGAGATCCAGATTACAGTAGGTAATGTGGTCAATAGAAGGAGAATGAGCAAGGAAGAAATTCGATGTAAAGGAGGCTTTATTGCAGAGAGACTTTGCATTCCAAAGAGCAATAGAAACAGAGTAAGATGTAGAAGCATAGTGACGTTTGAGTCTGAGAAATAGAGGGGTGCTGGGGGTAGATGCGAGAAGAGGATGTGTAATGCAAATTGGGGCTGGAGTATATTTTGTGGATAGATGAGGAGTGGAGCGAGAAAAGGGGTGGCGTAGAGGAGAAGAGATGATGGGGGTAGAAAGAGAGTGGAGATGATTCTGAGCTTAGGAGAGTGAAGAGAGAAGTAGAAGGGAAATTAAGAGATTTGAGTTTACTTTAAAAAGTGTATATTGTGACTTGCTGTACTTTCTACCAGTTCTCTCCCCTCTTAAGAGGAAAGCCAAACTATTGTATTGCGTTCCATTGTGGGAGTTTGGGTGTATTTGGTGTAAACCCCTGTACACTAACACAGGTTGGTCTTCATGGAGAGGATCACTTTTAATGATATGGCTTCAATTCAAACTCAAACTGTATATGAGAGAGTTTTATGGATGAATGCTTTGTGATGTCAACATGTCCTGACTTGTAGTTCTTATTGAAATATTTGATCATTTCCGACAAGACATGACTGCCGGATGAGGAAGTGTCCTCGATTGCTGTAAAGGTCTCATTTAGATTTTGGATGCTTTGATGGATGAAGATTGGTAATGGAAACGTGCCCTGGCCCACATGTATGGATGACACAATTACTCATCCAAGAACACCTCCCTCCACACAATTCTTCCCTCCATCTGTCTGCCCAGGCTCAATGTGTGTTACACAGGGATTCCATGACCCAGGGTGTGAGCAGATATTTTAAATCGAAAACCATATCTGATTAAAATCTCTGGAATGTAAGTTCTGGGAGTTTTCTTCTACAACTCGCCAAAAGGCAGTTGTAAAGGAATGGGCTCTTGTATTATTTGCATTAAGTCATGGAGAACGGACAATGTTTTCAACTGTGTTGCTTCGATTTACAGCAGTGGGAGCAGGGAAAGGTATGGTCACTTTGTACTCTGGATAAGGAAGGGAAAATCTTTTCTTTTGTGACTACAGATTTCCAGGGTCTTCTACCTCAGAATGTTCCTACATTTCCTAGCAAAATCCTCAGACCACAACAGTTGCGTGGCAGTCTCTACAAACCCGTTTCCATCAATTAATAATAGCACGGATTTCTGAGTGGAAAATGGAGTGTGCCAAAATCATAAATTTAACCTTGGTGTGATGAGCCACGTTGAGGAGCAGGATCTGGGGGCAGGGAAAGCCACCTGCTGCATGAAGCAATCGCTGGAGGTGATGGGTAGAGCCCGCTGAGCCTCTCGTCCTGCCCAACCTTACAGGCACAAGGTCCTTGTTGAGACAACCGAAATGGACTCTGAGGAGAACAGGAATGTGGTACGTGCAGGGGCCGGAACAACAGAAATGCAACAGACACTGGCATAAGCCATCTGAGTGACCATCTCACAAGTCTGACCTTGCTCTGTTCGTACAGTGGAGTGGTTGGCAGCATGTGAACCTAATCATGCTGAAGCACAAATGCTCAACACAGGTCCTGGATGGTAGGGGGGCTGGGTGAACTGGATATGTGGGTAAACATAGAGACATCAATAACCAGAAATGCTAGCACCTGGCTCACAGTCCTGACAGGCACTTTAAACATTATGCCTGGCCCGAAAAATGGTACAAGGATACTTTCAGCCCTCATGAGAGACAATCAATTACTGAACATGGCAATGATGGGAAGCCACAGCACGTGGGAATAAGGAAAACACATGACTGAGCGATGCAACCAGGTAGCCAAGCATTATTGGAGCAGTGAAACGGTATGGAAGAATGCAGACAGTGTGTGATTTAAGACAGAGATCCGGAGAGAGCAAGTGATGGAACGAGAGCGCCACAGTTTACGGAGCATTAAAGTTCGATCCCTCTCATAAATCTGACGGAAAGGAAACCACATTGCCAAAACCTTGTTGGAGGGTGGCTATAGGCCAGATACTGGCAAAGGCCTTGGAAGCCTCAAGGCGGGAGGAGCTGATCTGCTGTGGGTTACAGGCGAGAGAGCTTGGCAGGAGTAACAAAATCATAAAGAGGAGAAAACCGAAGTCTGGTGTGGGCCAAACCTGGGGGGAACACTTGCTGTTGGGTTATAATAATAGAAGTCTGGTAAGCACCCATGAAGGGGAGGTGGGAAGGGGAGAGGGAGAGGGAGAGGGAGAGGGAGAGGGATTATCCAGCATTTGTAAGTCTTTCCTTCTACTGTACTGTTACAAGACCAAGTATTATTCCAGTATTGATCCCTGTTCACTTCTGGAGATTTCACTATTTGGATTTCTTTATCTTGACTGAGACAAGTAAGATTGGTCTCATAACAATTCTCACTCAGTCTTCTGGGTTTTATTCTCACAGTCTCTTTATTCTGATTGGCACGAATATGATTAGTCTCATAATGATTCTCATTCACTCCTCTTGGCTCAATTATCAGTCTCTTTATTTGGACTGGGACGAGTATGATTGGTCCCATAATGTTTCTCTGTTCCCCTCCTGATTCTCCCATTCTCCCTGGAACTCCTAAGGATAGCGTCGCTGAGGCTTTGAGCTGCTTGTTGTCGGTTCTCTGAACCATCAATGTTCTTGGTCTTGCTCCTATGATGCTTCCTTTTCCATGCGGTTGTCGCAGATGGGCGTATGGTACTTCTCGTACTGTTAGGTTCTGCGTCTCCATCTGCAGAGTGGTTTTGATATTGTTTGGGGGATCTCCTGGCCCACCTTCTGTGTCTCTCTCTGGGTTGCAGGTCCGTCTCTTTGAGATCTCTCCTCCAGGTGAGACACTGCGTGTCTGATTCTGCTTCACGCTTCTCCTTTTTGGTCACCTTATGCTGCATGTCCAACTTTCTCTCTCTGTAGCAGGGATCTGCCCTGTTTTGTAACTCACTGGCTTTTCTCTTTGCCAGTCTCCCTCGTTATGCATGACATATGCGTGCGACTTCCCCGGCTTAGGTCTGGGTCTTCCTCTTTCCAACTCCCATGGCTTCTGTCTTCATCCAACTATCATCCTCCTCATCCCAGTTGAATGGGATATTTTGTTTAAAGAGTTCTTAACAGTTTCTGGGTGGTGATAGCAGATACTGTTTTCTTCTTCACACATATTTTTCTATAGTAAATGTTCTCAGAGGTATTGTGATGGTTTTTAGGGAGTTCGTAATCGAACGGGAGTCCTTGTTTCCAAATGCAGAGTTTCTCCCGGTGAGGTCCCATTTGATGTGGTCTTTCCACTAATCCAATTATGACATACTCTTGGTTTAGTATGTAATAAGTACACCATGCAATGGCCTACAATAGATTAGCCTCAAAATGATCCCTTAGTAGGTCTAAAGAAATAAACAGTGGCTATAGATTGAACCACTAATAATAAGAAAACACCTGTATAACGTAGTATATGTGCGTTTCAGTAGAGGGGAAAAGCAATACTCCATGAATTCCCTTAATGTTGACCTGGCCCTTGCGGGACCTACTAAGCGTTTATTTTGAGGCTAATCTATTGTAGGCCATTGCATGGTGTACTTATTACATACTAAACCAAGAGTATTTCATAATTGGATTAGTGGAAAGACCACACCCCATTGTTTTCTAACCTTACATTGCCCATTCTGGTCTTTTCACTTTAGTGGGCACTTCCTTGGGTTATCTACCTGTACAGTCCCTGGGCCTGCCTTGGAGAATACCTCCTTTGCCCTCTGCTCTGCCAGGGGTAGCCACGCACTTTACCTTTTAATGCCCTACACTCGCATTTTTCATGTTTTTTAGAACCCAAAGGGGCAAGTCATTAAGCAACACCTCACGCATGTTCCCATGTGCAGTAGAGGACCAGAGGATCCATTTTGGATTCTATACAGCTACCTTTGGATTGGAGGAATTCTAAAAGTTCTTTGTTAATGTAATGCTGGATAATGTTTAAAGTTCAATAAATGTGACGTGGTGCTTATCCAGTGTGGTTCTGAATAAATGGGGTCCTTTGGATCCAGATAAAATACTAGGAACCTTGCTGCTGAGTTCAGTACCTGCTGATATTTGCTAAGTGGGATGCTAGAGCTCTACAGATAGAACCTGCATATATAGTGGAGGCGCAAACGTAATATAGCTATTTCTTAATCACTTTGGGGGTCGGTTTTTTGTATTGCTTTTTTTTCTCATTATATGCCCAAATAAAGTAATAGTTACAGCAATTCATCACTGCAATAATATTCCACAGGAAAAAACATGAGACATTGACTTTCCCTCCTCCCCATCTCCATGTCACCAGGAACCTCCCCTCTTAACATCTATTTCGACATTCAGATTCTTCCCTTTACCTTATCCTTCCCCCCTCATATCATGATATAATATGGCATGTATAAAGTGATTCATTTGGCATCCCCAAAAGTATCCATCCGACATATATTGACACTGTCAATCAAATGTAACCTCCTACAGAGGCATAAGATCAGGCAACATCAGCATGGTGTCAATAAATTCATCCTATGTGCAATACATTAAGTCATCCTCTCCATATTCATGCATGCTCCGCACCCGTATGTCCCTTTCTGCAGCCCCTCCCTCAACATATTCCCAGGCCATATCGTCAACAACAGTGCCGACGTCGCCTTCCACTGCATGGCAAGTTGTTGTTCGGCTAACGGAATTCCCAACAAAACAAATTTGGGTTTAAGCTGGTTCTTTCTCTTGACGGGCACTAAACCCAGTAAACCGAGTTTAATAGCCTGCACCATCCTCCAATCAGCAAACCGTTCCAGTTCAGCTACCAGCGCCTCTCCCAGAATCATGTACTACCGGACATTCCCATCACGTGTAAAAAAAAAGTAGAACCTAGAGTCCCACATTTAGGGCACGTCTCTTATTGGTCGCCCTTTATCTTACACAGCAAGCTTGGACTCCAGCACGCCCTCTGAAGATAATTACGATGTAGCAATTTGAATCGCATATTACGAGAGACTTTTTTTGTATTTTCACATGCTCGACACCACTCTCCAATGGGGCTTCCAGATCTTTTTTCCATTGCCTTCGTACTTCCAACACTGCTTTGCAATGTTTAACAATACACGGTTTTTATTGCCCTGTCACCTGTCCCCAAAGTCGGTATGCTTCTGTTTACTTCATGAATTAATGGTTCTTTTGGGTATGTGAGCCACGTTTTCCTTCATTTAACTGCTAATTCGGCATATAGCAGAAAATATTGATTACCCATACCGAGCATCATCCCCAGTTCCTCCGTGCCACAAACAATTGTCCCCGACCCCTAATATGTATTCCACTTCTATTTTCTCTGCCCACATAATATGGACGTTTTGGACAAATTGCAATGTCCAAAATCGAAGATTCAGTTAAGTACATACATTTGTACCCATCTGTTTTGGTGCGTCTGGTCCAGAACCAATGTATCACCCTCAATGCGTAAGTATTTCCGAAACCCTGTTTTTAGTTAACAGTGGCAGTCTCAATAGTTCAGTAGGCGCAATCAGTGCTCCCATCAACTTGGTCACCGCATCCTTTGGATCATCAGCTATCCACACTGTAACAGTGCAGCCACATAATATGCTTCAGAATCTGGTGCACCAATGCCCCCCTCTTCACATGGTCATTTTAATGTTTTAAGTTTTTAAGTCCAAACCTGGGATTTTTATTGCCCAATGAAGCTGTAATAATAGTTTATCTAGTCTCTGGAATACTTCCATGGGAATGAGTCTGGGCATCCCCTGCAGTACATATAAAATCCTGGGTGAGATTATCATCTTGGACAATGATACTCTACCCATCAATGGCAATGGAAACTTCAGCCAAAAATCTATACATCTGTCCAGTGTCCTGATAACGTGGTATATATTGTCTTCAAACGCATCCAGCCAGTCTGCATTTATAATACCTATGTATTTGAAAGAGATTCTAGTGATTGTTAGTGGCAGGTTTTTTAATGCCTCAATCTTATCCTCAAATAACGTATATAATGTAGATTTCCCCCAGTTAATTTGTATACCAGATACCACTCTGAATTCTTTGATTTGTTCCAGTATTAAAGGAAAATTAGGCATTCGATTCTGCAGATATATCAAAATATCATCTGCGTATAGTGAGATAGCATGCTTTTGATCAGCTATACAATCGCCTAGATCTCCAAATTTCTACCTAACCAAACAGGCCAGGGGTTCCATCACCAATGCAAACAGTAGTGGTGATAAAGGACAACCCTGCCGCGTGCCCTGTGCCATCTGCCGGATTGGTCGAACTCTCCCCATTGGAACGCATAAATCCTTCACACACAGCGAAGAAAGTCAGCCCCCACACCATAGCGTTTGAGAGTTTCGCACATGAAGTACCACTCCACACTATCAGATGCCTTCTGTGCATCTAAGCTAACGATTGCCAATTTACGTGCTTCCAATCCCATCTGCTCCATAAGTATAAATAATCGTCTAATATTTGAGAAGGTATTCATCTGTGGGATGAAACCCTATTGTTCCTCGTGCAGTAGTCTTGATATAACCTGGGTTAATGAAGATAACAATTGGGTTTGTTCTCTGCATTAATCATAGATGACGGATGATCAGAACTACAGTCCGTCTGATCTTTATTGTGCTTAAGTAAAAGCATTATAAGGGCATCCCTCGTGGTCTCTGGCAGTAGGCCTGTGCGCAATGCCTCCATATACAGTTCTAGTAGATTGGGTGTCAATAGATGCACACATTCTTGGTAGAATTCTACCAGTGGGCCATCCATGCCAGGTGTTTTTCCCCTGTTAAGTTCTTTTATAGCCCATTCAACCTCTGAGAGCTGGACCGATCAATTAAGACCTCGCCCCCTCTTAAACACTAATCTTAGGTAAATCTGCTTCATCCAGAAGCTCCTGCACCCGTTCCTGATCCATACCAGGCAATTTAGAGTATAGGCCAGTGTACTATTCTTAGAATATTTTATTTATTTCACATTGATTTCTGGTTAAAATTCCATCCCCATCCATGATAGGTACTATAGGCAACTGATTCCTCTCATTTTTAACTAATCACGCAAATGATTTCCCTGCTTTATCAGTTTCATTGCGAATGCTGGCGACGTATGAGGAATAATCCACCTTACTCAATCTATTATACAGCCCAGAAACCACCTCCTTCTGTCTATTAATTTGCGCAAACTGGGCCTCTGTATTTGGTGCGTGTTGCTCCAAATCCCATATCCTGCCCTCCATTTGAGTTATTTGTTTACTAAGTGTTTGCCTAACACCATATGAGGTAACAATACATTGTCCCCGATCACAACCTTAACGGCCTCCCATACTGTAGTTACATTTGTAGCAAAGAAGTAGTCTGATGCTTGTCTAATTGCTTCCCTTTACGCCTGGGCCTCTAAAACTTCCACCCGCAGCCTCCAAGTTGGAATCAGTGGTTTATCAGGTGTCCAAGCTAAAGTAACCAACAACGGAGCATGATCTAATAATGTTTGGTCCAAACACCCATTCATCATTTGCGTAAAACGAAATCTATCCTACTATAAGAGTTATGCACCAGGGAATAGAACAAATACCCACGCTCTCCGGGATGCTTATATCTCCATATCTCAGTTAACCCATAGTCTTCCATTACTTTGCAGCATATGAGATGCCGGGCCTAATACTCTGCCACTAGATCGTGATGTGTCCCAAGTCAAATATGTACCCAATATTCTCGCTATCTGTGAGAAGAACTGAGAATCCTTAGTATTCTGAGCAAAGGAACATAATATCAATGTCAACTGCCCTGCTAGGTGTCCAGCCAACTCCACATATCTCCCCGCTGGAGCCTATATCTTAGATATCGATTGCCAAGGCACTCCTTTCCTAATCCACCCTGTCACCCCTTCCCCACCTTGCAGACGAAGGAGCATCTCGCTTGCACACCTCCCCATCTCAAGACCTATTTGCCATGTTAGTCCCTAGACAAATGCATTTCTTGCATAAGTGCTACATCACCCTGTCTCCTCCGCCGATACAACCATATCCTTGCCCTCATAACTACGGCACTTATCCCATCATCAGCCTGTCTATGTCTCCACCTTTACAGCCCCTGTGAACCTCCCTTCGCACCACCAGACCATGTCTGTGTCTCATTTATAAAGGAATATACAACAGCAGAAATTCCCACCATCCCTCCCGTGCAATCTAACGATCCCCAACTTGATTGCAACAATTTGTGCAGTTAGTTCATCAACCTCCTACCCCCCACCCCCTCAACCCCCGAACCATAGAACCCATTAGTTTATCCCGGAGAGCTCTGCTGTGTACCGCAGCTCTTCAATTCCGTCCCAAAAGCATTTCCCTTATAGTCTAGGGTGGACAACCTTTGTTCTGCCTCAGAAGTTCTGTCCCGTATCTTATCCAGATCTTGCCTCATTTGCGCCAAGGGCAAGGAGGGCATATCCATTTTCCCAGCTTTCTGCCTATTTATTGTCTTCCAGTATCAATAGCGTCATATCAGCATTATAGGGGGCGTCCATGTGCTTATCCTGCTCATCAGGTAGATGTTATGCTGCCATTCCACCCTCACGCCCTTTTTGAAGTCTGAACCTTTGGCAAAGCTGTTCGCAATCGGCCCCTTCAAGCTGCAGCGGGTCTCCTATTTGGTTTTATCTCCTCTTCCTGGCATTTATATCAACAGGGACCTCAACCCATAAGGCGATCTTAGACCTCACTGCGTATCCCTCACCACAAAAGAGCAGTGACTTCCAATGTCCTCCTTTAAACACAGCTGGCACACCACCACAGGACCGCAGTGTGTCCAGTGAGTGAATCGGTACCAGTCAGTGCCCAAACAGTTCCACCAATGTATACCACTGACATGCCCTTCAGCCAGGGCCAGCCTTTGTGGCCGCAGTGCTCTGGGCAGCAAAACAAAGATTTGGCATTTGGCACGCCCCCTCCCGTCAAGTTACCCCTGGGTGTTCAATAGGGCGCCTGCCACGCCTTCTCCCACCAAGCCAGCTCAGAGGAGACCATGAAAGACTCCCCTGAGCTGGCGTGGTGGGGGCTAATGGCAGGGCACCCCGGATGGTCACGCTGGTGGCCCACCCGGAAGGCCGGCTCTGCCTTCAGCCACCAACATCAGCTCTTCTCATCTTTTGTGAAACAACGTCCTACGGATGACTTTCACAGGAATGATTTATGGAAAAATGGGATTTGGCCATAGAATCGCACTTTCAAGAAATATACTTTCTTATCCTATTTCATTTGAAAACTATAAGAAGTAACTTCATGAAACTTCTCATACAACATATCAGACCCTTCACCTTTTAAATGTCTTTGCACAGGAATTATTACATTTCATTCAGCGGGTGAAAATTGGATATCAATTGGGTTGGCGCATTAGATGTATTCTTCATTTCGCATCTGTAATCTGCACTCTATTGGTCAGATACGTTTGGCCCAGTCTGATCATGTCCCTCATGCAGCTCTTCAGCTATAACATTTTAAGGTTAGTATTCGGCCTCATCAACATTTCCAAGGCTTGTTTTATTTTCTTTTTGTCCTGCCTCCTGATGCTTACTTCATTTCTATATTGTTTTCAGGTTGATTTTTCTGATGAAGGCACATTGTTTAAAAGTGATTTCAGAATTGGACCTCATTAACTTCTTTTGAATATTTTTTCCAAAATTGCACTTTTGAACATTATGTTTTTAATATGTTTCTTGCAAAGCTGTCTGAACGCCCCCCCCCTCTGTTGTCTAGTTATACCCCATCACCATGCTTCTTTTATCCCGCAGTAATGACTGGTTTTAGTCCTCATGTATGCTATTAATCTTGATCTATATATATCTCTATATTCCATGCAACAATGGTGTTCAGGCTTCACAGATGGATGGTGAGGTTTTGGTACAAGCACAAGGAATAAGGTTGTATAGTGAATGCAGATAATGGGTATTTGTATTTCTTTATTTATTTATATCGCGCGCCAGGCACAAAGGGTGCATGTCATAGTTACAATGGTTGAACAACAAGTTCCAATGCAAGATATACAGTGTCAGTAATTACAGAGTATTTACAGGGAATATTTAACAGATATGATTTTCAGTAATCTAAGGTAAGGTAACATGGGAGTTGTCAATATGCAGTTTACATAGTAGGACAAAACTCAATTACATATAATAAGTTACCGCTGGATTAACTAGAGGAATCAGGGCATGGTGATGCTGTTGGACTCTTGAGCAATAAGCCACAGTTTAGCTTCGCTATTAAATGCGTGAAATGAAGGTTCAAGTCTAAGTGGGATGGGCAAGGAGTTCCAAAGTTTGGTGGCAAGGACCGGGAAGCTGACGCCACCAGATTTTTGGAGTCTAAATCTAGGCACGAGTAGGCGGGGCACTTGGGCAGATCACAGTGGCCGGTTGGAGGTGAATGGAGTGAACCGAAGGGCAAGGTATTGTGTGGCATTATTGGTGAGGCATTTGTGTGCGAGGGAGAGGGATTTGAGGGCAACTCTTTGGGCTACAGAAAGCCGTCTCAGATTGCGCCGGGTGTCAGAGATGTGTTGGTTCCTAGGTATGTTCAGGGCAGCCCTAATGGCGTTATTTTGGGTAACCTGTAGTTTGTCATGGTTACGATTACTGGTACCTAGGTAGAGGGCATTGCAGTAGTCCATTTTAGCCATGGTTAATGTTCTTGCAAGGATAATGCAGTTAGTGGAAGAGAGAAACGGGTGGCATGTAGCAATGAGTTTATTGGTATATGCAGCAGCTGATACCACAGCCTTGGTTTGTCTTGTAAGGGATAGGGTTGAATCAAGGTAGATACCTACAGGTTTAGTGGCATTGGTGACATTGATGATGTTGCCATCAATAATGAAGGATTTGAAGGCATGGTCTAGTTTGCTGAGTCGGTTGGGTGAGCCCAGGATGAGTAGTCTCTAACCCCCAGTACATCTATACCCCCATAGAAGGGCACCCTTTAAATGTTGCCCTCAGTGTAATTAGAGGTTACCCAAGACTCCCATAAGAACACGCAGAGCACTTTGCCAAGCCTGTGTAAAATGTAACACAAAAAATGGTAAAAACCAGAAATCTCCAGTGCACGCCATGAGGACAAATATAGCAGACACATCCAAGGCTCCTCACGAGGATGACCGAATTGTTAGATACTAATTCAGCAGGGGGAAAAGCACGGGAACTGGGCCCTGAAGATGCAAAGCCCCAAGTCACTCCCAAAACAGGGATGGCCATACCGACGCAACATACAGTGAAGAACAATGGTCATGGACAGGCTACGCACATGGCTCCTACCAAGTTGCAAGTGGAGGGACTGTCATAGGTCAAGAGAGCAACAGACGACCCAGTCAGCATTCAAGTTCCAATGGACTTAATTATAACAGAAAACTTAAGGGTTAATGTTGACTGAGATCATTATGAGGAAAACAAGAAGAATCAAACTACCGTCTAGACCCAGAGCTCTGTCCATCCCTCTCTCCCTTAGGCTCTACCCTTCTTGCAGCGAATATGGTCACTCAGTCTGTGTTTTGAAATGCCTTTGATTGTTGTTCATGTTAGGATGCTGCTATTTTGCTTCTCGTCCTAGATAGCTTTTGGCACTACCATAGCTTGGGCCTTGCATTGACGGGATTGGACTATTCGTTTGACCTTGGACAAGTTTGTTTTGGGCCATTGGGGGGCTGTTGTGCTTAACCCTTTAATGAACTGCCAGAGACTGTCTTGTCTAAGTTGCCTCCACCAATTCAGGAGTCTCCTTGGAAACCCTGCTTTTGGCCTGCCCTCTCTCTTTTTTGGCATGCTTTTCTTTCAACTTCTGTACCGGTTGCTTAGCCCTCTCTCTCCTGCAGATGAAAAAAGATGAAAGATCTCTTGCCTCCTTTGTGCTACCATACTTTAATCAGACTCTTTCTACTCGTCTCCTGACGGCTCTCCCCTTCTTTTGTCATAGACTTACTCCCTCTCTATCAGTCTCCAATTCCTTGATATTCTTCTGAATTCTCGCTTTTGTCTGTCACTCCTCCTTTCTCTGATACTCTTCAATATATCCTCTCATCTGTTGCTCTTCTTTTGCCTCCTTCTTTCAATCTAATATTATTACTTTATCTTCTGCTCTTCTGACACTTCTTCCTTGCCTCTGCTCTTACCATCACCTCTGCCCCATCTCTCGTCCGAACCTCTGATACCCTCTGATACCTCATTCTCTCCTCCACTCTCCATTGGTATCCCTTACTAGTCCCCTCTCTTCTGCACCTTACTCTCCTCTCTCCTCCACTCTCTTGTCGCTCTCTGACCACCTCTATTCTGCTTCTGCTTCTCTTCTTCTTGCTGCTTCAGTGCACTAACTGTCCTCATATGAAACGCCTCTATTTGTCCCTTTGTATACACCACTGGGCTGACACATTCATTTGGGAATTGAATGATTCATTTCAGCTGGGATTTTGTTTAAAGCGGGCAGTGGCATTGATCACCTCGCTGAGGACCCTGCTCTGTGTGTTTGGGTTGTGCACACTAACTCAGGTCCATGACCCAGGACTTTATCATTGGCGGACGCGAGCTTTCATTTGGTGTTGGTCAGTGACTTGCACAGTCAGTTGTGTACAGGCTTGCAGCTAGTGACTTTTGTCGCTGGTGAAACCATGTTGCCACAGTTCCAGGTTTCCAGTCGTAGGAGGTCATGGTGTCAGTTCTGCAATGAGAGGAACCCATAGCCTTACATGGCCCTGCTTTAAAAGCAGTACGTCCTTGTAGACGATTAATCATTTTAGTGGGTTTACTATCGGGCCACACAGACCTTCAGCTTCACCAAGTCTAACCAGAAATTCTTGTCTAAGCATATGGGCCTTTATCCAAGTTGACAAAGGGGTTATTTGGTTTACTGGCAAACCCACATATTGAAGTCAGTATAAAAAAGGGAAGTGGGTGTTGCTATTATTTTTAGATCTATATTTGCAGTATCCAATACTCAATGTTTGAACTTGGAGGAACAGTCTCAGGTTTTTGCCTGCACATTATCTATTTCATTGAACGAGTCTTTGCGGGTGCTTTTGTGTTATCAACCAGCAGGCCCCTTTGGCTCCTTCTTTGATACATTTGAATTGTATCTGGGGTCGGAAGCTTTGCAGTGTCCAAGGCTGGTGATCCTTAGCGATTTCAATGTATGGTGCAACATTCCTGATAACCCTGACTGGCTCAAACTGAATGAAATCCTTGTGGCTCGTGATCTAACCTTGCTAACTATTCTGCCTTACAATAATTTGGGACACTGTCTGGACTTAGTTATTTTCAAAGAGCTATATGTAATTCACCAGGAACATATGGCAGTGACCAGGTCTGATCACTTAGTTGTTGTATTCTCTAGTTGTACAGGTTATATGGGGTTTTCTAAGGGCTCATCGAGAAAGGGTACTTTCTCGCAGTAAGAAAGATATGCTATTACAGATCCTCAATTAACTGAGTTAACATCTTTTATACTATCAAACTAATATGACTTTTTTAAAGAATTGCTGTAAAGCAAGGGCTCCTTTCAAAGCAAAAAAACGAGTGAAGAACAAAAATAACCCCTCGTTTTCAAAATCTTTGAAAGACCTAAAGCAGAAGGACGGTAGGAAAGATAAAACCTGGTCAAAAACCAAAGATATCATCGATTTCCAAAATGCCAAATTAGCATTAGCAGCCTATAAACAGGGAATAGTAATGTCAAAGTCACGGTTTCTCCTCCGACAAATTGATTCCTCGAAGAATTGACCTAAGGAATTATTTGCCATAATCAGGAAGTTAACATTACCTGAATGGGTCTCTTTCAGTATACCCTCCTCTATTACTCTGGCAAATGAGTTTAACAAGATTTGTCATGAGAAAGTTAACTCTATCCATTTAAATATTGATCTACAAACAGCGAATCCTAAATTCTCTGGCCAGAATCAGAACTTTACAAAAACCTCCCACTCTTTTATTCTCAATCTTTTTCTATTCACCTGTAAAATTAGATGTTTTTGAAAACTTGATTTGTAAACTTAAACCAACAAATCATGACTATGGCTCCATTCGAGCCTATTTGACAGTGCAACATGCCTGAGTTCTTAAACTGTTTGTGACATATTTTGTGAATACTGCATTACGACAAGGAAGTTTATTTATTTATTTATTTATTCACATTTGTTGAGCGCACAACTGCCCGTGGGCAAGTGTACTTCAAGATCTAATAAAAGCTCATCTCACACCACTATTGTAGAAACCTACATAGGACCATCAAGTTCTTGCAAACTACCGTCCGATTGCTGGTTTACCTGGCCCTGCTCGATTTATCAGCGGCCTTTGATACAGTTGATGTCAGCCAACTGCTGACTGGACTCTCTGATGTGGCCCAGGTCTCGGAGGACGTGTTGAATTGCTTTTCTTCTTTCTTAAAAGATCAGACCCAAGTAGTTATATTTGGAAATTTTTGTTCTGATAACCTTCCTGTGTTATGTTGAGTACCCCATGGGGGTCATCCCTGTCTCCGATTTTGTTTAATGTTTATCTCAGGCCTTTGACATTTTTACCAGGTTTAGTTTGAACTATCATTCCCATACGGACGACACATCTATGTTGGATTAAAATCCGCACCAAAAGCCACACAACACATTTTAGCCTGGTCTAATGCAATAAAAAACTGGATGCGTGATAGCAAACTCCAACTTAATCCATCGAAGACTGAGGTCCTAGTGTTTTGCCCAAACAATTCACTAAGAGACTTCCATGCAATTACTCCCTGCTATGCACGTTTAATGCTTCAGCCTCCTTCTTTTCTAAGGTTAAAAACATAGGCATTATATGGCAGGATTCTCTGGGTTGTAACGCTCATGTTTCGGAAGTCGTTAGATCTATTTTATATTAGCTTAGGCTTTTAAAAACCGTATGTCTCTGAACCGGACCGTGCTGTGGTTGTGGGAACCATGTAAACTCCACACTTGATTGTGGTGTCGTTATAGGAGCTTTGGAAACACTTCTTTTAGTTCAAACAGCTCAAACGGCGGGAATTCCTCCAATCAAAACGGTTATAGAGGCCCCTCATCAACGTGGCAGGAACCAAGGTCGGCAAGGGAGGACGGCATGTAATAGAAAGAATTATAATGCGGGTAACTAGGGTTTCACAAGTGGAGGCCCACAACAACAGCAACCACAACCTTTTTTAGACCCACGCCAGACTCCAGACATTTGGGATGAACCGAGGCAGCTACGCAGCAGCCGACCCTACTAGTGAATCTTTCCTCATATTTACCAAGTATAGAAGAGATAAAACTGATCAATAGAGGTTTTCTGTTTCGTCCCGACTGTCAACTATGATAAATTTCAAACACACGCAGAGATATAGCAGTTACTGCGTAAAATTCATCTGAAACTATACTTTGCTGACCAGAAGTTCGACGTGAAGAAAAACGAAAGTGGTTTCCGCAATAAATCTTCCTTTAATCCACCCACGAGCAGTTATACCCCTGAAGCGGTGGATTTGCTAAGAGAGTGTAGCATGACTTGCACCAACTAGAGAGTCGGGGTTCAAAACACCCTTTCCAGAATATTTCAAGGTTAGAAAGAGTAGCTCTCAAAGGCCTCGCTAAAAACACCGACATCATTCTGCCGAAAGCAGACAAGGGCGGGACAATTATCATGCTCAATCGACAGGACTATATAACCGAGTGTCAGCGTCAATTGCAAGACAGACAGTTTTACCAACCGATAGAGGTCGCCCCGACAGAGACTCGCAGCTTTGATTAATCTGAAAGTTGAGAAAGCCTGTGCTAGAGGTTGGATTTGCCCGCAAGAAAGTGAATACCTTAGGAATACCACCATACCTAAGTTTTACATCTTGCCCAAAATTCACAAGACTTTGGTCAATCCACCAGGCCGTCCGATTGTGTCCGGTACCGGTGCTATTCTCGAGCCATTATCAAAATTTGCTGATAGGAATACATAGTATGTACATAAGGATACCTATGTACAGGACACCACAGAAATCATTGACATAGTGGAAGAGATGCAATTCAACCCGAATACACAGTTACTCGTAAGTTTAGATGTAGTGTCACTTTATACCTGCATCCCACAACAGGAAACTCTACAGGTGTTGGAAGAGGTGCTCCTCACCAAAAGAACGGAAGGGAACACACCGAATAGTTTCATTTTGTGGTGTGTGGAAATGTCACTTACTGAGAACTATTTTATTTTCAATGGACAACTTTTCCATCAAATTCATGGCACAGCAATGGGCTCTTCCGTAGCCCCCTCGGCAGCGAATTTGTTTGTCGAAAGCTTTGAACACAAGGTCATCTACAATTCCACCAACCCTTACTTTGGTAAGTTGGGGTTATGGCGTCGCTATATAGACGACATTTTAATAGTTTGGGATGGCACTACTGAAGAGTTCAAAGAATGTATGTTATGGATCAATTGCCAAAACCCGTACTTGAAATTTACCTCCACACAGAACAACCTTGAGATTAATTTGCTGGATATCACAATTTGGGTGGACACCAACCGGAACATTCTACAGGTCAGACCATTCCTTAAATTAACTGACCGTAACTCACTTTTAGAGTTTGGTAGTTGTCACCCCCGCCATACAAGGGAGAACCTTCCAGTTGGGCAATTTTTACTGCTCAAACGTAATAGCTCAACAAAGGATATTTTCCTGACGGAAGCTAATTCCTTAAGCGAGAAACTGATTGACAGAAAATATCTGACCAAGTTAGTGCGTCGCGCGCTTTAAAGATTGAAAAATAATGATCGAGAAAGTTTGTTGGAGTGCAACACCAAAGCTAAAGAGCAAGAAGGAATAGTGTTCGTAAGCATATTTACCCCTCAAACATATCAAGTCATTAAGATCATCAAGAAAAACTGGAGTATTTTGACAGGAGGAGAGTGCCCTCTTGATCTTCCATTATGTGCGTTCAAGAGAGGCCCCAATTTGAAAGATCTAATGACAAAAAATGACATTTCAAAACCGGCAAAACAAATGAGCATTACAGAAGCATGGGGGCTCCCGAAAGCGTCAGGCCACGCACAGTGTGGCCAATGCTTTAATTGCCATCAGACCAGTAGGACTACTCAGGTTGATTTAGGTTTAGAAAAACCCTGGGCCCAAGTGACTTTTAGCAATTGCAACACGAGTAATGTTGTGTATGCGATATGGTGCCAGTGCGGCAAGTTGTACATTGGAATGACTAAGAGGAAAATCAAGATTCGCATTTCTGAACATAGGAGCTGTATTAAAAATAAGGTTATTACAGCTCCCTTGGTCAATCATTTTATGATGATGGAGCATGGACCAAATTACTTCAAATGGACAGTTCTATGCCACATTCCCTTGGGAAATGAAGTTGACATTACTAAAAAGTTACAGAAAAAAGAACAATGGCTCATTTTTTTGTGTAACACAGCTGTCACGGGACTTAATGAAACCGTGGATTGGAATTGGGCGTCATAATATGTCAACTGTGTCTCTACCAGCCCCTGTGGCGTAGATATGGCGTAGCCTGCGGGGACGGTTTGTCCTGAAGCGTAGATACGGTGCCTTTAAGGAAACATTGGCTCAACAATTTCAGTGTACGTTTGTAACTGGCGTAGCGATTTTTGCGCCCACAGAGTGTTATATTAACTTTTATTTACTTTGAATAGCCATGCGCTAATGCAAGATGAATTTAACACTTGCATAAGAAATGTTTTAAGGCAGGCGGATATAGTGGATAACGTTGCTGGTTTTATAACATTTACTGCCCCATTATCCTGGATGAGCTCCTTCGGCTTGCAAATCAGTTAGTGGTAATTGCAGGCACGTGAGCATTCCTCACGCTGCCTTTAAAGAGGATGGCGAAATGCCCCTCCCAACTCTAGACAATGGAGTTGACGCGCACGCGAACACGGGAGATAAAACACTAAAGGCCAATCAAACAGAAAGTAAGTGTGAGGGCAACTCGCCGGGGAACGCTTACTCTTTGAACTCGCTGCATGTTATTATTCATACGAACTGCAGGGAACACAGCATCAGCGTGCTGTTTGAATGATGTTAATTAATGGGTGTGCAGCTTGAATATTCCGGTGTGAGACCCACAGAACGTAACAGTGCATTGTTTTCTTTGCAGCCGCGTACGGAAGGGCAATTGAGTGCCTCTTTTTCTTAAGAATTCCCCATGCCCCGCGCTTAACAATGTGGACAACATTGATGTACTATGGGTAGGATGTAAATACAACTGTGGCAAGTTTTAAAGCAAGTGAAAAGAGTGATTTCAAAAAAATGACAAAGAAATGTCACAGTGATAGGTGGATGGCCTATATTAGTCCAACGTGGGTTGAGCATCTACTTCCATGTTAAGTAGGACATGAGAATGGATATTAGCCTTCTACTAAGGTGCCAAATTAAAAATTAAAAATGCTTTTTTTTTTCGTGGTTACCATCAAAACTGTTAATATAAAAGGGACATTTTAGAAAAAAACGTTTTATTAAGGAACCAAGAACATTGAACCCGGAATTTAGAGTTGTTTGTTTTTTCCAGAACTTCAGTCAGCCGGTGGCGCCATTGCGCGTGGTGTTTGACTGCATCGGTGGGCCGTTTGACTTGGGAGATGAGCCTACAATACCGTGGACAGTTTAAATCATTGAAGTTACCACAGTAAGTCAACCATAGGAGACTGAGCTCTCTAATGGTGTGATCATATGTGATTAAATAACAGCATTACTTATAGCTGTTTTTTATGCTGTCCCCCATAGGGCCATAGAGGAACATTTCCACACAAAGGTTGAGAAGACCAAGAGAATCTGGTCATCGAATTTCCCCTGAAGAAGTTCTGTTATTTGTCTTACATTGTTATAAGAACGAAACATGTCGGGCATTGCGGTTGCTTTATTAGTAGGCAATTTTGTGCAAAGCTTAATTAAGTTAATGAGAACCTTTTATTGAAAAGGATTCATTAAATAAGGGCACAATCCGGCTGGAGGGAGCAATCCAGAATCTAGGAGCTCTCTGTTTTGTGTATTCAACAAGAATCTACATAACTTTGTATGGTGGAGAGAGTGTGGTGTAACATTGGTATGTAAGGTATGTGAGTGGAAAGTAAGCACGTTTGCACTTTGAGAGTGTTTTGAGTGTGTTATGAGTGTTATGAGTTTTAGGTAATTGTTTATATTAAGTGTTTTTTTATTATTATGAAATGTTTACATAGATTGTTTAATATATTTTTAAGAGAAATGTATTATCTTAATAAAGTCATGTGCTACAATATGCTAATTTGTTTTAGTGCTTCAGTGTATTTTTGATTAACAAGCACAGGTATTGTGAGTGAATAGTGTTCCTCTTCCTGCCTTTGGGGCATAGCATAAAGGCAACAGGATTCCTTAATCTGGAAGTTTACACAAGCCCTTGTTAGGGGGGGATGAATCCTGGGGCCATAAAATAATTTCCCCTCAATCTTTTCATTGTATATTTGTGTCGTTATAGGAACACCAGAGAGCCAGTTATATCGCTCCAGGTGGCCCAGAAAGCTGCCGTTCGATCAGTTTTCAATTTGTCAAAAAATACACAAACCTCAGAGTATCAGAGGAAGCTGCATTTGCTGTCTGTATGAAAGCGGATTGAATTTAGAATACTTTGCCTAATACATAAATGTATACATGGTGTGGCACCCAGCTATCTGGTCTCTAAACTCAGACTTTATCATCCGTCACGCTCGCTTCGCTCATCTGGAAAAAATCTGTTGGTTGTCCCTCCTTCTCGTTTTGCTTTGCTGGGGTGCCCGATTTTTTTCAATTGGGTGGCCTCACCTCTGGCATTACAGTACCAGTCGAGCAATGGAATCTTCTATTCTATTGTCCTTTCTTGAAAAAAACTGAAGACACACCTTTTTGAGTAATTGTGTTCCTCTCCGCCTGTTATTGTTTTAAGTGGTCATTCGAACTGAACATCTGCGTCTAGATGCAAGTTTCTGCTTGGCTACATTAGTATATGCGCGCTATAAATTATAAATCAAATCACGTTAGTGATGAATTAGGGAGCCCGGAAGATATCCCAGTTACCACCTTCAGTACCTACATTAGGAGTGAGTGGTCATCCCTGAAACCCATGAAATCCCATCTGGATAAATGAGATGTGGACATTCCATACTCAAACAAAAACACCACTGAATTGGTGGTTTCAGGAAACTCAAGAACACTGAAGGGTGCAGGAGGAGACTGACACACAGGTGGCATGGTTGTTGGCATAAACTTGTATTATGCCATAAACAAAAGAGAACACCTAACTTTCCCTAACTCTGAGAGGTTTCGCTACCTCAACTAAAATACTAAGGGTTCTGTCAG